>NC_141069.1:10660561-11115561 GCF_041138505.1 Cibotium barometz
GGCCACTCCACTTTTGGAGATACACGCCTCTTTCTTTTCTCTCTCTCTCTCTCTCTCTCTCTCTCTCTCTCTCTCTCTCGCTTTTGGAGAGAGGTCGTGCAAGTTGGCTGCGTGGAGGAGAAGGGAAAAACAGTCGGCTGGCTACATAGAGTACTGCTGGTTTTCCTGCGTGGAGAGTAGCTGTACAGTACAGCAGCTGTGAGAAGGCTAGTACAGACTAGTACGGGTGCTGCAGGCTGGTACAAGCGGTGCTGGCAACCAGAGTACGGACAGCAGGTACAGTCAGGTACAGTGCAGTCTCGTACAACTGGTACAGGCGACGGCTGCTGTACGACAACTAGCACAGGCAACAGCTGCACACTATCTGGTACAGGCGACTGCAGGGCGACCAGGCACAGACCTGTACAGATAGGTACAAGCAGGTACTGCATTCCTGCCCAACAGGTACAGGTGGGACTGTTCAGTCCTGAACAATTGCAGGCGGCGCATCATCAGGTGCAGGCGGCGCTTGAAGAAGATTGCTGCAAGTACTGTTCTGAGGTGGCTGCAAGGGGGGCAAGTACAGACAAGTACACACATGTGCTGCAAGTACAGATCCGTACAGACAAGTGCACACGTGTGATGCAAAGTTGCTGATGCAAGCAGCTGCAAGTACATACTGGTACCGTCAATCCCTCTGGTGCAGAACTGCGCATAAAAATTGGTAAACTCTGAACATATCTTTCTTTCTTTTTTTCCCATTGGCTTATGTTTGCTACAGAGTTGTTTCTTCTGGCCCTTTGTGAGAGGAGGGGTATGGCAGTTTGAAGGGTGGAAACAAAGATTGGACAGTGGATTTGTATTTAGGCTGAGTTTGAAGCCGTGTTCATGGAACAGCTAGATGTATGCTCAAGGCTGCCCTGTTGAATTGTCTTGGTTAATCAGAGGAAAACACAGTGTGTTGCTTTTGTGGGACACAGATCTGTATGTGAATCCTCTATGTTAAGAGGTCTTGAGGGCTGCCAGATTGGACATGCAGGTTTACTTTCTTTGACAGGCTTTGTTGTACTCGGTTATACATTCCATTGAATTGTTTTAGTTCTGGAGCATTCTAGCTCTTGCTAATTTGTTACTTGTTTGGACTACAATTGGAAGGGTGACTGCTAGTCTACCGCACTTTGGTTTCTACCAAAGGCCGGTTTCACCAACACAAGAGGTAGAGACAATGATATGCCCGCTTCCAATGCTTTACATACTCATGTGGTACATACGAGGGGACAAGAACATGTGGGACAGCCATCCTGTGGTAAAGAGAAAATGCATGAAGGAGAATCCATAGCCTTAAGGGCTAAACTTACCCATATGCAGGCTCAGAATTGAAGCATTACTGCCAGGATCCATTGGTACATGATTGTTTGAAGGCCAAGAAAGCTGAATCATTTATGGATCATGCCATGGCAGTGATAGCTCTTGCAAGAGTTGCACATGCAACCGAGGGATATAGCACATGTATACTTGGCTCGTACTGAGGGTGCTTATGGAGAAAATGCAACTATCCCACAGGTGGTTGAACAAGAGCACGTCTAAGAGAATGAATCCTCGTATAATTAGAGAGGAACCATCGGCAACTGCACGCCTTGTAGGTGTATCGTATGTAGCCCGTGAAGAATGCAATGTTTATGGCAGTGGTCAAAATGTATATCAAATGTCATTGAAGACTGAAAATGTACACGCGCAATACCTGCAATATGGGCTGCAATTTTCTGTTGGTGCAAATTGAAAGATGTAACTACATGGTCCAGTGTTGATCATTCCGGATTTACAAAAGCCATTCAATATGGAATGTGATGCATCTGGAAATTGCAAAGGAGCTATCTTAAATTAACAGAGACATGCCGTGCCTTATGAGAGCCATAGATTGCATAATGCAGAGTTCTCTTGGCATTTATAAGAAAGAGCTCTTCGTTGTAATTCATGCACTAACCATATGGAAACATTACCTTCTTGGAGCTAATTTCATTGTGAAGATAGATCACCAGAGTTTTGAGGTATTTTCTTACCCAAACTAAATTGTCAGAGAAGCGTATAAGCAGCCAACTTTGTCACGTGCATCCCGCACTTGGATGCCACGTAGACATTTCTGTACAGAAGGTGCAGGACCTGGGATGGCGAACTGGTCCCATGTGAGCCCAGTCCGGGACGAGTCAGCCAGGGATCCATCTCAGTTGTCCGAGGTCAGGTGTGCATCGTCCTGCACATGAGTCCAAGGTCAGATGTGCATTGTCCTGCACAAGAAGCAGTGCCAGTCCACGCTGTGAGTCTCCCTCTGGAATGATGTCAGATGTTCTGTGTATCTGGTTTGCAACTGGATGCCAGGCCTCTGTAGGCATGTAGGTTTGCATGTAGAGAAGGGGCCAGCCCATCGGGCTACCCCAGTGAGAAGGTTTTGCACTTGCACTTGTAGTATGGGCATGGGGGAGGTGTAGAACCACCCCCAAGGGGCCAGGAGGGCCCAAGCCTTGCCCACCAGCCAAGGCAAGGGCTGGAGGGGCTGTCGGCCAGCTGTACTACTGCTGGACAGGCAGCCGACTGGGTCCAAAGCCCTAATATGCAAGTCGGCCAGGTGTAGGGGCAGTCCCCACACCTATGCGCAGCATGCCCAGCAGCCAGGGGCTGTCCCAGAAGCATGCGCAGAATGGCCAGATTATTGCCTAGTGTGAAAACATGGGTTATTAAAGTGTGAAGGTATTTTATTGAAATATTCAGTCGTGGAGCTTCCTGAAGCCAGCCGACTGGATGCAAGAGGGGGTATAAAAGCCCAGCCAAGATCTCATTCATCCCATCTCATAATTCACCAAGTGCTCCAAGCAACCAAGGGCCAGGACAGCCAAGAACATTGCTAAAGCTAAGGGGTGAAGGACTGAAGGTCAAGGGCAGGTTTTCCAGCCAAGAAAAGGTCAAGTACTTTGTATTTGTTTCAGATTTACATCATTCTAATAAAGCAAATACACCATCCGTGGTGGGGGCCCTACAGAGGGTAATTGGGACCCAATACTGTGTCCTTCTCCATCTCCCCCTTCTCTCTCTATTTTTTGCACATCGTCTTTCAGTTTGTGCGTTAATTCCGTCGCGAAAAGAGTGCTGTTTTCTGAGTTTTGAAGTACCGATCCTTCTCCGAAGCTTCCGCATATTACAGTGGTATCAGAGCCTACTTCAAGGACAAAGATTCAGCAAAGAAAACCAGAAAATTTTTTCGCTCGTGTGGTTGGTTTTTAGACGCCGGTGGACTACCCCTTTCGGAGTGACTCCTGTCCCTCGAAGGACGGTTGGTTTTTAGCCTCCGGAAGCCTCCGGAAGTCTCCCACACAGATAGTGGATGGTCAGATTGCGTTCCGGAAAGGAATTGCATATTCCCGCTATGGCGAGCTTCGGCGACGAGAGAGAACCAGAACCATGGGACCAGAGTGCACCAGGCAGCCCAGCGAGGGCACCCGGCTTGAGTGTACAAGACATGTTCCAGCAGATGATGCGAGCAATCGCAGACCAGACAACCAAGTTGGATGAGCATAAGGCGCGGATTTTGGCTCTGGAGGAGCGTTCTCGCTCTCCAGCGTCGCGTTTTCCATCTCCTCCTCCCTCTCCTTCCGTACCCCAGATACCAGATCCTCGTCACAGGGACCCTCTCGAGGGGTCACAGCCGCAGCCAAGCTCCTTGCTTGAGATGCAGTTGCGCGCATTGGAGATTCGACAACGCGAAGACGACGCCATGCGACGAGTGGAACACGAGCGTTACCTCAGAGCCTTGGACGCCAGATTGACACCGGCGGCGCCCTCGAATCATTTTCCCGAGAAAATGAATTTCAGTAAGTATAATGGTAAACTCGATCCCACTACTCTGTATTCATGGTTACATCGATTTGAAGCTTACTTTGCCGCAGTTAGGAAATCAGATATTGACAAAGTGATCTTAGCCAGTTGGTATTTGGAAGGTGAGGCCATTCCTTGGTGAACTCAGTGGGCTCATGCCCACACCAGATCAGGTATGGCAGCTTATGGGTGGGACGAGTTCGTCCGTGACCTTAAGCAGCGGTTTTTACCGCCCCACTACCTTGAGCGACTCGAAGACGAGTTCAGGGGAGCGCGTCAGAACGCGCAACCAGTCCTTCAGTTTGCCAATAGAATTTCGACCTTGTGTCTGCAATTAGGCTTATCTGATACGGACAAGAAAGGGCAGTTTTTGTATCGCCTGGACACGCAAATCCAATGGGAGGTGCGTATGTTTAGACCAGCCACCTTTGAGGACGCACTCTCGCTTGCGCAGAGTGCAGAAATGAAACACAATGGTGGCAAGCCCAAAACTTCCCAGCCGGCTTCTCCCAAGGCTAACGCCTCGGGGGGCAAAAGCCAGAACCAGACGGGGTCTTCCCCAGGACAGAGCCCGGGAGCCTCTGGCTCCAAGAACTCGAACAATGCGTCTAAGCTTACTCCAGACCAGAAAGCGGAGGCTGGCAAGACAGGTGGCAAGTTGAGTGCTGAGGAGCTTTCTCAGTACAGGAAGGAGGGTAGATGTTACTTTTGTCACACAAAAGGACATACTTCTCGGGATTGTCCGAAGAAGCCTCCAAAGGCCGCCGCCGCCTCCACAGCTTCCGTGGTGAGCACAGCTCCCCCACAGATCCCAGCGGCTACCCCTACTTCTTCAACCCCCGGTGCTTCAGTTGGAGCAATTATTAGCCGGGAGCTCGAAGATAAGCAGAAGGGCGCCCATGACCAGGAGTATGAGCGCAACGAATTGCTCAAGTCCTTTGGCTACATAGGTGGCCAGAGAGTCGTCTTGTTTGACAACGGCAGCACGGAGGATGTGATCACGGAAGAGGCCGCTAGGCGTGCCCGTTTCGAGCTAACTCCGGTGGACAAACAAGTTGAGGGTTTTAGCACAGGTATGACAACGAGCGTCAAGTATGAAGCTCTAGGTGCTAAGTTAGTAATTCAGGGCATAGAGTTTGTGCGTGACTTTATGGTTGCCCCTCTTGTAGGAGCAGACATAATTTTGGGTATCCAGTGGTTTCACAAGTTTCTTCCTGATGTCAAGTGGGACAAGCACACGTTCCAGATTGATCGGAATGTGTCAAACACCCCGGTGACCATTAAGTGTGAGCCAGGTATTCCAAACTTTCCGCTCATAAGCCACTTGCAGGCTAAGCGAGCAGTCAGGAAAGGCGCACAGTGTGCGATGATTTACATCCAAACAGCCCAGACGGTGGCCAGTGCTTCCGAGAAGTACTCGGTTCTCCATGAAAAGTTCCAGAAGATTTTTCTTCGGGACAGTCTCCCTCCCCAGCTTCCCCCGTCTAGACCGGAGGATCACAAGATTGACCTCCTCCCAGGCTCGGAACCCTCGAGCAAGTTTCCGTATCGCCTTTCTAAGGCAATGGAATCGGAGTTGGACCGCCAACTCCAAGAATTGTTGCAAGCTGGCTTCATCCGCCCCAGCGTGTCGCCATTTGCAGCACCGATCTTATTTGTCAAGAAGAAAGATGGGTCTTCTCGGTTGTGTGTCGATTATCGTGCACTCAACAAGCTGACTATCAAGAGCAGATTCCCGATGCCTCGAATTGACTATATTCTCGAGAGGCTGAATGGAGCTAAGGTGTTCTCTAAATTGGATTTAAAGAGTGGGTACCACCAGGTTCGGATTGTTGAGGGGGACATCCCCAAGACAGCTTTCCGTACAGAACGGGCCCACTATGAATTTGTGGTCATGCCATTTGGTTTGACGAACGCCCCAACTACATTTAACCGCATGATGATGCGTATTTTCCGGGAGTTGATTGGAGTGTGTGTGTTCATATTTCTGGACGACATACTCATATTTTCAGCTACAGTTGAGCAGCATGACATTGATGTGGAGAAAGTCCTTAAGTTGCTGGAAAGCAACGAGCTCTATATCAATGAAAAGAAATCAGAATTTTATCTGTTCCAGGTACATTACTTGGGATATATAATCAGTGCCGAAGGCATTCGACTTGATCCGGCTAAAGTGGCCGAGATTGTTAACTGGGAAGTACCTCAGACTGCTTATGACATTAGATCATTTGTGGATATATGCCAGGCATATTCCACCCACATTGACAAGTTTTCTGATCTCTCGGCAGACCTCACCGATCTGCTAAAGGGAGTGAAAACAAGGAGGCACAAGATTCGAATGACTCCACGAGCGTTGGAGGCATTCCAGAACCTCAAGGTGGCTTTGTCTGAAGCGCCTTGTTTAGCCCTTGCCACGTGGGACGAACCATTTCAGGTGATCACCGATGCGAGTAACATCGCAATTGGAGGTGTATTGCAACAGAATGGTCATCCAGTAGCTTACATGTCTCGTAAGTTACTGCCCGCCGAAAAGAATTACTCAGTCTATGATCGTGAACTCCTAGCAGTCATTCAGGCCTTGAAACATTGGAAACATTTTCTGTATGGCCGTGACTTCGAGGTTCGCACTGACCATCAGGCATTGCGCTGGATTCAGACGATGCCAAGTGCACAGTGGAGTGATCGACAACACCGCTGGAGTCAAATATTCCAGCAGTTCGGTGGAATGATTAAGTACCTTCCAGGAAAGGCCAATCCAGTGGCCGATGCTTTGAGCAGGAAGGGACAAGTATCTGCGATTCAGACCACTAGACTTGCCCTTGTTGGTACAGGACTAGAAGACATGAAGCACACGTACGCGGATTCCGAGGAATTCGGTACGCAGTGGGAACAGGCATTGGATGCCACAGGACCATGCCATTTTCTGATACGCGATAGTTGGCTTTACTACAAAGGCCGACTGTGTGTCATGAAATCATTTCGGGCAGCTCTTCTCCATGATGCCCATGACGCCATTACAGGTGGTCATAGGGGCATGAATTCGACTCTGGAGAAATTAGAACGGCAATACTATTGGCCAAAGATGAGGCGTGATGTGTTTACATATGTACAACGCTGTGACATTTGTCAAAAGGTGAAAGCTCCTCGTGGAAAGAAGATAGGGTTGTTACAGCCTTTGCCAATTCCTGAGGGTCCTTTCCAAGACATTTCGATGGACTTTGTCACAAATCTGCCTCCCAGTCCGAGTAAGCGTAATACACAGTGTTTGACTATTGTTGACAGGTTCAGCAAATTTGTGATGATTATTCCTTGCAGGGCCAATGTGACCGCCGAGGATGTTGCCTAGCTTTTCATTCGGCATTGGTACCCGATTGGTGGGATTCCTAGGACCATAGTGTCAGACCGAGATGCCAAGTTTACCAGTCATTTTTGGAGGGCATTGTTTGATAATTTTGGTACTAAGTTGAATTTTTCCAATGCATTTCACCCACAGACAGATGGCCAGACAGAGATATACAACCAGTTGGCCTTTGATGTGCTGAAGTGTTATGTCCACGATCAGCAAGGTAAGTGGGAATCGTTTTTGCCTTTAGTTCAAGCTGTTTTGAATGACTCTTTTTCTTCAGCTATTGGCAGGACTCCATATGAGGCAGCGTTTGGAAGGCCTTTCCAGTCGTTGTTAACCAGGACGTCGTCTTCAGTACCAGAGGCGAACAGAGTGACGGAGTCTTACCAGGAGATCCTAGAGTCCGTTAAAGACAGATTGGCTAAAGCGCAAGAGGCCTACACTCGACAGGCCAATAAAGACCGAAGGGACATGAAGTTTTCGGAAGGAGATTGGGTATATCTTCGGATTATGAAGCAAAGATTAAAGCAGGTGGGCAAGCGATGCCCAAAGTTGTCTTTCAGGAGCTTCGGACCATTCCCCATCCGGAAAAAGATTAATGAGGTGTCTATGCAGTTAAAGCTACCTCCGAGTTGGACTATGCACGATGTATTTCATGTCAGTTGGTTAAAGCCATATGCAGGTCCACCCCCTTCAGAGGTCAAAGACGAAGCGGAAAGTAATGGTTCCAGAACAGATCCTTCTGCACCGTTTCAAGCATGGCTCAGGCCGAAGACTACGACAGTTCCTCACGAAGTTTCAAGACCGAGGAACTCATGAAGCGGTATGGCTCGACAAAGAATTTTTCGAAGACTATCCGGCATTATTGACGGATTATTTGGAGGCTATGCAGCTTCCGTCAAGTTAAGCAGAAGGGGATGTCACGTGCATCCCGCACTTGGATGCCACGTAGACATTTCTGTACAGAAGGTGCAGGACCTGGGATGGCGAACTGGTCCCATGTGAGCCCAGTCCGGGACGAGTCAGCCAGGGATCCATCTCAGTTGTCCGAGGTCAGGTGTGCATCGTCCTGCACATGAGTCCAAGGTCGGATGTGCATTGTCCTGCACAAGAAGCAGTGCCAGTCCGCGCTGTGAGTCTCCCTCTGGAATGATGTCAGATGTTCTGTGTATCTGGTTTGCAACTGGATGCCAGGCCTCTGTAGGCATGTAGGTTTGCATGTAGAGAAGGGGCCAGCCCATCGGGCTACCCAGTGAGAAGGTTTTGCACTTGCACTTGTAGTATGGGCATGGGGGAGGTGTAGAACCACCCCCAAGGGGCCAGGAGGGCCCAAGCCTTGCCCACCAGCCAAGGCAAGGGCTGGAGGGGCTGTCGGCCAGCTGTACTACTGCTGGACAGGCAGCCGACTGGGTCCAAAGCCCTAATATGCAAGTCGGCCAGGTGTAGGGGCAGTCCCCACACCTATGCGCAGCATGCCCAGCAGCCAGGGGCTGTCCCAGAAGCATGCGCAGAATGGCCAGATTATTGCCTAGTGTGAAAACATGGGTTATTAAAGTGTGAAGGTATTTTATTGAAATATTCAGTCGTGGAGCTTCCTGAAGCCAGCCGACTGGATGCAAGAGGGGGTATAAAAGCCCAGCCAAGATCTCATTCATCCCATCTCATAATTCACCAAGTGCTCCAAGCAACCAAGGGCCAGGACAGCCAAGAACATTGCTAAAGCTAAGGGGTGAAGGACTGAAGGTCAAGGGCAGGTTTTCCAGCCAAGAAAAGGTCAAGTACTTTGTATTTGTTTCAGATTTACATCATTCTAATAAAGCAAATACACCATCCATGGTGGGGGCCCTACAGAGGGTAATTGGGACCCAATACTGTGTCCTCCTCCATCTCCCCCTTCTCTCTCTATTTTCTGCACATCGTCTTTCAGTTTGTGCGTTAATTCCGTCGCGAAAAGAGTGCTGTTTTCTGAGTTTTGAAGTACCGATCCTTCTCCGAAGCTTCCGCATATTACAAACTTCCTCTCCATGTTGCATTTTTAGATCTTACATACGCCAGGAAAGAAGAATGTAGTGGTAGATGCATTGTTACGAAAGTCGTATGTGTAGCTATCTCGGTTGCTTCTCATGGGAACTTGTCTGCCATGCGTGATTTTTACCATATGGATGTTACATGCGGAAGCTCTGAGATGCTTCTTTCAGCCCTAAACACCATCTAGAACATGCTGATGCAAAAATGCATACAGAAGGGAGAGTAGAGAGAGAGAGAGAGAGAGAGAGAGAGAGAGAGAGCTGGAAATTCAGTATTTCATATGGTACAGAAAGGTACATAATCCCTTGCAACCATGGGCTGCCTTCTGGAAAAGGTAGAGAAACCCTATCCCTAGTCCTATGTCTAGACCCAACTCAAAAGGAGTTGAATGAATGAAACAATGAGCATATAAGCCTTATATAGGCTTAAGAACACCTCATGGACTAGCCAACTGCTGGGCATCAGGCCCTTAAAAGCTTGTCGGCCAGGTGTGGGGCAGCCCACACAGGCTGCCCAGCAGCCCATAACAGATGTGCATGCCGGCCAGCCAGCCAGATATGAATGCGCATGAATTTCTAGCATTTAATGCTACTTTAGCAGTCGTGATGCTATTTTCAGTCAGCCAACTGGGTAAAACCAGCCGACCAGGATCAGTGAGGGGTATAAATACCCAGGGCATAATTCAGTTCCACCTATCTCATAATTCACAAAGTGTTGGAGCTAACTCAAGGGCCAGGACAGCCAAGGAGAAGCTAACGCCAAAGGGTGAAGAATTGAAGGTCAAGGGCACAGGATCCCCCTCAGCCAAGAAGGTTCAGGTTCAGTCTTTTATTTTCAGATTTGCATCATTCTAATAAAAGCAAATACGTCATTCGTGGTGGGGGCCCTACAAAGGGTATTCGGGACCCAATACTGTGTCCTCTCTCTCTCTCTCTCTCTCTCTCTCTCTCTCTCTCTCTACACGAGAGACATGGATATCGCCTACACAGCCTCTTCCACCGAAGATGCTATACTACAGAGATCACTTCATGAGTATCACTGATGATGGATTTATAGAGAGGCCTAGATACATGGAGGGCTTTTTACCACACGGCTCCCGAGTGGCTATTGGTCAGCTCAGAGTTTCATCACACCGATTGGAGATTGAGACTGGCAGAGCAGCACGGATCCCCCGAGAGGAGAGGGTATGCAGATTGTGCAGAGAGGAGGTGGAGAGTGAGGAGCATTATGTATGCAGATGCAGATGCAGAGCATATACAGCCATCAGAGAGAGATATCCCATTTTATTCAGAGAGCCACATTCCCTACGCCAGATCTTTGAGACAGCAGTCCAGCGCATACTGGGGAGATACATTCTAGACATACAGCACCACAGAGAGACATTATTACAGGCTCAGACAGCTCCAGAGGGGGGGCGACAGACACAGATTACTACATTTTTTCAGAGATCCATACCCCTCCCAGCCCCTACACGGCAGGGAATTACTCTCCAGAGAGCAGAGACACTTAGAGCCCGCAGGAGACAGAGGACACCTGGCTTTCGGACACCACGCCTATACCAGAGAGAGATGACAGAGATCAGAGCTCAGTTTCACAGAGAGGGTGCGGAGCGACTGGCTCGCTTCAAAGCACACCCAGGCATGTTCTTCAGGGAGCTGTGGACACCCCCTTCACTGATGTATACCATTTTATACCCCCAGTATGGTACAGGATGGAGCTAGCTAGGTTGCATATCATGATTGTATACTCCATGCATATAGCTTTGCATTCTCCTAGTAATAGAGCTCCATCCCCTGCACACCCAGATTCAGCTTTTTTATTCAGTACTTTTTCATTTTGTTGGGATGACAGAGGATACCCCATACAGGTACTCCGATTTGTCTCATAGGCCGAGTTCGGTCTTTTGAAAGACGTTAATAAAATCTTTCTTTCTTTCTTTCTTTCTCTCTCTCTCTCTCTCTCTATTTTTCTGCACATCTACATTCAGTTTTGTGCGTTAATTTCGTCGCGAAAAGTGTGCTAATTTTTAAGTATTGAAGTTCCTGATCTCCCCCAAAGCTTCCGCATGTTACAGTGGTATCAGAGCCTACTTCAAGTGTAAAGATTCAGCAAGAAACCAGCAAATTTTTCCTCGCTCGTGTGGTTGGTTTTCAGACTCCGGTGGACCACCCTTTTCGGAGTGACTCCTGTCCCTCGAAGAACGGTTGGTTTTCAGCCTCCGGAAGTCTCCCGCACACATAGTGGATGGTCAGATTGCACTCCGGAAAGGAGGTGCATTTTCCTACTATGGCAAGCTTCGATGACGAGAGAGACAAAGAACCTTGGGACCTAAGTGCACTAGGCAGCCCTTCCAACCCATCCCATGGCTGGCAGGCACAACCAAGGCCCTCCTGGCCCTTTGGGGGTGGTTCTACACCTCCCCCATGCCCACATAATTGTTCTTGGGGTAGTCCTATGAGCTGGCCCCATCCCTATATGCAAATCCTACCTGTCTACACAAAGGTTTGGCATCCAATGTCATACCAAATACACAAAACCACTGACATCATTCTAGAGGGAGACTCACAACGCGGACTGGCACTGTTTCATGTGCAGGACAATGCACACCTGACCTTGGACGCATGTGCAAGACAATGCACGCCACACCTCGGACGACTGGAGTGGAACCTTGGCTGACTCGTCCCAGACTGGGCTCACATGGAACCAGTTTTCCACCCCAGGTCCTGCACCTTCTTGTACAGATATGTCTACGTGGCATCCAAGTGCAGGATGCACGTGACAATGGATGCTGATTTTGCCACTATTTGGGTTGATTAGATGGCTGATCATGCACATACCTCCTTTGTGATCAAAATGGGTTATCTTATGAAAGATAATTGTCTATGTGTGGTGTCTAACATAAGGCAAAAGGTTTTGGATGAGTGCCATGCTCCTCCATATGCTAGTCATAGAGGCATAATGCCTACTACGCACATGATTGAGCGGTATTTCTTTTGGCCAGGTATACGGAAGGACATACAAGCATATGTACGTGCAAAAGGCAGGGTTGCTTCAGCCGTTGCCAATTCCCACACAACCATGGGAAATTATTACAATGGATTTCATTATAGATTTACCATGCACCCAACAGGGTAAAGATGCTATTTGGATAATTGTGGACAGGTTTTGTCACCAAAATTGGGGACCCGGAACAACAGACCAACACTTCAAATATACCAGACAGAGCTTTGAAAACATAGCGGAAGAACCATAAACAATACAATAACACCGCACTAAGCCGGAAGAACCGTCCCCCCCCTAGGAACTTCTTTATTTAGATAGAAGTAAACCAAGGTGCGGGTGCATACAACACCAGATTTTCCACAAAGCATACACGAGAATGTTACAGAGTTCTCTTCTCAGAATCAAGACAAATCAGTCAGGCAAAACTGTCCAAAAACTGTCTCAAAACGATCCATAAATCAGCTCATAAACAGTCTCTTAAAAACAGCCCCAAAAACGGAGACTCAAATCAGCCCCATAAGAGCTCTCAAAACTGTCATATTCCTCCAAAACAGCCCCATAATTGTGGCCAGAAGGCGGCTCATGAAGAAGAAATACCAACAGCTGCCACATGTGCTCTCTAGTGCATAAGAGAAAATCCAGCTACCCTCGGCCACACCCATGCGGCCAGCACTAAAAGGAGCAGGAGAGAGAACCACAGATTAGCAGCAGCCCACCTGTATGACCAGCGCAAGAAAAGGCGAATGCTGTACGGCCAGCGCTGAAAGGAGCAGGAGAGGGTATGCTCAAAAATAGCTGGGCTGGCCCAAAATATCCACTTTATGCTTTTCCAGGCTTGTAGCCCAAGTTTCATGTAGGTGCCTTCTTTTGTCCACCTCTCCATGCCCAAAATAATAATATGTCCAACCAGATTTTAATAATGTGTGGACACACTCGTCTTTCAAGCCAAACTTTGCCAATAAATGCTTTAGCTTTCTTTTCTGGAAAATTCCCATTCACACCTTGGAGGTGAAGGGACCAAAAGGTGACATTCCCTCTGTCTTATAAAACAGTTATCCGCAGCTGTATAAGCTTGATACCATTGAAATATTCTTCAAATAAAGCAAATGCACTGCCAATTTATAATATTTCATAATCCATGCATTAAAGCCATAAATCCAGTTCCACGATCCGAAGTCAGATACGGGCACAAGAGCCAACCGTATTAAGAAAGAAACTTTATCCTATCTCGAGCCAAATGCTCAAAAATAGCTGGGCTGGCCCAAAATATCCACTTTATGCTTTTCCCAGGCTTGTAGCCCAAGTTTCATGTAGGTGCCCATGCCATAGTTACCACGGAACGGGAACGTTCCGGGAACGTCGGATGCTAGAACGGGAGCGGGAACGGGAACGGGAGCGGATCGGGAACGTCGCGGAACGCCACGTCATATGACATGTCAGCATATGACACAAAAAAATGTAACTTTTTGTATACGGATAGCCAAATATGCTTCCTAATATTTGCTCCCCCAAGACATGAACATACATTTCTGCAAGCAAAACAAACGTTCCGCAAAAAAACAAAAAAACAAAAAAAAAATGGTGGAACGTTCCGGCGTTCCGAGAACGTGCCTTCGCCCGGAACGGCGTTCCGGCGTTCCAGGAAGGCGGAACGACGTTCCGTGGTAACTATGGCCCATGCCCAAAATAATAATATGTCCAGCCAGATTTTAATAATGTGTGGACACACTGTCTTATAAGCATTATAAGTCACTTCAATAAATAAAATCCCATGTTGCTCATGTACTGTAGCCGTCTTCCAAGCCAAACTTGCTTTAGCTTTCTTTTGTGGAAAATCCCCGTTCACACCTTGGCGGTGAAGGGACCAAATGGTGGCACCCTCTCTGTCTTATAAAACAGTTGTCCACAACTATATAAGCTTGATACCATTGAAATATTCTTCAAATAAAGCAAATGCACTACCAATTTGTAATATTTCATAATCCATGCATTAAAGCCTGTCCACCACCTTGTCCTGAGTGAGCTCCCAATTACATGTAATTAGCACCAAAACATGTCCTAACATGTGCTTGAAGAAGCCAAAGGCTTCCTTCTAGTCCAAGCTCCAATGATATTGTCATTGTTCTTTCTTGGGCCCAAAGTGTCAACTGTTCACTATCCCAATCGTGCACCACCTTAGTTATCCTGACCTAGGGTTTACCCACCAATAGCATTCGGGTATGTTGTCCCGACTCCCAACATCCATTATGATGAATGTTGCTATTGGAATGAAAGTTGCAGCCAAGCACAAAAACCCCCACACACACAAAGAAGCAATCGTGAGAGTATAAGGAAAGGCACAAACAACAATGTATTGAATAAAGTACCAAAGTACAATATAAGTGAACCTTATAAGTAAAATAAGGGCAGGTTCACATGCATAAGATGATAGATCTCGGGGAAAAAACCCCTCTTATGGAGGGTAAAAAGTGTCTCATTTGGTCCTACTGTTCACCCCTAAGTACCCTGCATCTGACAACAAATCCTCCTTGGAGTGATGAAGTGAAAATGTATAGGGATGGCTTATCAATCCCCGAAAGGGGACAAGCCCAAAGCTTTGCGGAAAGCTTCGAACTTTTCACGAGGAAGTGCCTTGGTGAACAAATCTGCCAAGTTATCATGTGTAGGTACATAAGCCAAGCCGATCTCTCTTGTAAAGAGTCTTTCCCTGACATAGTGATAATGCACCTCAATATGCTTAGTGCGAGCATGAAACACGGGATTCCTCGCAACTGCCTGTGCAAATCAGCCATAAGGCATTTCACCAAACACACTCAATTGACATTGTAAACGCTGTCTTGTACTCAGTTTCACAGCTGCAAGTGGCCAGTGTTGGTTGCTGCTTGCTGAGCCATGATATACATGATCCACCAAGACAAAAGCAAAAGCCCCTAGGGGACACTCTAGTGTCATAAACAACCAGCCCAATCCAAATCACCAAAGACATGCATCTGTGAATCACTCCCCCGGGATAGTATAAGCCAAGAGGCTCAGTGCCCTGTAAGTAGCAAAAAACCCGCTTACAACCTGCCAATGCCTAGAACCTAGGCTGTAAATAAGCCTGCTCAACCGTGAGACCCCAAACTGAATGTCTGGTCTCGTATTGCATAAATAAATCAACCATCCAACAGCCATCTAATACAATGTGGCATCAAATGAATCTCCAGGTTCTTGAAGACGAAGCCTGGCACCTATCTCAACTGGTGTAGCCACACGCTTACAATCTTTAAGCTGAAACCTTCTTAGTAGCTTCTGTATATACTTAGACTACAACAAAACAATGCCAACATCACGCTGGTATAGCTTCTGTATGTACTTAAACCGAAGGCCCAAATAATAGTGCAACGGACCCAGATCTGACATCTCAAATGTATCATGTAACTCAGCCTTAAAGTCTGAAATCTGATCCACATTAAGACCTGTGTGAGCAACAAGACCTGACGGGTGGCACTTCTGCTAGGAGTCGGCGCAGAGGCATTCGAAGGCTTTATTAAGCCTTTTAATAAGATTTTGCTAAACCTTATAAGACTTTTAATAAGCCTTACATAAGGCTTGTAAATGGCTTGAAGCCTTACTTTCATGCGGCAGGGATAGATGACAACTAGTGGCAAGAGCAACGGGAGAGAAAACAATCAGTTCGTGGCAAGAGCAATGGCAAGTGGAGGCGAAGCGGACGGAACCGAGGGTTTGCTGCAAGTACAGTCGAATGAAGGATGCAGGCCTCCACCTTGTTCGTGACTTACATAAGGCTTGTAAATGGCTTTAAGCCTTGCTTCCACGTGGCAAGGATCGGCGGCAAGTCGTAAGAGCAACAGAAGAAAAAACAGTCAACGGTGAAGACGTCAGTCCGTGGTGGCAGAAGCAATGGGAGGTAGAGCTGAAGCGATTGGAACCAAGGGTTTGCTATTGTAACTATTTGTCCTTCCTAGCACTCCTTTCACATGATGGAACCATTGCCCGGACATTGAATAGATAGAAGAAGCATGGGGACAGGGACCATAAGGTCCATTATGGTCAAAAAGCTCCATTATGGTCAAAAAGCAGATAAAAGCAAAACGTCAAACTATGTTGACCACGAGCCAAGAGCACCACTGGCAAGAGGGGACTGAAGCCGAAAAAGCAAAGCACAAAAGAACTTTGAAAAGCTGGTTTAATTTGAGTAATATTTGAAAAGTAAAAAGTAAAGTGAGAAAAGCAAGGCAAAAAGCATGGATAGCTTTTTGGCAAAAGGCAAGACCCCTCCTCTAGTATAAAACTAGCATGAAGCTCCTCATCATGATCATCAATCTCATCGTTGAAGGGTGGAGTTAATCATTGTCATCATCATCAACCTTGGAGCGTGGAGTTTCTCACCGCCGCCGTCCATATTGTGCCTCATAGCACAACCGCCTGGCTACTGTACGTTCTAAAGCGCCGCCAACACGAGCTGCCTCCACTTGCTGAACCACCACCTGCCTGTGTGCTGCTAGCGCCACCATCACTAGCGCTACTGCCTGAACTGTTGTGCACTGCCTGGCTACGCCACCTGCTGACAACACTGCCATTGCCGCCGCCTACGCCTTCTGTTCAACACCTCCTGAGCCGCCAGTGCCCGCCTACAATCACCTGACTGCCGCCAACTAAAATGCCACCTGCCTACTGTACTGTGGTCGCCCGCTGCCACTATGCACCGCCTACAGTACCTAGAGCCGCCGCCACCTACCGTCACCAGCCACGTGTCTGGCTGCTATCTGCCACCTGGCCGGCGCCTAACCTACACAATGCCGTTGCCTGTGTGCCACCTGCCACTCGACAGCGCCGCCTACCACCGCCCACTGTTATCTACGCCAGTTGTCCTACTGCCACATATACTTGATCCTAACCGTACACCCTGGTGCGTCCTTTTTGAGGATTGCTTCTACTTCGGATTGGACACAGAACTTACTTCTGAACATCAAATACTTCGTCATCTGGTGTATCTTGTGTACAAGCTTGGGGTGCCTTGGACTTGGATTTGAACTTGGATTTTGGATATTGAATCTGGAACTAGCCCCGTGAGAGATTCTTGTGGGTCATCCCTATGGTGTGCTCGGCATCATGATCTCATGCCTCGACATCGACTTTCTACATCAGCATATTTGTTTGCTTTTGTATTCATTGACGTATTTATCCTGACTTACGAGCCCGTGGATTGTTCCTGAATAAATTCTTGAAAGGGACGGGGCTTGTTCTCCGCTCAGTGTGTGTGTCCTATGCAAAGTTCCCTAAACCCTTCTCTCCCCCCCTCTGTATCTTCTCTCTCTATATTTCTCTCTATTGGATATGTAGTGGAATCTGTCACAGCACGCCCCGCTGGGCTTACAATGGTATCAAAGTAGGATTTCTCTTGAGAAATTTTTCTTGGGGTGACAAAGCCATGTCAAGAGTAGAGAGAAACCAAGGGCCTAATGAAGGGAACAACTATGAAGCCGATCCAAGACTTCAAGATGGGAACCAAGGTCGTCAATCCATATTTAGTGCCAGAGACAGAGGCTATGGAGTCTCAAACGCGAATGCCATGGCTGCCAGTGTGCAGAGAGAGAGAGAGAGAGAGAGAAATCTTCAAGAGAGAGATTGCATGACTCAATGATCAGTAGATTAGACTAATATAAAGCCTTCACTAAGTACAATGCTTTTATAGCCTTTGGAGGCTCATCTAGATGACATCATTGCTTATGTCAAATAGGTATAGTATCTAGATGTTCTAAACACCCTAAGAGTGGTTTCACACACACACACATAATATCTAGCCTTAGAGGCTGTTCACACACAAACAGTACACATACATGGACACACTAGACGTTAACTCTCTCTCTCTCTCTCTCTCTCTCTCTCTCTCTCTCTCTCTCTTTTAAAAAAAGAGAGAGAAAAGGTCACATCTCTTGGGACGACAAGAGCTTCACACCTGTAGCAGCTGAGAAGAAAGAGAATACTCCAAATAAAACAGACAGCTTCAAAATTTATACCTTCTCGCAAGGATGCCCACAGAAAGATTCTTTCCCAACCAAGATATGGCCACCATGCAAGCAAGCAATGTGATCTGTGTACAAACAAATGAGAGCAAAACAATGAGAGACTTAATCCTCTCTAGACCCTATAGCACACTGAAGAAATCTGTACATTCCAAAACCTAGATAAAAACTGTGGAAAGAAGTGCCTCGCTGCATACATTAACAGGAATGAGAATGAAAGAAAGTGTACTACTTACATCGATGCTCACACTGACTGCATAACACCACAGCTAGCTCCGCCTCTTCTTCACCATGCTGGCTACCACCGCATGCCCCACACCTACACTTCGGACAGTACCAATTCCCTTCTGGAACATTCTGCACCATAATGTTAAGAAATTAGAGCATATTTCACAGGTTCTATAGAAATAAAGTAGCATCAAATGGATGCCATTCTCTAATACCAATAAATCAAGAAAATTCTCACATCAATCTGTAAGCAAGATGCATGGAAAGTTGAAGGACAACGATCACAGCAGAGTAAGTCTCCACCATCTCCGCAAAGCACACAGGTGTCATCGTTTGTGTCATCCGCAGTCACCCCTACATAATTCTGTGTCTTTCTGAAATGGGTTTCAGCATCCCAAGCTTCTAGTTGACAGTCCAGAAGAGATCTTCCTGAGGTAAGAACAAAGGTCGGCTGCGACTCTCCCACATGACTTCCACCATGTGCTTCAAAATTGTGGATAGTGTAGACGCTCTTGCAGCATCTGCACAATATCCCCTCCCGAGTCACCACCCCTTCCTTCAATACCTGATTGTTCATCCGATCCACATAGAAAATCTTCTCTCTTTCCAAAACTGCACCCCTATCTATCATCCATGAAAAAACTGTTTGCTTGCTATGGCATGATAGCTCCTCAGACCCGTCATCCATGCTTAAGCTAGCAGGACGGACCTCAAGTCTGAAACCGGACCGTACTCTTGGTTTTTTTCCCTTCTTGCATGAAGCCTCTTGCTTAGAAACTGTCACTTTAGTTTCGTTACCTTTAAAAAGGCCTTTCTTCAACACCTTCTCTTTTGAATTGACTCGACTCTGATTTGCAATGGCCTCACACCGAGAGTTGGCTGGTTTAACCAGAGCTTTGTTGGCACCCTTGAGCACACAAGATGCCTGTTTCAATATCCTTGCAGTTCCTTGTTTCAAAAGCATCCTATCCTTCTTCGACCTAGGCAGAGACCCACTTTGTAGTTGTTTTGTTCTCGAGGAGACTCTGCTACTTAACATCCTCCTACCCGATTTTTCCAAAAAGCTTTCGCTGTCCAGCTTCCGCTTTCTCCCCCTTCTCTCATCAACAGAATCAGCTGATGTAAGCCTATGTGTATTGGAGTCTGCAGCATTCATCAATTTGGGACTATTTATTTTGCTTTTATCTAGTGTTTTTCTCTCTCTAAACTTCTTTGCAAACCTTTTCAAAATACCCAAGTCTCCCAGCAAAACATCTGTCAATTCAGCATTTGTCAGTTCTGCCTGCCTGATAACATCTTGTGCATTCTCCAAGCGTGTACCTGAAATACTGCCTGACTTTTTAAGAGCTGACTGCAGCCGTTCGTCCTTGCCAAACCTTGAAAAAACTTGTTCAATCGCACTCTTGTCAGCTTTAACAAGACCTTTCCTCCGTTCTCCTCCATGCATAGAAGTTCGTTTGCCCTCCTCATGAGTGCCAACCACAAGGGATGCATCCTTTGAACTCCACTTTCCGACGGTTTTAAGGGGCTTCTCAGCTTGTGATTTCTTGAAAGCTTGCCATGCTCTTGGAAGAGACCAATACGTATGACCTTCCGGTGATCGATACACCGCGTCTTGGTAGTCCCTACTCTTCCTAGGTCTTAACTCAATTGTGAAGCCCGCCTCTAGAAGAGCTTTCTTTGCAATGTCCCGAGTCAGAACCCTCAAACTTTTGTCTCTTATCATGGGAACTTTCTCACATGAAGCTGTTGCTTGATCCAGCTCAATAGAAGACCTTGACGTGTCCTTTCCCTTTTCATTTTTCTCACCCATTTTCAATGCTGCACCCATATCTAATGCCTTCCTCTTCAAAGCATCAGCCTGCTTTCGAAGCACCAAACGGTCTCTGAAAAACCTCAGTGTATCAGTATCTCCTCCCCTCTCGTTTTCGCTGTCAGATACTATACCGTCCTCTTGTCCTCCTGTCCTCACATCTTTCTCTTGCAAACCATCCTTTACTTTTGTCTTCCCCTGTAAAGTGATTTTATCAGAATCAACCTGTGCCTTCCAGGGGAAGGTCCCTTTTCCTAAACCCAACTTCTGTTCCTTGGATGTTATTGATTTTGCTAACTTGTTCCCCTTCTCAATCCTATCCTTCCCATCAAAACTATCTCTATCCAAAGAACTCGAAGTTCCTTTCTTGGGTGTTTCCAACTTGTCAGATCCCACAGATTGCTGTGTATCCTCTTTTTGAGGCAGTGCAGGTGAACAGATATTGTTTTCATTATCCACATCTGATTGCACCCTACTGTGGATAGTGCCATTGTCTGATATATTGCCCCTGTCACCGAAACCTGATTCCTGTGGCATCAACTCACAGATTCCCTGTAGGTGGACTTGTGGACTAGGAATGACAAGCATAGGATGAGAGACCAGCGATTCTGCGTCTTTCTCACAAGGGCTTACATTTACTTCCCCATTCCGTCTCCTATTTTCACAATCGATACCATCATGAAAAGATTCCTCCTTGACAATAGTTGAAGTGCACTCTCCTATATCCTCTCTTTCAAGAAAATCCTTCCCAACACCCCTAGCTTTGATGTCATCACTGCACGGCTTGCTATCTTCATCAATGTGTTTTGTACGCCACGGTTCTTCATAAGTAGCCTCTTCACTCCTGCAGCCTGTCACCTCAAGCAGACAATTTGAGTGCAATCTAAGGAGAGGAAGAACCACTCCACCACTTTCTGGGCATGTCAACTGCAGAGGCTCTTGACAGATATCCTGGTCATTGCTCAAACGATCCAACAATAACTGTTGATGAGAATGAGAAAGCTCAGTGTCTCCACTCCTTTCCTCACCAGCTAAAGCAGCTGCCGCTGCACCTGATGCATACAATGTGGATTGTAAGATGAGCATTGCAAAACATGGGCATGGTCAGACCACTCTTACATTAAAAATGAGACTACCTTGGATGAAATAGACAGTGTCCTGACGTAATTCGCCTCCTGCTGCATTCCCACCTTGAAGTCCAGCATCTGGAAATGGACACTCTCGATTTGTTTCGGTCCTGCAAACTTTCATTTCACCTTGCGCATAATTGTTTTGATGCAGCTCCACTTCACGACCTTTGCACTCAGTGTCTGTGATTGGAATCACCTGCACCAGCAAAAAGAAAAGAGACACTGAGAAATCAAAGCATCCACCACAAGAACAAGGACATTGAACACTCCTGTGCTGCAGTTTGATAACCTGCCTCTTTTCTTCCAATGCCTCGTCTTTTCAAGAACCTTGATAAATTGCAGCTTCCTTTCATACTCCATCGCCCTGTCACCTCATCCCAACATTGTGACACCCTCAGGTCCTTGGCTCGGACCCTTGCCAGATCTCCTTCATCAGGGTAGATGACATTGACAAATGCGTCATCCTCCAAGGAAACAACGTCATCAAGGAGGACAGCCTCCCACCAAGCATCTTGGAAGAAGACGTCCACAAAAAGTCCCCCTTTCCAGGTAAGAGGAGAGGGCTCTGTGCACGAAGGGGGTGAAGGTCTCAGTAAGCCACGTTTCTTGAAAGGTGGGGGAGACGGCATGAAGGGGCCTGGTACAATATTCTTCTGTGGAGTGGAGAATGTAGCTGGGGAGATAGGTTTCTCCATGCTTTTGGCTAATGGTATGGACTCTCGGAGTTTGCAAAGGCCATCATCTGTGAGCAGCTCATCATACTCAACCAGGCGGCGGCCAGCTTTGAGACCAACTACGGTGGCAGCGTGCCAGGAGCCCCGCAACCCTATATCCTTCTGTCTCACCTGCATGAAATGACACGACATGAGGGCAGAAAACCAAGGGGCAGAAAAAACAAAAAAAGCTAGGGATATGTGCAGATAAAAAAACTAGGGTTTAGTTTACTGTGCGCAGCAATCGAAACTTGTGAAGAAACCGACTCTAGTGTAAACATCTAGGGTAGACAGAAAGGAAAGCTTATGGCTTACCTCAACACGCTCTCCTTCTCGAAGTTTCGGAAGGTCTTGCGGAGAGGAACTCTGATCAATATCCATATCCATATTGATGTGTATTTATGCAGAAGAAAATCACCCAATAACTCTGCCAGCACGGGGTGGCATTCCTGTGCACACACAAGAAGGGGAAAAGAGAGAGAGAGAAGAACATAGAGAGCCCAATCGCCCTTAATCACAATATATGGTTGCTTACCCTCAGCACTCTCTCCCTCTCTCTCAGAATCGTGATGGATGGAGTCGAGCTCTCATGTATATTTTGTTATGAAATTTTGTTACGAACATGCTTTTTTTTCACCGACCCTTTTTCCCCACTCGTATTTTCTATTTGTACCTACTCGTGGAGCTCTCTCCTTCCATGCAAAGACCCTCCTCGAGTCAAGTAATCTTATGCTGAGTATTAACCCATCAAATTAAGTCAGTATCATTATCATTATCATTCTTTCAAAAGACAAGGACATGTTCTCATCAACGTACACATCACATCACCCTTAGATAAAGCTATAAGTTTCTTCACCTTAATGATTGGTGTCCAAAGGTTAAACTCACAAAGCTGTAACCAGCTTTTTGCTTTGTCTTCTCCCATGAGAGTTGACATAGTAGCTCCATATCTTTTCCCATAGATTGTGTGTAGTATGTACCTAAGTACCTATCTATATCTTTTCCCATAGTATGTACGTAAGTACCTATCTATATCGTCCCATAGATTGTGTGTGATATGTGAAATGTGCACAATAGAGAAACCCTCTTCGAGAAGACTCTCCTCTATAAGAACCATCTTTCTTTATTTGGTGTCTTGAAAGGAGAAAGGATTGATGATGAGAGTGTGAGAACCATCTCTCTTTATTTGATGTCTTGAGAGGAAAAAGGATTGATGATAATGAGAGATAAAGACACAAAGAGTGTGCTTTATTAGTGTATGTTGAAGGCCAAAATGACCTTTTTAAGAGCAAGTATAAACACTAGGGCCTTAAGCAAAGTTGCACACAATAGAACAAGAGAAAGACTACTAGCAAGCTTGGTCTAAAGTCACATTAGCTAAAGACTAAGTGTCTACAAGTTTAGGGGTATGATAAATGCCCTTCCAACTCTAAAAATTGCCTACATGCTTGTGATGTTTCATGGTCTAAAGTCATGTTCGCTAAAGACTGAGTGTCTAGTAGTTTAGGGGTATAAAATTCTGACATAAATGCCCTTCCAACTTTAAAAATTGCATACCTGGTTGACTTGCAAGTTGCTCCAAGTTTCTCCAATTCTACTCCCTTTTCTGCTTTAATTGTGCTGGGTGAGCTCCTCTCATATCCACAACTTTGTGACCTTCGTGTTTTATTACATGTTTACCTTTTTTATTGATCTTCATTACGGTTGGTACATTCTATTTGAGCACCTCCCATGTCTCAAAATATGTGTTCTCTATGTACCACTCCTCGAGTAGCAACCCCACCCAACTTGAATTGAGAGGGCCTCCTAACATTGATTCTTTGTTTGGATTCCTCGAGTTCTTTGTGACCTCCATTTTCACTTTCATAAACATCTCTTACAAATGCCATACGTTAGAGAGTTCAAGTTGGTTAGTGCCGCAAGGTAGTCTTCAAACTTACAGAGCTCAATTATAACTGAGCAATCATCTCTTACAAATGTCATACATTAGAGAGTCCAAGTTTGCGAGTTTCTAGTGCAGCAAGACAGTCTTTAAACTCACGAAGCTCAATTATAACTAGCAATCTTTTGTGGCAAGTAAGTTATCCACTCATCTTGGCAAGTGAGAGGGGTGGGACTTCCTAGATTAGAGCAATGCTACCAAAAAAAAAAATCATCTTCTTCCCTTTCTTTATAATATGTATAAGGGACTCACAAATATTATAGAAGCATGCGAAGGGCTTCTTACTAAGTGGTGGCATGAGACGTTCGGGATAATGTTTCTAGGGCTATTCTGAACAATAGAGGGAGGCAAATTAGTCAACTAATGACTCAAACCCAGCTTAAGTTTTGTAACAAAGCAATCTTTTGACTATCATGACATTTCTTGGAGCTACACAAGCTTGCATGAGGTTGATTCATGGCAGTCTTTCCATGTTTAGGTGCTACTCCCTATGATGAGTGAGACATGTATATATACTCTATGCTAATGAGTACAATCCCCTATTGTATTAGTATCAAAGCCATGGATTCCCTTCATTGCACTGGTATCAAAGCCATGGATTCCTTCGTTGCATTAGTATCAGAGCCATGGATTCCCTCGGAAGGTAGGTAGGCCTAAATGCATGAAAACTTGTAATGCTCGATGGCCATCCCTACCCTCAAGATCATGCCCATATGATATATCTCACACACAACACTATCATATGCATCAACATCATGTGCATATGTATCCCTATCATCATGTGCACATATATCGCTATCATCATGTGCACGTGTGATATATATCAATATCATCATATGTGTGTGTGTGATACATCATCATTGTATGAGTGAGTATCATATACATCATCATCATCTAGATCCATGCAATATAATCTACACCATCATGAACATAATCGTCATATAGCTCAAGATTGTGGGACACTCGTACAAGTCACCAAAAGAAGACTCGACCAATGCGAACCAAACCAAACCATTTATGTTGAGGTAGCCAAGCAATGACTCGATGAAGTCACTATATGTAGACCATCCGGACCATATATCCTACTAATCAAAATAATGCCTCATATAAAGTTATCGTATGTAGACCATCCACATATATCCTCCTCGTCAAAATAACACCTCATATGACTGGCAACAAACTCGAAAGCTCAAACGTCTAACCATGGCATGAGTGTGCCACCTCGTCATAGCATGAAGTCTACAAATGAGGGTATAGAGGTCTAAGCCTCGAAGTACCAAATGTATGTGTGAAATTGGCGAAAGATATGTGAACCATGACACAAAATGGCAACTCAAAATATCGATTATAGAGCCATGGAGTCAATGCATAAGCGACACTCCTAAGATCAAGATCTGAGATGGTAATATGACGATGTAAATTCTCACCATGGCGATCAAATGAAGGGTAAAAATAGTAGAAATAACCCATTACCAAACACTTTCCACAAGGTACCCCCAAATGTGCAAACACTCCACAGAGCACACAAAAATGTGTAAACATGCTCACAAGGCACTAAGCGTGTGAACGATCTCTAGAAAACCCAAAAGTGTGTAAAACAAGCCCAAAATGCACTGATACACACGAACACACTACTCCCAAAAGTGTACACAAGTAAATGGAACGTGGAAGGGTGTAAATGGGCTGAAAGATGGGCAGTGTATAGGCATGTAAAAGATTGAGGCTTGTAGAGTTTAAAAACCAAAGGAAATGTGGAAAGGCCAAAGCCTTAGGGTAAGTCCAAGGTGTGATGACCAAGGTGTGGAAAAGGCCAAAAGAGAGCCCTAGCTCTCTTAGAAGGTTGTCAATGTATCACTTCTTTATGCAAGATTTTTCTTGTCCTTCTTCTCTTTGCTAACTAGCAGTTCTCTCTACTAGTTGTAACTCCATGCCGATATTAGGTTCTTTCTTCCTTCTCCCTACTTTGCCACAGAAAGTTATGTTCTGTGTGAGCCTCTAAGAGCCAATGATGTGCTCTTTAATGATTCTGGTTTTTTTGTTTTTACCTATGTGCTATGTTTGTTTGTTTAAAAGAGGCATTGAATGCTACTGTGTAAGGTGTTGCATTGAGAATTCACTTAAATAGATAAACCCCTTTTTTGTTAAAATGTTTATTGTTGTGTGTCTATTTGTTTGCTTAAAAGAGGTGCTGAGCATTAAAATGTAAACTGCTTTTATTCTCTTAGAGACGAATCGTGATGGCACTCGTTTGCACCAGGTAGAGATTTGCCACTTCCTACTAAATGCCAAGTGCCTTTGATCTAACTTAATGTTTCAAGTTTCAGCGTACTACAAATACCACTGAATGGTGCCAAGCGCCAAGCTTCCTACTTCAATTTAGTGACTGTCTCCCCTGATGGCTCTATATGTGCCAGTGGTGGCAAGGACGGTGTCGTGAGATCATGACAGAGCTCACTGCTAGTGGTTGTGTATGGACAACATGATAAAAACAATAAAAATAAAGAGGCAAATTTAACATTATTGTATTGGCAATGTGCATTGATGATCCAAGCGATGAAGCCTTGCTTGATGATTTCTTTGCTATGCACATACTACACAAGATCCTTGACCCTTACACTAGCTATGGCACATCAAGAGTGAAGCGTTGAAGTATGAATGGTTGAGTTGAGCCTTGAACAACACAAGCAATGAAGCTTTATGAAAAGTTTTAGATGTTACAATTCATGCGGGTGATGATCTATGCAGGGGTGGTGATGTCAACAACACTCATCCCAAGTTCACCTCCACATAATGCTTCAAGTAAGCTTCATGTTAGAAATAGGGTTGCAGGAATACGCACACACACACACACAAAGTGGAGAAGCTCAAGGGAGCACATCATGAGATAATAGATAGACAATGAATGTGTGACGTACAAAGATGATAAGTATACCCCAAGATGGTTGTATACTAGCACGGGGAAAAAACCTCCTAAAGAGGGAAAAAGTGGCTTGATTGGTCCTAGTGTGTTCATACACATCACTACCAAATATGGCTACAATCCCCCCTTGGGAGTGATGATGTGAATAAGGGGTAAACTTACACTAAAAGTACAGAGATGTGCCATGCTCTTTAAATTGTGAGAGGGAGCCCAGAGTAATTCCCAAAGGGAAGTAAGCTCAAAGCTTTGCAAAAATATTCAAACTTCTCTCGTGAATAAATCTACCATGTTTTCCTGTGTTGGCACATAAGCCAAGTTGATTTCCCCTGCGGAGTATCTCTCCCTCACATAATGATAATACACCTCAATGTGCTTTGTGCTAGCATGAAAAACTAGATTCTTTGCAACTCCCATATCACTCTGACTATTAGTAAACAGGTAGTGGCCAAGGACTCGCTAATACCTAAATTAACAATAAGTTATCTAAGCCAAACACACTCAACTATAGCTATAAACGTTGCCCTCTACTCAACTTCACAGCTAGAAGTGGCTATAGTGGGTTGGTTCTTGCTAAGCCATGATATATATAAATCACCAAGGTAAAAGCAAAAACCACTCATGGACACTCGTGTGTCATAACATCTAACGGGCCAAGATTTAAAATTTCAAAAGACTTTTGTAAATCATCTATAAAAGTTGAAATATAATCATCATCAGGCATGCCATCTCCATATAGCATTATGACAAAAAAAATCATCTTGAGTCCTCTTAAAGTAGAGGGTACTGTTCCAGTAGGACTATTTGCAAAAACCTTGTGCAACCAAGTATACATGTATCTTCTCATACCATGCTCTGGGAGCTTGCCTAAGACTATCCAAATCTTTTTTCACTCTACATACTTTTGATTCCTTACCTTTTTAAACAAAACCACAAGGCTGAGATGCATAGACCTTTTCATGCAAATCTCGATTCAAAAAAGCAGCTTTCATGTCCAATTGACGTACATTCCAACCTTTATGTGCTGCAAATATAATGATACTCTACATGGTAGTCATACAACATGTGGGTGCAAAGGTCTCACCATAGTCAATGTCTTTTTCATGTGCATAATTCTTTGTAACAAGCCTAGCTTTGTATAGCTTGACACTATCGTCAACTTTATGTTTAAGCTTGTAAACCCATTGTGGTAATGGTCTTCTTGCCATGTGGCAAATCAGATGACTCCCAAAAGTAATAAATTATCATATTTAGATTGCATATCACTCATCTATTATTATGATTCCTTTGCTTTATCAAAGGAGATAGATTCCTCTTCATTACATAAACTTGCAATAAGAGCATGACCTGTGTCAACATGAAATGCGCGATGAGAACCTACACGTGTTGTGCTAAACAAAGGAGTGGTCAATCTGCTATCACACAAAGTGTTTGCACCAGCCATTTTAGCATACTTTGACTCTTCAAATTCCCTTCTTTCCTCATCAACTCCATCATCCACATTTGCATCAACTGCATCAATTTCCCTTCTTTCCTCATCAACTGCATCATCCACATTTGCCTCATTAACAAGTTGTGGGCTGAAAAACATAATGATTTTTAACCTATGTGGGCTGATTTTCAGCATTCCTTTGAGCACATTTGCCTCGTTAATAGGTTGTGGGCTGAAAAACATAATGATTTTTAGCCTATGTGGGCTGATTTTCAGCATTCCTTTGAGTACCCAAATGCTCTACATCAATGTGTCCTACATTGAACAATGAAAGGAGAGTAAAAAATGTCATGCAAACATAATTTTGCTATTTTTTTACACGAAAGTAAGGACTGAATTGTATCTTCCACAAATACAACATCTCTACTCACAAGAATCCGCTTGGTAGCAAGATGATAGAGACGGTAATCTTTACTTTCTGAGTTGTATCCCACAAAAATACATTTAATAGCCTTATTGTCAAGCTTGCGCAAATTTGCAGGTGTACAAGTACATAAGCAAGACAACTAACAATGCGTAAGTGAGCCACGGAGGGCTTTCTACCATTCCAAGCTTCAAAAGGCGTAGTTGTATGCAAAGCCTTTGTAGAACACTTGTTCAAAACATATGTTATACACATGACTGCTTCTAGCCAGAAACCATGAGGTAACTCCTGACTTTTGACCATAAACGTGCCATCTCCATATGAGAGACCTATTTTTGCATTCAACTACACCATTTTGTTGAGGTGTATAGGGTACGGTACATTGGTGTTTTATCCCATGATCAACCATGTGTACATGAAATTCTATAGACATTTTGCTAAGGTGTAAAGGGTACAATACATTGGTGTTTTATCCCATGATCAGCCATGTATACATGAAATTCCATAGACATATACTCCCCCCCTCAATCAATACACACACAAGGTACCAATCTTACATGTAAAAACATTTTTAACCATAGAAACAAAGTGCTTAAAGCAAATAAAAACCTCTCATTTTTGTTTCAATAGATATATGCAAGTATGTCTGGAATAATCATCATTGAATGTGACAAAATAGAGGTAGCCCCTAATGGATGGTGTCCTCATAGGATCTCATACATCAATGTGTAGAAGCTATAATTTCTGGATAGCTCTAACTAAACCATCTTTGGGAATGATGCCTGCTGCATTTTTCCAAGAATACAACCCTCATAAATAGGTTTGATAGGGGCTTCAAGATGTGGCAGCTCAGACACCATGTTATGCTTATGTAAACGTAACAAAGTGCCAAAGTTCAAGTGACCAAAGCGTGCATGCCACATTTTAGCATCACCCATTGCCTTTGTGGCACAAACTGTGCATACAACATGATTTTCTCTTTCAGATGCAACTCCATGAGAAAAAAACTAGAAGCAACAATTGTATTCCCATTAATGCAATCACGAACAATACATTTGTCATCCACAAATTGAACCACTAAGCTAGCCTTAATAATAGCAAAGACAAATGACGAGTTTTTCTTGATTCTTTGGTACATATAACACATTTGAGAACATGATTATTCCACCATTTAGAACACTGAGAACAATTTTACCAACTCCGTTTACATGATATGAGGAGTTATCTGTACATGTAACAATGTTTTCCTATGGAGCAGATTTAAGTGATGAGAACAAACTGCGATGTGAAGTAATGTGCTTATATTACTAGTACCACTATCAAAATACCAGACATGTACATCTGTATAACAACCATGCATATAGCCTTATCCGAAGGGTCAAAACTGTATCGCATAATGAAAGTCCAATCATCATGTGCATAGTTTGCAAATTATTTGTTTTCTATATTAGATGATGCATCAGCTATACAGCCATACTCGAGGCTTTCTTTTTCTCCTTCTCTAGCCGCTTCCTGCACTCATTAATGTAGTGACCAAATTTCCTACCAGAGTTATATTTTCTCTTTTTCTTTGGCTTGTCGCCTTCCTTGTATGTGGGCTTGCCCGATGACTATGATCTGAGGAAAGTATTTACCTTTGCCTCTTTGTTGACTACTAGCATCAAAAGCCTAATCTCCTGTATGCATGGCAGATTTGGATTGCTCTTCTTGCAAGAGCACAGGAACCAACTTCTCAATCTTCAAGGCATTTATATTTCCTTTCATCATGAGTCTGGTGGCATGGCATATTTGGATTGCTCTTCTTGCAAGAGCACATGAACCAACTTCTCAATCTTCAAGGCATTTGTATTTCCTTTCATCATGAGTCTGGTGGTCATAGAAGTAAATCTTTGATAGGATTTTGGAAGCGCATTCAAGATAATAGGCACCAATGAATTATCAAGATATACTTCATCAACACTGGCCATATGGTCCTTAAAATCCTTGATTTTTGTAAGGGAACTATCCATAGAGTCTCTGTCATTCATATGCTTTGACTCTAATTGCTTAGGTAGATACGCAACACATGCTTTATTACGTACATGGTATAATGATGCAAGTGCATCCCAAGCATGTTTAGCAGTCTTACATGACCAAATGTGAGGAATGATACACCTCTTGAAATGACTGACCTATTTAGCAAGGACTCGACCAAGTTAGAGATCATGGTTAGGGAGGATATACTTTAAAAAAGTAATTAGCCATATGACAGCATTGAGGTGTGTCACATGAGAACCACACACATATTAAGGAAATTCCATTAGATAAAAGATCAGCCACATGGCAAGCATTAGTGGGCAAGGGAGCATGTGGCTTTTATCACACATGAGTACTAAGGAAACTCCAGTAAATAAGTAATTGGCCACATGGCAAGCATTGTTGGGCAAGGGAGCATGTGGCTTATGACATGAAATAACACGTATTAAGGAAATTCCATATGTAGCCTCTATCTAAGTGTGGCGTGTATGGGAAATAGACACACTGTGGTTGGGAGGTGAAGAAGGAAGGAAGCCCCCCTCTGATGAATTTACGATTTTCCCTAGGTTTGTGTTAATCATCAGGTTCTTGTTCATTATTGAAATTAGGGTTCTATTATAGCAATTGTTTCACCAATGTGAAGTATAATTTTTCTAATTTCCTTTTTTAAAGCTATAGGCTCCTATCAAAATAGTTTTTAAAAACCCTAAATTTTTTAATGTATACATAACAAGGTACTTTTTTGCATGAAAATATACTTTTTGGGGAGAAACTAAAATTCTAAATTTTGGGTCCCTTAAGATTATGAATTTGGCACATGGGAGGGGAGCTGCCACACCTTTATACATGTGTTTACACCTATGACACATGCACATGCACATAAAACGCATGTACACGCACATGAACCACACACACATAGAAAACAACCAACACACACATGCACATAAAATAAGAATATCTTTGATCAATAAACGTAAAACATGCAAAGAATGTCTGTGCTTCATAGTGATGAAAAAGATCAATATCCAAAAAATAATAATAATGAAAGAAGGGAGAATCAATCGATTGATCTAGTTGTCACAAGAAAAATAAAGCTTGTGCTTCCTAGAGCCATTAACAAAATGAGCAATACATGACACACCCAACCTGGTAGGATGGCGATGTTAGTATACACTCAATGCCCGCCTCTCAGCATGTATCTCACTTTGTTGTATAATGCACATTTGTTAGGCCCCCATTATGAGGAGTAGCCATAGTGCATATGTCTTTAGTGGGAACCCCGGCTTAGATGCCGATGGGATCATTATTGTGACCATTGATGATGGTTAGGAGATGGCCAAGGGCACAAACGATATTATGAGAAATATTCCCTATAATATTCCCTCGGATACTAGGTCCATCATTAGTGGGCGGTGGTCGGTGGGCCGCGTTCTTGATACACAGGTGATGACCATGTCTATGCAGTGTAACCACCCTCGTTGTATACGCGTCTACCACACTGCCTACAGTACTACATATGGACATGATTGCCATGATTGCCACCATGAGCTAAGGTACCAAATGTTTGTGAGTATCCACCCCTTTTACACCTCGTACATACTCCATCCAGAGTCTGTCTAGATCACCATCTAAGCTCTACTTGAGAGCGCACGGGTGGACAGCACCATCACTTACACCTCTTTGGTATAATCAGAATTTTAAATTCTCTCCATTGTGTATCTATTGCATTGTCTATTGTGCTTTGTCTTGCTATCTCTTTCCGTTATGCCATATTCTTATAGGCGATGCATCTCCACTACATTGAGCATGCGAAGTGGATGTCTTTTTCTTTCGTGGATCTATACACAAAAGAGATAATTATTACTAAAATACCATTTAAAAGAAAAGTAATATAATTAACCTTAGTAGACACAAACTAAGACCTAAATAAAACTATGCCAATTGGTGCTACAAAGAACTCATATCGAAATGAGTCTCTCCTATTTGCACTGAATAGGATCCAACCCTCTAGTACACAGTAATCCTCAAAACAAGTAACACATGTATGTACATCATGGATAGTGTCAGAAACATACTCTTTCCTATATAAAAGCTTCTCATTAAGATGATTAATTCCATATCTCTCAAAACCCTCATCCATAACTTTGACTATGAAAAATTTCATCGTAGGTAGAGTCCTAAAACAAAGTAGAAATTAAGAAGTTACAAAAACAAACATGCAAACATGTATATGTTAACACATGTTATGATTTATTATAATTTACATGCCCATCCCTATGGTTGTCTAGCATAATGCCTACAACATGTCGAGAAGGAAGGGGTGCACACCAAGAGAGGTGGATCTATAGAGAAACTAAGTTACATAATGTCATGTATTTAAAAAAACTAAGAATAAATTATATATATATATATATATATATATATATATATATAAACCTTTAACACTCAACTCCAACATATGCAAAGTGAATATGATTTCATACATTCTTTATCCCTAAAACAAAATATATTTTCTAAAATACATACAGAAGTGCCACGTGGCCTCATATAGAGGCCCCTTTTGGCATGCAACCTCTCTTGCCATGTGATAAGGGGAGGTAGCATGCATATTAAAATAGATACGTAGACATACAAAAAGGCACACACAAAAAAATAAAATGCATAACTTTAATAAGAGACCTAAAATTATCACTTGGAAGCATCTAAGATCTCCTCGTAAAACAATGTTGCTTATCTCATTAGCCTACGACTCTCACAAGTAGAGGTAGTGTTGACATATTTGTTCTAATGGACCAAGGCAGGTCGATTGGGCAGAGACGATCGGGCATAGACCGAAGGATCTCCACCCCTTAGGAATTAACCTCGCATGTGATCGTGTAATTCTAAGGTTTGTAAAGAGTGGCAACACAAAACAACACAAATCAAGCTCGTGTATGATCGTGTAATTCTAAGGCTTGTAAAGAGTGGTAACACAAAACAACATTGCGTGTGATTTTCAATGCCCACAATCTTAATATAAATAGGGCCTTGATGGATAATCTCACTGACATATGTATGTGTATAAACTTTTAGTTATTCCAACAAATGGGCCAATATACAATGGATAGAGTTGTCAAGTGCCAAGCTCCATAAAATTTTATAATACATTGGGATGAGTGGATCCACATCTATGAAATCAATAAAAGTTCTACAAAATTTTGTGAACTGACATAAAAATTTAGTTTCTTGTGACACGAATGATGTGGCAAGAATAGTAAACAAATATAAGTTGTTCCAAACAACTCATAAAAAAGGATACTAAAAACAACAACACGCGGTCTAAAAAGGTAAGAAATTGCTTCAAGGTTATTTTTGTCAAACTTCCTTGTATACAACATTTGTAGTACAAATAATATTTAAAGCACTCATGTTGGTCTCACAGCCATTATCATGAAGGAATACCTTGACAGCATTTACTAATGATCGCACAAAGTACTTGCGCACTTTTCTTGGCCAATTCTATCTTTTCTCACATGTAAAGCTTTCTTCTTCTCTTGAGCTCTTATCTTCTTGCTTGCTTGATTGTAGTGTGCATGCTTATATGTATTCATGGTGTATATGAAGTGTGCATGCTTGCTTGCTTGAGTGAGAGAGTGATTGAGCATGATTGTAGAAGAGGGTGGTTCAAGCTTCCTAGCTTAATCATTACCTTTTGAAAGGATTTCTCAATTGATTGGAGAGGAAGGGATTCATCAAGAGAGATTAGCACACCTCTTGGCTTCTTTAACCTCTCTCTAAAGGGACTTCTATGATCCAAGATGAGTGGTCTAACCACTAGCACTATGGTTCCTTGCTAGAGAGCAAGAAGGTCCTTGACATAAAAAAATGATGCCATTCCTAGGGATCGAACTAGTCTTGCATGAGATAAGGAAGTAGAGCTATTTTTTCACTACAAAATCTTCCATTTTTTCCACTCTTACGCTTGGCAAATCCTTGATAGATTGTTGAGAAAACATATTCTCTTATAGGATTAGAGTTACATTGTGTGATTGTTTGTATTATTGGTGTGATTAAGATTATATTTGTGTGATTAGAATAGGTTTTGCTTCTAACCTTAATCTTTTTTTGTGTTTTATGTTGCTTAATTTGTTCAATTCTTTGTCTCATGGGCATAGGTTTTGCTTCTACCCTTAACCTCTTTTGTGTTTTATGTTGCTTAACTTTTTCGATTCTTTGTCTCATGGGAGTGGTGGAATGAAGAGTAAGCTCTCCTGGGTGTGCTTGAGTAAGGTATCTCTCCGCTTAGTTGATTTCATCTCATGATAAAATATTAGCTTAATCAAGCCATTAATCTTAATAGTTATTATTTTTTGTTGAATTAAGTTAAAAACCATGACATTAGAGTGTTGCTAAGTAACCCTAACATGTCATTGGAGTATTGCTATAAGTAACCCTATCATGTCAAAATACCCTAACAACATCAAGAAAAACCTAGAAAAATCGAAAGTATATAAAAAACTGTGAATTTAGTTCTCTATAAATTTTAGATTGCCAGGCTAGGATCTAGATCGACCCGATCCAAGTTGCCAACTTTGGGGTGACAAAGAGTGGCAGCATTACGTGGCTCATGTTGTTCATAGTACACAGCTATGGAGGCTCAAAGGTGAGCAAGGCCATGGCTAGTGAACAATAGATAAAGATAGAGAGAGAATATAATGCTAGAGAGAGAAATGAAATGAAATTTTATTTTTGTCTTCGAAGGACCATAACGGGTCCATGAGACACATGTCGAACATAGCCGATGTGCTCGGGAGCCTCATTGGAAAGCATAATGAAACTGAAATGTGTGAAACTAGAACTGAAATTGAAATGAAAATAAAAAAGCTATGCAGCATGCTATAAGTGTACATCATAAGAAGCATGTCATGCCATATAGGTACTCATGAGGGCTGGGCCCCCTCGTCAGGTGCACCATAATAGTAGAAGAAGTCATGCCCGTCCACCTCTCCTCCCTAGATCAAGTGGATAATCTGGTCCCTTGAGAGCCCGCGATCCGTAGGCGACAATGGAGGGTCCCCCCCAAGGTGTCTCTGTCTGAATGCCCATAATGTCCTCTGGCATCATAAGGCCAATCTCCTGTAGTGGCCTCTATGTAGGTGCTCCATGTGTCTCTGCTCAATCATCTCATATGTGCATCCTCATGGGTACAACAGTGGTCTCTGCAGCCATGTCGGGTCCAGAATTTGCGGATCCTCCCTGTGAGTCTCAGTGTGGTCTGGTGGGCTGTCTAGCTCCTGGGTCTCTCACGCATCGTGAGTCTGGTGGCCTTGCATCTATCTAAGTCTCCTGTCTCTAAAAGTGAAAGCCTCTCTGATGAATAGAGCTAGGCATCTCTGATCCTCATAGTCAATGACCCTGGAAATAGGGCCAAAGCTATCTCTAAAGGGACAGTGAAACCTCCCCCGGATCTCATAGTACGCAGGGCATCTGCATAAGACGTGCTCCTCTGTCTCAACCTCGCCCATGTCACATATGGAGCATGTCTGGTCTTGTCTCCTGACTCTCCTGTCTCTCCTCGTCCATCTCATCCTGCCTTCCTCAATCTCCAATCTGTGGGATGAAACTCTAAATTGTCCAAGAGAGATCCTGAGCGCATGCGAGAGATGTATCCCCGTGTACCTGGAGGCTCAATGAAACCCTCGTTCGAGGTCCTGAGAAAATGATTGCGGTATGCAGCCATCTTCATAGGCAAACGTGGGGAGGATCCATGTACGGAATGTGTAGAGCTGGAGCAGGTCCACACGAATGACCTGACTGATCTGGTGTCGTGATAAGTATAAGTGAGGAGCATCGAGACTGTATCTGAATGGCAAAAGCCTATCTAGGTCTAGGCCAAGAGAGTGAAACCATGTGTACGGAGTCTATGGAACCAGCATCTCTGAGTACTTATATCTGCCACAGCCTGGGATGAAGTCAAAGCAAGCCATGGAAGCCGGGTGCGACCCTCTACTGTGTCTCTAAATCTGAGGATACGTAGGAGGTATATGATGATCTAGAAGGCTGCATCAAGGACCGATGGGTGAGGCTCCAAACTCTGCCAGTAAAATGTGGTGGGGTACTGAAGGCTTGGCTGAGAGAGAGAGAGAGAGAGAGAGAGAGAGAGAGAGAGAGAGAGAGATTACACGACTCAATGATATGACTTGTTGATTGATTTCTTCAATGAAGTATAACAAGGTTACCCCGAATTACATCATTGCTTATATCAAACATATAATAGTATCTTCTTCCCTCTGTAAGAGGTGTTTCATACACAAATACATGCATAAACATTTAAGTGAGTGTTTACATCTTGTTAGAGGATGTTCACACACACACACACACACACACACATTACCACATATTTATCCAAGCTTATAAGCCTTTCAGACATAGGTAAGACCTTAATTCCCAATAATCCCCCCCTCAAAGGATTACCTTATATTGTGTCAAGGATAAATCTTAGGCTCATGGCCTAGTTTCTCATGCCAATTATGGGGTCCCAAGGGTAGAGTACACACGAGATCAGGTCACTCACATTCATAACACACAACTCACATCTGGACAATAAATAACATATAACGCAACACAACACATTTTTTGGACTTTACTAAGCCTATACATACACACAAAAGCAACACATAGAAATTTGACACTGACATAGAAGCACACTTTTATGCACTGTAGCACCACATTTATCATCATCCCCCCTTTGATACCAACTTGGCCTACTCATTTGGTGGGGATGATGATAAAGCAAATTTAGTAAAATTAGGGCTTTTTGAAATTGATGCTACAAGAGGCTATAACAACACTCCAATGCTTGGTATATGCACTCAATTTTAAGGGATTTGAAATTAATGCTTCAATTAAGTAGGATTTTCAAAAAAACATAAAAACCCTAAATTTGTACCTTCTCGAGTATTGTTTTTTAAAGTACTTTGTTAACTCTTTGATGTGTCTGCTAGTTGAGGTAGATCTGTGTAGATGGGCTATTGTTATAGAGATAGTTATGGAGCTATTCCACAAAGTAGAGGTTCTCGTTGGAGGTTGTAGCAACTCAATGGATGGCAGTAACAGTCAGCAACAACTCAATAGCACTCACTCGCTACAGTGGTACTTGCCCCCTCCAATACAGAGGGGCTTCTCACTTGGATCTACAACACCAGATTCAGCTGGCCTCTTTAACCCCCTACCTATCAAGGAGGGTCTCTCTCTTGTTGCCCATTTTGCAGGCACATTACATGGCCTCTCAAGAAGCACCCTTTCTCTCCAACAATAGAGGGTTTCTGTTCCACCTCTAAAGCAAACTATGTAGTGGGCGGTTAATGCTGTCCTCATTTTACCTAACATAAATAAGGAAGCCTTTGCTTGCATCTACAGATTTCACCTCTGCCAACATAAGGGGGGCTTAATTTGGCCTCAATTATTATTTTACCTCTCTATATGTAGAGGGGCCTGCCCCTACAAAGCTCTCTCATGGAACCCATGCTCATGCTGCACCATTTTTTGTGTATGATGCCATCTCTGCATCAATTGTGGTCCTATCATATACTCATGCAAGTCACTCTATCTTTATAGGCCCACAAGCAGATAACTCCGCATGGGCCATGTCAATGGCACCAACACATTGCCCTTGCCCCCTTCCACAATCATCTTCAATAACACTCTCCCAACAAGGACAGTCCTAGCAACTATGGCATCCTCTACTTGAGTTATGGAGGGCTCACTCCCACCTACGATCATCTTCAATAACACTCTCCCAACAAGGACAGTCCTAGCAACTATGGCATCCTCTACTTGAGTTATGGATCAACACCAATCACATCGCCCCCCTCTATTGTTGCCGACACCCAATCACCCCAACCTTTAGTTATAAACGTAAGCACTCAAACCAATTTGCATCTTTTGATCACAAACCCATAATTTTTTGGATTTTAACAAGAATCCTCTTGGTTCTTGTTTGTTTAGGTTATTCCATGGCCACTCTGCCCTTGACCTCAAAATTGGCATCCTTCATTGACATCCTAGGTGTTGACCGCTCGAGCCTTGCTTGTGCTCGCACACTTCTAAGGCTCGCTCCTTAGCATTTCATTCCTCCACTTACAATAAGTGGGGGGAATATCCTACATCTCTACTTTGATGTGATAATGTCTCCACCGTCTCTCCACTAACACACTAAAGACGTGTCTGCTACTACCATGCATAAAGATGAAGTCAGCTGATGGCTTCTCTGACATCATCTCCTATAATCACATTACTCGTACATCCTTAAAGTGTTGTTTGATCCAAGCTTAGCATGCAACTCATTTATACATATATATTATGCATACTTGTATAAACATATAGCATTTATATGCACTTCTCACCTAATGAAACCATTATCCAATTTTAGATATTTTTAGATAGGGGGTGTGTTACAGTATGGTTTTCATCATGCATGTACTACATGCTTAAATTCACATAACTAATTGCATCGACACCTTTCCACCATAACAATATTCTAACTACTTTCTGTTTCTATATTAAGAGAGCCACACGTACTTGTAATAATCTCATCCCATATATCATAACTATTAATACAATCTTGGGTTTTACATCTTTCTTGGTGTTTGTCTCCTTCTTGTTATGTGCTGGGTACAACAGTTTTGGATGCCCACTAAGAGTTTGTCTAGCCCTATTCAAATTTTGTCAGTCTTAGCACATAAGGCAAAAGGGACAAAGAGGAAGAGCACGAGTGGTAGATGAGTCATGTTTTTGTTAAGGAGGAAAAAATGAGTATGTAAGAGGAGATGGAAATTAAAGTGGCCAGAGGGCCAAATTTGAAGAGCACGGGGAGCCATTGGTGGCCATTATCTAGTTGGTCGGGTCTGCACAGTGGATCTAATGGGGGCAAGGTGAGTCTTACACAAGGGCAGAATTGGTGAGAGGGTTTAGGTTGGGTTTGGAGGGAGATGGGGTGAGTATAGCAACACAAACATAAGCAAGACATATCATAGCAAACAACAAGCTTTATAGGTTAGGCATATATATGAGGCCTACTCTTGTGTTTGACATGGCTTAGAAGACTTGGTGCTTCTTTCCCTTGGACAAGTGCCCAATTACTTCAGTTACATCTTCATAAATCGGCCAAGCTTAGTCACACAAGGACTATACCGAGCATGTTTAAAAATCAAATGGATCCTATCCCTACTATAGACGGAAATCGAAAATCAGACAAGAACAAAAGCACCACATACAATTTATGTGCAATCCACTCTAACCATATATAAAACATATGGGCCATATAGGCCATATAGACCACACGAGGATCACATTCAAAGTATGTACACTTACTAGAATACAAAGCATGTATAATTCCACACTACAAACCATTTAGTCCATATAGACCACACGTCAAATGCAAAAACCATTAAAAGATCACATGGATCCCTTGTAAGCTACATCGACCATATAGACCACACATCAAATATGAACCATATAGACCATACATTGAATGCAACAACCATTATAAGATCACATAGTCCCTTTCTAGCATTGCAAGCTACATTGAGATTGACATGAAGATGTAGAGGTAAAGATTTGGTGCTACTTGCTCCGGCTATGTATAGAGGCCATATAAACCATACAAAAACCACACTAGATGACACCGAGCATGTAAAGATTTCAAGAGTCTTGTTGCGACCATGTATGGGGCATATGGAGTGTACATACCACACCAAAAGGGCACCAAGCATATAAAGATCTCGATTAGCCCATTCCGACCACGTGTAAACCACATGGAACATGTAGAGCACAACATTCTGACCATGTGTAGACCACATGGAACATACAAAGCACACCATGAGAAGACCAAACATATAGAGATTACATAGAGCCCATTCAAACCATATATATACATAACCATGGACTATACAAAACACACCTAGAGATGACTAACCATATGGAAATCATTAACATTCTGATTATACAGACCCATGGACTATACAAAACACACTTAGAGATGACTAACCATATGAAAATCATTAACCGTATATATATAGACCCATGGACTATACAAAGCACACCTAGAGATGACTAATCATATGGAAATCATTAACATTCTGATTATACACTTGTTTTATGGACCATGTAGACCACATGGGTATAATGTTGATCGCATAAAGATCTTGTGCAACCCATTGCCATAGTATATTAACCAATAAGACCGTAGGGACCAGACATGGGCTATACAAAACACGCACAACAAGACAAGCATATAGAGGTCACAACAAGACAAGCATATAGAGGTCACATAGATCACATTTTGACCATGAACGGGACGTATAGACTATACAAACCACACCGAGACAATAGTGAGCATATAAAGACCTTGAGTAGCCCTTCCATTTTGACCATGTACAAAGACCACATGGACCATGCAGCAAGCATATAGACACTCATTCCAACCATATGCAGATTACATGGACTATATACAAAGCATAATGGGTGAAGACCATGCATGTGAAGCTCAGACACAACCCATTGCACATATGTATGGACCATATGGATTATGCAAGGCAATGATATATGGAAAATACAACCCATTCCACACATGTACAAACCATATGGACCATCTAGGGCCATATGGACAATAGCGAGTATGTAAAGATCTCAAGTAGCCATATCCACCATACAAGATACACCAAGGTAACATCAAGCTTGTTAAGATCTCAATAAGATTATTCCAGACATATACATAGCATATGCACCGTGTAAACCACACCATGTGGACCATATACACTGTGTAGACCACACCGAGATGACATCAAGCATGTAAATATCTTGGGACCATATGTATAGATCACATAGAGCCCATTTTATATGTATAGATATAGATCGCATAGAGCCATAGGGCCTAGAGCCCATTACGACCATGCAAATCACAATAAGATAAAAAGAGCATGTAAAGATCTTAGATAGCCCATTTTGACCATGTACAAAGACCATGTGGACCATGTAGAGCACATCGTGAGAAGATTAAACATATAAAGATCACATAGAGCTCATTTTAACCATATGCGGATCACATGGACCACAGAGAACACATAGAGATAACATCGAGTACGTAAAGTCCATTTTGATCGTACAAACCACATGGACTGCCATGTAAAACACAATGTGACTTCGAAGACCAACCATATAGATCACATAGAGCCCATTCCAACCATGTACGGACATGTTTAGCCCATTCTCGTACTAACCAAGATAGATTACATAGAGCCCATTCCCACCATGTACAAACATGTTTAGCCCACAATGTGAGAAGACCAACCATATAGATCACATAGAGCCCATTCCAAGCATGTATGGACATGTTTATCTCATTCTCGTACTAACCAAGATAACATTATTATGAGAATTACTCCTTTTACTGGGAATTATATCTCTTATTTTGTATTGAGGATACTCGTGTGTGCCGTGCCTCTTGGTACATGTAATTTAATATCATGACAACATTGAGATTAATTGATGTGTTCAATTGATTGTTTAATTAGCGTGGATTGTACCGAGATGTGTGAGGATACCGATTGAGGTGTCGTATGGAATGAGATGTGCGAGGCTACCAATTTAGGTGTCGCACTACACGAGGGTGTAGTACCAATTGACGTATTGTATGGATTATGGATTGAGCGGTGGTGTGTAGATGATCATTTGCTAATCATGTATTTAAATTTTATTAATCATTTGTAGCCTTTCATGTGGCTATATTATTTTATATGCAAATGTACACAAGATTATTTTATGTGTAAAGGCCCATTAGTATTTATCATTGGGCAAAGGTTTTGAAACACATAAATCTTAGAAACCTTAACAAGGTTATTTATATGTAAAGTAAAAGCCCAAAAGTGGAAAAGCAAGCCTATAATTGTATGCACAACTATTAATAGCTCCTTGGGCTATATATTAAATATAATTCTCAAAATACTCATGTCATGGAAGTGGGATCTACATGCTTGAGGGGGTAGATTTCACCCAATACTTGTCTTCTGTGTGGTGCTGTATTGTCTACTCTATCTCATTTTTTAATTTTATTTTATGTTCAATCTTGTCAATTTGATTCAGTTCTATGGTTAAATCTTTGATGTATATGTGAGTTTTGATTAATTCTTCAAAAAATATTTGAGGTCCCGTGTCACTGGTATCAGAGCATAGGGGTACTTGGATTTTAAGAATAGGGAAAAGCTCACAAAAATCCAAAGGGTAAAGAAGAAAGCTTAGGGACTCTTGGACAAGGCTTGGAAGTTTTATGGAAAATTTTTGAGCCATGGGATGGAGAACAAGATCAAGGGCTATAGATTAATGTCACCTTTCCTTCAAAAACCACTTCTGTGAAGACCAAAACCACCCTTCTTGAAGAAAAGTGGGTTTTCTCAATTCATAACCTCTTTATACGAACTGACCGTATGGATAGAATCACCAATTGGAGGAGGCTTAAGCCCAATTTTCAAATTGCTAAACCCTAGACCATTGTGGAAATCCATAATGGAGCGTGGGTAATTACCCATAAATCAATTTGACAGAAAAAGCGCTTATTGGATTTATAGTAGATTAATATTGGATTAAGAAGCTTAACCAAAGGGAGAAATTCAAGTAGCAAGTGAATTGGGACTATAGACTATTATCTCTGCCTCTCTCCTCTTCCACGGATGGCAAAAATATTCCAGGTAGCATTTTTTTTCCCCTGAGCAAGGCATTGTGCCTGTTTGTTGTTTTATGGAGAAGCTTGATTTTGAGATTTTTAAAAACTTTACTATCAATAAAGCTAATAGTTAAAGCTGTAACTATTGGCTTTACCATAAAGCTATTAGTTAAAGCTTAAAAAAGATTTAATCTATAGAGTTTCAAAAAAAAAAGAGGGCTACCAACTTTTTCCTTCTTTCAATGATTGCGTGCTGCCGGCTATGGGGATATATATCTAAGTTATAAGCTTTAACCCTTTGCCTACTTTAAGCTTTAAAAGCTTATCACCTATTACATAAGCTTTTATTTTCTTTAAGCTTCTAAAAGCCCTCCTTGGCCAAGTTATAGAGCTTTCAAAAGCTTTAGAAAAAAGCTTGGTAAAAGCTTATTTTTTAAAAGAAAAGAACTGTAAATTTATTAAGTTATAAAAAAGAGAGATAAGTAAGCCTTGTCCTTTGTTTTTAAACTGGCCACCTCCACGCTTCATCTTTTCTTTAATTTTGTCTTCTCTTGGTGTTTTTAAACGCATTTGATTTTGATTAAATCAAGCCAAATCAGCTAAGGTTATAGCTAAAGTATAGCTATTCCAAGCTATTAAACCTACCTTGTAGAGTTATAAATTTAAAAAGCCTTGTTTATTTAAACCATTTCAAAAGCTTGTAATCTTGCTCAAATTTAAAGCTTATGGATTGAAAATTTAAGTGGCTCAAAACCTTAACCATAATTGTTATGCGAGGGTGTTAAATAGCTTATGTATATGTATATCTTTACTTCACTTATGAAAGCATAAGTTAAGACTTTTCTCTAAAACCAAGAGATGGTCAAACAATTAGCAAAATCTTCCATCATGTGACACTAAGAGCAAACCTTTTAGAGACTTCCCTCTAGACTTGTATGATAATTGGAAAATTATGACCAATAGGTTGTTTTCTTCAAGTTTGAGGGACACCTATAAATACCTTATAAAGGTAAATATACAAAATTCAATGAAATTTATGTCATAGAATTTGTCCATTGGTAGAAAGAAAAATATGTACAAGTTTAATTCGTTTGACCTAGTTTGAATTAGAGACACTAGAAGACGTGTTAGAAATTTTATCATGTCCTCTTTGTGTACATGTGAGTTTGCATGGAACTTCATAAACACAAGTGCATGATCTTAACTCCTTCTTTGAAAGGTTGTGCTAACCCTAAATCCTACCTAGTTTAGAGACCTTCTTTATGGCCTTGAGTAATCACATATGACATTTCCCTAGTAATGTCTTTTGACATTACTCGCCTATAACTTGAACATTTAATTTTGATTCCTAAGAGAGAGTCATTTGGGAATATAGCATAGATGACGACTCAGCAATATCTAGTGAGGAATTTCTTACTCGTCTTCACATTACCTTAAAACTATGTTACCACCCAAGAAAGTAATTGTACCTAATTACATCTGTATTATTAGAGGATTGTAAAGTTTTTTTATTAAACTTACTATAGTAAACATTATTATTCTTTTCTAATTTCATATCTAATAACAAACAACTCATCAACTCAAGGCAACTTTTTACTATCTTGATATCAATAATCAGTTAAATTTTACTTTATGATGTCAAGTTTTTCTAGAGTTATTGTTTCTAGTAGTAATGCAATAGAAACTTTAAAACCTAACTTTAGTTGTTATTTTTCTCCTTGTTCCATATGTCATTTTAAATTAATAACTTTATATTTTGTATGCATAGAAAGTATAAAGATTCACATGTCTTTAGAGTGTTAAAATTTATTTTGCTAGATAATTTCAATGACATTACAGTAATAAGATATGTATTCTCTACCATTTTTCTCATAAAAAATATTTGTAATTTCGTTAGTTTCAACTATGGCAGATCTATCGCAAACATCCCACACTCCAAGAATAGATTGACTCTCTTCGTGCATTCTTATATAAAAAATGAGAACTTCAAGAGAAATTCCATAAATATCTAGGACGTCTGAGAAGGAGAAATAAAAAAGAAATAAGAAAAGTTAATGAAATCAAGAAAACAGACACTTATAGATCCATTAATAACAAAAAGTCCAAGAAGTCTATCTTTACATGTTACAGATATTCTCAAGAAGGACATTATGCTAAAGAATGTCCGATGAAAAATAAGATCTACATCCACAACTGATGACCATCTCAAGCAAGAGGGTATCACCACATCAATGCACTATTAAATGATGGAGGTATGTATTCACTTTTTTTTTAACAAACTTTTCACATTTGTTTTTGCATTTTTTCAATATTTCTACAACCTAAAGACCTAATTAGTAAACCATAAATTTAACATTGAGATTAGTTCAAATTTCAAAACTCAAGAAGAATTTTAAGATAAAGAAAATTTGTGTTGAAATTTAAGTTTCAGAGGGCCGATTCATGTGATCGGTGGATTTGGTGTGCCGATCTCGTCAATTCTTGTGATCCTCGTAGGAGTCAACAAAATTGATGTCCCAAACTTCTATTTTGAAGGAGTGATATATGGAGTTAATCTGGTGGTATGGGACATCAGATTCATTTCATGTACTTACACTAGACACATTTATGTCTTCTATCTTTTATCACATTTATGTCTTCTATCTTTTATCATCTTATGTGTATGTGGAATGCACCTTTGTGGTATGGGACACTTAGCCTCGTTTCCCATATGTTCATTTGATTGATTCATTACATATTTGCATTATGTGATTTGTTTAAGTTTTCCACACCAATCATGAAGCCATCCTCTCATGGATTTACGCAACCGAGGACAGATGCAACCCAAGAAAGAGGGAATGTTTTGAGAATTTCTCTTGATTTATTGGGACTTATATTTCTTATTTTATATCGGGGATGCCCATGTGTACAGTGCCTGTTTGCTACATATAATTTGATATTACGGTTGCCTATTTCTCATGAGATGATGTTGGTATTAATTGATGTATTCAATTGATTGTTTAAGTAACTTGGACTATATCTATGAGTACAGGTGTACCGAGATGTGCGAGGGTACGGATTGAGGTGTCCCACTATATGAGGGTACCGCTTGAGGTGTCATATGGAATGAGATGTGTGAGGGTACTGATTTAGGTGTCGCACTATACGAGGGTACCAATTGAGGTGTCATATAGATGGCGGATTAAGCGGTGGTGTGAAGGTGAAGATCATTTACTAATCATGTATTAGAATTTCATTAATCATTTGTAGCCTTTCATGTGGTTAGATTATTTTATGTGTAAATGTGCACAAGATTATTTTATGTGTAAAGGACTATTAGTATTTATCATTGGGCAAAGGTTTTGATATGCATAAACCTTAAAAAACTTCACAAGGTTATTTATATGTAAAGCAAAAGCCTAGAAGTGGAAAAGCAAGACTAATGCACAACTATTAATAGTTCCTTGGGCTATATATTGAATACAATTCTCAAAATACTCGTCATGGAAGTGGGAGCTACACGTTTGAGGGGGAAGATTGCACCCAATACTTGTCTTTTGTGTGGTGATGTATTGTCCACTGTATCTCACTTTTTTAAATTTATTTTATGTTATATCTTATCAATTCGATTTAATTCTATGGTTAAATCTTTGATGTATATGTGAGTTTTGATTAATTCTTCAAAAAGTATTTGAGGTCCCATGTCAAACATCATGTAAAGATCTCAAGTAGCCATTTTGACAAAACCACATGGACCATACAAGCACCATACAAGGCACACAATGAGAAGAACAAGCATATAGATCACATCGATCCCATTCTGATCATGTAAACCACACTGGGATAACAATAAGCATATGAAAAACCACATGGGCCATGTAGAGCACAACCAAAGAATATAGAAATGACATAGAGCCCATTCCAACCATATGTGCATCAGATGGACCATAAAAGCACACCAAGAGAAGATGAGCATGCGAAGATCCCATACAATACATTCCACACATGTATAGATCATTATGACCATCCAACCATGATCTATGACATTATATATAGCCATCATGTGGTTAATGTATATATTTCCATGGTAGCATACATGTATATATGTATGTCCATGATGTATGACATCATACATAGCCATAATGTGGATGATATAGTGTTGTGCCCACTAGCTCAGTGGTGGTAGAAGGCGCAGTCAACCCACTTCACACGTCGTGAGCACCATCTCAGTTCGCACGTGTGGAGGTGGCAGGCTGTAACCACCAGAGATCCATTGCCAAAGAACAAGAAGTCTTAGCTTAAAAGGGCGACTGATTACTACTAAGATATAGAGATGTTGAAATCATGGATCAAGCTCCCTAATCAACTACCTAATTAGATCTTAATCCTAATCTAATCCTACACTAATGATAACACTAATCTAAGGTGGATAAAAATGAACTATACTCATGGTGATGAGTGTGTGCTAATTAAGTTTAGACTCAAGTTCAGTTAGGTAACAAAATGGAAACTTGTACTCATAAAAAGCCTTGAGATGTTGTGCTTGTATTCCAATGCTTCAAATGTCCTCCTTTTATATGAGGAAAGTACAACAAGGCTATGATCGCTCATGTGAGATAAACTTGGCTAGGTGACTTGGCACTCTAGCATCACTTATTTCAACACCCCACCTTGATGCTAGATTTGGTATAGTTTTTAGGCTTTCATTCTTCCTCTCTCTCCCCTTGTGCTAGGCTACTTTGGCCTTTATGCTACTTTGGCATTATAGCTACTTTAGCTATGAATTTCAGCTTGAGTGCATCATATGGCCTCAGAGGCTGATTACATCACACTTTTTGTAGAGACAAGAGGGGTGAAAAGTACAATGGTTCTTTCTCTAGAAGAATGCGTCTTCAATTGGGGCAGCTTGGACCTCGATGTAGCTTGCCTGCTTCTTTTTGTGATAGCAATCTTCTTATAGGTGACCAATTTTTCCACAATAGTTACCATAAACAAGCTTTGGTTTATCTTTATTGCGACATTCATTCTTGGTATGACCAAGTTTTCCACAGTGATATCATCTTGGAAGTTGAGATGTTGATTGATTTGTCATTTGAAATCTGCCACCCTTTGTTTTGAATGACTCTTTATTTTTGAATTTGGATTCTTGTTCAAGTAGAGATGATTCTACATCTTGAAGTTTAGTGTTGGGCACATTTTTAAGTGTAGCAACATTTGATTCATAAGGTTCTTTGTCAACACTTTTTAGCAATACAGCAATAGATTCATCTTCCTCGATGACTTTCTTTAATGCACTAAGTTGTTGTTTGATACCTTTGAGTTTACTGATGTGTTGTGCCATGGTCTCTGTCTCCTTCTTGTTGAGCTTGTAGAACTACATGAGAAGGTTGATCTTTGAGCTCTTTGAGTCGGTGCTGAAAATCTTGTTAAGTTCCTGCCATGCCAACTTGGCATCCTTGATGATAGTAATGTGACTAATCACATCATCACCAAGATTTTGAGCGATGAGGCCCAATGCTTTGTTGTTTTGAAGTGGCTCAACATCTGCATAATGTTTATGTTATGTGGCCTTGCATGAAGGACAAAATGCAAAGGTTATTTAGGGGCAATGTGAATGGGCCAAAACTTAAGCATGGAGCGCATTCAGTGAGAGTGGGTAGCATGGAGCATATGGATAGATCAATGAATGATGGAGCACAAAGCATGTGGGTGACCAAAAGTCAATAGTATTTACGATAGCATGGACCATGTGGGATGGAGTTTGTGTAATGGATGAATGGCTAGAAATAAAGCTAACGATGGATGGTGTTTTGTCTGAATCTCATGATAACAAGGTTATGCTAAATTATCATGACATTGACATAGACATTATCACATGGCCTACATCATTCATGGGCCAGAAGTGATTCACATGTGCGAGATAGCCACCAATTCAAGACGGCATCCTTCAAATGCATACAAACCATGCAAAGTTTTGACTTTTCTCAATAGTCGTCAAATTGCTTGACAAAAGATAAAGCTTTCTGGGTATCCTACTTTCCATGAATAACATCAAACCTGACGCTCTTGTTTGCTGGCTTGAAGTCCATTTTGCTATGGTTGATGAAGGCTTCTTTGCCTTCCTTTCCTTCACCTGTCCTAAAGAAGCTACCTCCGAGAGAGTAGGCCTAGGGATACCCTCCCTGTTTCCTCCATGAGAAATAGACTGGGTAACTCTGGATCCTTCTGCAATGGTGTGACACTTCTATTGCACAAATGGGAGGATGAGTTACAAACAAGAGAAATTGGCTTTTATAGTTCCAAGCCTTTTTCCACTAGGTTGCTGCCCGGGAGTAAGTGACCTAGGATGCCCAAAACATAGTTACAATGCTTTTCTCTATGGATTGGCCAATTGACCAAGGTCCTCGTGTCTGTCCTTCAAAGCTCCATACTTGGGAGCGTCTTTAGGGTGTTTCCCTTATTAAATGATAGGATTTACAATATAGCACGTGTGCCCATTACATAAGTGTGTGGACATAGTTATCATAAGAATGTGTTAACCAATATGTGGTTAACATACTCCCCTTCTTGAAGTCGATCGCATCCTCGATCAGTGAGAGGTTGGTGCGGCACGCGGGGAAGGTCGCACTTGGTCTTTCAAGGTTTTTCATCTCCTTAAACCACTCCCCATGACTTGTCATGTGGTTTGAAGCACCTGAATCAACGTACCATACATCATCTTTATGTGCTGCTTTAACATTTTCAGACATGGCATTAACGACATGCTGCATAACAAATAACCTTTCATTATCCTCATTGTTTCTGATCGAGGATGCATAGTTGTTTTGCTGCAATTTTCCATTTTGCATGTCAGCTTGCTTCTTATAACAATCTGCCTACACATGTCCAGGCTTACCACAATAAAAGCATCCACGTGTATCATTATATTGCCTTTGCCAATTTCCACGACCTCTTTGACTCCCCTGCCTCTGAATTGGCCTCTTCCACCTACGTGTTGTTGTTGTTGTGAATTCTGGGACTGTTGTTATTGCTACTACTGGCCATAATTCTAATTACCTGTTCGGGGCTTTAGTAGCTTCAACTCCTTCGGCTTCGGTAGCTTGATCCTTTGATGAAATCTTTGAATATTTGAGCCTTTCTTTGGTCTTGTTTGGTCTTGTTTGGTCTTTGCTCTCCAAGCTAGGAACTCTTCTTCTTGAAGATACTGTCTGAACTTTTGAAAATCTTGATATTCTGCTAATGTCATGGCCGTGGTCTCATGAGAGATAGATTGGGGGCTTTGGTTCCCTTCTTCTAGAAGTTTTGTGTTGGCTTCGTAGTTGTTCCCTTCTTGAGGCCCTTAGTCTCCCTCGACTCTTGACATAGTTCTGTCACCCCATAAAAGATTTCTTCAAGAGAAATCGTGCTCTGATACCACTGTAAGCCCAACGGATCGTGCAATAGCAGATTTAACCACGTGTATAAGAGATATAAATAGAGAGAGAGAAGGGGGAGAGAGAGATGAGTATAGGGGTTTCACACAGTACACCACTGAGTGGGTAATAGGCCTCGCCCCCTTTTTTAGGAACAATCCACAGGCTTTTCCAAGCCAGGACCAATACAACAAATGAATACAAAATCAAACAAGTCACTCTCTCTCACTCTCCAACACAAGCATGCAACATACAAGTATAGAAGAGGCACAAGTGCTAGAATGCAACACAAGCATGCAACATACAAGTATAGAAGAGGCACAAGTGCTAGAATGCTCTCTCTCAATCTCTCTCTCAAGACACAACGGACAATTGATGTTGCAGGTAAATCAGCTGATGCAAGAAATGAAAAAGAGAAAAGGCTGAGATTCCCACAAAAATGTGCTCTTTTCCCGATGCAAACAGGAAGGTCACCTCAAGGAGGAATGCACTATGTCACCAACTTATACCATTTGTAATATGTACAATTATAGTACATGGAACTATAGGTATAACATGAAAAATAGAGCTCCCATGGTGAACAACATGGAAGGAGTGAAAGAAGACCCCCAGGAATGGGAAGGTATAGAAATAGAGGCCACATGCAGCATTAATAACATTATTATCCTCATCATGTGCAATCATAAGGGCATCTTTGCATAACATATCCTTATTAACATGTACATCGAAAACATCACACAACCTGTCTTCCTTTTGTGGATTATAGCATTATTATCATCACTAATTTATCCCTTATAGAATGTAATTATGTCATCTAGAGCAATCATACTTGGATCTTTCTCAATATGACCCATATTCTACAATTCATGATAATAAAAAACACACATAATTGAAGGAATGTGAGTAATTTCACCGAGGTTATATGATATCAATGAAGACTTTACTTGACTCTCTTGGCCTTCGTCTTCCTATGTCAATCTCATCACCTATGCCCTCTTCTTCTTCTTGGATGCATCCCTAGTTGTCTCACCGTTCAAATTGCTTTTGGAATTATAATATTATTTCATAACTTTGATTAGAGTCTCCCTACTTTGAATTATAATATTGTTCCATCCATAACTTGATCAGGGTATCCCTAATTTGATTTTACTTTAGTAACTTAGGAAACTTTCATGTTAGAATAAATGATACAAAACCTAATCCCCTTGACAACTATGTGTTTGATATCAATTTTATCTTTTATCTAATGATGCAATGAAATTTATCACCTCATGCTTGGCATGTGCTAGGTCTTTATGTGATGTTGCTTGAGAGACTGCCTTGAAAATGTTGACAAGGTCTCGCCCCAACACTAAAATTTGCATTTGTGGAATTTACAATTTTTGGATTCATGGTCTTTTTCCTTACAATATGTGCAATATGGCCTTTTTTCCTACAATATGTGCATCTTTTCTTGCCCATCCTAATCTGTATAGACCTTTTATTTTTGGCAGACTTTAGTGCCTTATTCACTCAACATTCAATTATATGCATGCCACTAAAAATGAATTGTTGTAGCTAGCAAAATTCACATAGCTTAAAGAAATGCATTTTTGTACTAAGAATTTCTACTACATTTACATTTGCATTATTAGAAAGTTACAATTACTTCTTATAGTATTTCTATACAAAAGATTTTTTCTTTGTTGGCATTTCTTTTTTTAGTTTCGTACTTTAGGTGATTTATACAATCCATCTGATGGTTTACAGATGTACATATGTGACTCATCGAGACATTGATGACTCTCTATGTTGATATGGGTAACTCGGGATGCCGATAATTCCATATGTAGATGTGGGTATGTCGAGCTACGGATGGATCCCTAGTTCCTGCTGTTATAATGCCATGTCTTCCTACTTTATTCCGAATGGTTTACAACGAGGAAACTACTTTGAATATGAATTCCTTTGATCATCCGCTGTCTGATGGGCAAATAGAGCGTGTGATTCAAATTATAGAGGATATGCTTCATGCATTTGTCTCTGGAAATTCATCAAATTGGGAAAAGTATCTTCCACATACAGCTACTGTTTTTTAGTCCGTTCATGCTTATGTGTGGGTATCAACCGAGGGCACCTATTGATGTCAGTCTTAAGGACATTGAGCTTGATGCATCGAGGGATTTGTTGCTGCATGATATGTAGGAAATGCTGACCAAAGCTCAGGATTCTATCACGAGTTCTCAGGATAGAGCATGATTTTATGCTGTGTGATAGGGGACGCTCATCTCGGTCTTTTGAACAAGGAGCGTTGGTTTATTTAAAAGTTCCTAAAGATTCTCAGACTTTGTCACTAGGAAAATGCTCGAATTTATCTCCTAGATATTGTGGTCCATTTCGAGTTATACATCAGATTGGCACGGTTGCTTATGAACTAAAACTACCTCCACATGTTAGAGTTCATCTAGTCTTTCATGTCAGTAGATTGAAAGGGAAACTGGGAGGTGAGGATAACACAGTTACTCCTCAAGAACTCATTGAAGTCGAAGTTTTATTCTATGTTCCACATGAACTTGAAAAGGTACTTGAATTCAGGGAAAGGAAACTTTGTAGTTAACTAACCCCTGAGGTTAAAATTAGGTGGAAAGATAAGGAAATAGAAGATTCAACTTGGGAGTCGGTTCAGAATGTTCATCGCAGATTTCTTTCTTTTTGCAAGAGTGCAATGTTCTGAGAGAGGGGAAGTATGTTATATGCACATTATGTGTGCACATACTAGGAGGCTAACCCACATTAGGCATGTGAGCATAAGAGCATGGGAACAAGCTCTAGTGGAGCATGAGTTAGGACTAACCTTAAGGGTTGAGGTTAGGGCCAGGCATCTAAGGGTCACACATGGGAAATGGAGAGTCAAGAGTCACTTGAGGGCCCTCCTATATAATAGGGGCATGGGGCACACTCAAGGGATGGAGGCTAGGTTATGTTATGTTCTCTTATGTAGAGGATCATAACTACTCACCTACCATTTCACACTATAGCTACATGCTGCTGGATTAGAGTCATACCTCTTGGTGGTATGGGACATCAAATGGTACTTGTGTGGTGATTTCCCATTCAATTGAGATGAATCGACATAGAATGAAGTTGGTCCCATATCCTTCAAGAGTGGTCTTCTAGCATCCATAATGAGTCCAGTTGAGAAAGCATTAATGTTAAAATCATAGGTAGCCTTCAAGGAAGTCTCTTGCCTAGCTTGCTTTTCTTCCTTATGGCTTCCAACATGGTTTCTTGGAAGGTTTGCTTGCTAGTGCCAACTTGATGCCCACTATTCCTCCCTTCATGATTATCGACTTGAGGTTGACTCGGGTTGTATCAACCTTTCCTCCATAACGACCATGGTGTCAAACTTGGAGTTCAAAGTGTAGTTAATAGAATCCAACTTCTCCATGAATGGTTTGAAGTCAAGTCAATCCACTAGTAAGTGAAGGAAGGCTTCATTATTCGATGTGGGTTGTGAGGCTTGAGGGTTCGGCTTATGAGCACTCTCCACATTCAGCTCCTCTTCATCCTCCCTTGAGGCTTGACCCATAGTGTCCTCCATATTGTATGTCTCCAAGACATAGCATAATTGAGAGGTTAAGTGCATAAGTGACCAAGGACATAACCCCCTTAAATGTAACAACTGGAGAAACAACTCAGGTGGAAATTGCTATAAAGCATAATTATCAGAGTATGGATCATCACCATAATCTACAAATTGGTAGAACAACATTCTGGAATGAAGATGTACTGACTAAGGCACAATCATCATGAGCCAAATTAGCCTCTTCCTTTGCATTAGATGATGAACCAACACCAGTTGACAATTCTACATCTGTATCAAAGTACCAATCAGCATTCGACAATGAAAAATAAGAAGTAGGCAAATCACTGTTGGTGACTGTTAAGGCATAGCCATCATGTGCAAAATTTGCTTCCTTGGCATTCTCAGTGTGGTAGTTGTAGCAAGACCTTGCTGCTTCTTCTTTTTCTCACTCTGTGTCCTCTTCCGACATTCCTCAATTACATGACCAAGTTTTTGACAATAGTTGCATCTCTTTTTCTTCTCAAGAGAGCTACCAATTCATCAAATGTGCACAAATTTGTATTCCTCTTTGTTAGGAGGCAAAGAGTGGTAGATAGCAAATCCTTGATAGGATTTAGGCAAGCCATTTAGAACTGTAGAGATAAGTGAACTATCAGGGTATCACCTCTCATCAATATCGATTAACTGCTCCCTTGGATCCTTAACATGGGTCAGAATTCCATCCATAGAATCACCCTCAGTCATATGCTCTAAGTCAATCTTTTTTCGTAGATAGGCTACATGAGCTTCATTGTGGATTTGATATAAACAAGCAAGTATATCCCATGCACTTTTAGAAGAAGCAAGAATATGAGGTATGACTTGCCGTTTACATGAGAGAGAAATTAAGGCATGAGCTTGCGCATCTTTAGCATCCCAGCAGAGCGGAGTTGTTCTTGTGTAGAAGGAACAGGTGTAGATGATGTACTTCCACTAGAACTAGGATCAGTTGTTCCAATAGTGGATCCACACGTGCTTGGTGTGTAGATGTGAAACCAAAAGGCCTTAATTTAACACCAGATACATACACCAAAAATTCTTTGCCATCGGTACATGCTTCATCATATATGCCCACATGGGATAGTTAGTTCCATCCAACTTGTTGTCAATGGACAACATGACAAACAAGTCATTGGTGTTTCTAGACATTTTACACAGCAGATTAATGCACAGATAGAAGTATATCTGACATAGGCAGTAGATAAATGTGACTCAGAGTACCTCAAATGTTTTCTTAATGGATGTGAAAACTCACCAAATCAGCAATCTACAGATTGAAAGATGTAGGCGGAATCGACAAACAACCGAGAAATCGGTAGGTGCGGGGCGAAATCAACTCTGACGTGGAATCAATAGGTTAGAAGCTGACGTGGAATTAGAAGGTTAGAAGTTGACCTGGAATCAGTAGGTTAGAAGCTGACATGGAATTATTAGGTCAGAATCTGTTGATGTGGAATCAACCTGTCACAAAAACTAACATGGAATCAGTAGGTCAAAAGCTAACATGGAATTAATAGGTCAGAATTTGTTGATGAGGAATGGGCTGATGCGGATTTTGTAGATTAAAATCTACAGGTGGAAGCACCTGCACTGAACTTGTAGATCAAAATCTACAGGTGGAAGCACTTGACACTGAATTTATAGCCCAAATGCCGAACAGCGAAGGCCGTAGGCAGAATGCTAAATGCAAAAATTCAAAATCTGAATGTCGAATACTGAATGTGGAAGGTTGAAGACTAAAAGCTAACTGCTGAATGCGGAGAGCTGAAGCTGAATACCGACTCCTGAATGCGAAAAGCTGAAGGTTGAAAGTTAATTTGCTGAATGCAGAAAGCTAAAGTTGAATGTTGAATTCTGAAAGCCAAACACTGAATGGTTGGCTGAGCAGAGCTAACAGATGTAGCTGAATGGCTAACCGAGCAAAACCAATGGACGTAGAAGTCCGATGCCAAAAGTTGAAAGTCGAACGTTGAGGCTGATTAGGCAAAACTGATGGATGTAGCTGAATGGTGGCTCGGGCCAAATCGATGGATATAGAAGTCCAATGTTGAAAGTTGAAAGTCGATACTAAAATAGTAGCGGTAACAGTAAAACCAAGAGAAATTGGCCAACACAAAAGTTTGATGCTAAAAGCTTCTTATTTGAGCTGAGTGTAGTGTGAGGGCATGCCCAAAAATGTACATTTGCATAAATGAATGACACCAATGTACTAAAGGGGGGAAAAACCCTAAAGTTGTGTAAAGTGTAAGATGTGAGAGCACACCCATGATGTACGATGGTGACACCAGCAATGTACAGGAGGAGGAGGTAGAAACCCTAGATTTGTCAGAAGTGCAAGAGCTTACCCAAGATGTATGATGGCGTAAAGTAATGATACCAATGTACCATGTGCTTTGCTACTTCAGAGAATAATGGCATGGACCTATTGGCTCTAAAAACAAGCCGTGAAACCAAGATTTGATACCAATGTTAGATGAGGGAGTAGATGCTCTACACACACATAGACGCACACACACACACACACACACACACAGAGTCACACAATCATATGGAGAAGCATAGAGAGCGAGAGAGACAAGATGTGATCACTAGAATTACTCAAAAGAATGATGAGAAATGAATGGAGTACAAGGTACTTATAGTCCTAGGGCTGACGTGCCGCCCAACACACTAGAGTGTGTTCACATAGGGAAAAAATCCCTGCCAGCATAGGGTAAAAAGTGCCCATGTATAAGACTGTTCATGCTAGGACTTCCCTATGCTGGCATGAACAGTATTATACATGGGCAAAGGCTAACACACATGACCTTGTTTGTGCTTTCACCTTGTCTGTTCATTTATGGATAGTATGAGAAAGACTTATGGTATACTACCCATCAGTTCTTCTAAGAGAAACTCCACCATGTCACTTAAGAAACTATTACTAGCTCTAGAGGACATATAAATCTAGTGATGATGTGCTTATAAATGAACTTGGTAGCATTCCCACATCTGCTTTCATAGTGACCTTAGCCTCAGTCCACTTGGTCACATAGTCGATATATGATGATGTATCATGCTTACGTTTAATGTCTAGGCTAATGGGTCCTACAAAATCTATTCCCTATTTGGAAAAAGGTCTTACAAAATGGATATGATTGGTTATAATGGCATCCTATCCTTTTGTTGTGGGAATGGTGAAGCGTTGGCAATCATCGCAATGTTTAACGTATTCCCTTGCATCACTGAAGAGTGTCATCCACGATAGTCTTGCATATAGGAATTTTCTTACTATGAAATCTCCTTTGAAGTGCCCTTCGGCCCTTTGTTGGTGACTCATTTGAAGTGCCTCCATTGGAGATTGTTGCATGAGCTTGTTCTAGAATATCAATGTACTCGTCTTTACATACACAGTTTTAAGACATCATCTTTCTCTCTCCTATAGAGTTGTCCTGAAATGAGGGTGTATGGGGCTACTACCTTCTCACCATAAATAGAATTTTCTTATCAAGGACATGGTCTCATCAAGGGAAGTCCATTGCTCAAGTAATCAGCAATGTCATAACTCCACCTTGGCACTAAACTTATTTGAAATAGAGATCCTCGTTGACCCCTATTGGTCCCTCCCCGTTAGAATTCTTGATAGGTGATTAGCACTGACATGAGAGGTTAGCTTACAAAGTGACACTGTAAAATTGAATCAAGAAGAAGTAATAACCACTGTGTAATTCACACCATGCGCATGGTTTATTCACAAGGGAAGCAAAGCATGTGGTTTTCAAAAAATATAAACTTGTTCACCCAAAAGATAATGGTAAAACTTCTTTACTACATAAACCATTGATAAGCCCTCCCTCTATGTGGTTGTATAATTTCTCTCTGGATCAATGAGTTATCTAGCGTACTAATAGGAAAAAGTCTATGTTCTTTTTGCTAGGTTGAGCTAAAATGCATCCTGTAGCGTAAGCAGATGCATTTATGTGAATGTGGAAGATGACATCCCACCTTGGCACTCTGAGAATCGGAGCTATTATCAAGGCCTCCTTACGCTTATGGAATGACTCTTCATACTCCTCAATCCACACAAAACATACCAATAGGGCATATAGCACTCTAAAAATTTCTATATACATGAATATAAAGCATCTATAATACCCTGTGTGACCCATGAATTTTTGGATTGCTTTTGGTGTGTCGGGTCTTTCGAGTTCCACGATCACTTGAATCTTTCCTTCATCCATGTAGATTTTGTTTTTAGACACCACTTGCCTTAGGATTACATCGTATTCACCCATGAATTTACATTTTTTAAAAACATTTAGGCAAAGCCTGTAATGTTGGTATCTTTCTAAAACCACTAGCTATAGATGGGGTATGTGCTCTCATCTCAACTTTGAGTTCACACAAAGATCATCCATGAAGATCTCTAGGAACTTCCATAGAGGAAATCCTTGTACACTATACACATAAGTCTCTCAGTTACCCTTGGCTTTATGTAATTTTTGGTGAATTCATGCTGATAAACTTGTTGTAATCATCATTAAACATCAGATTGGACTTGTAAAAGGGTAGACACTGCCCTTGAATCTTGAATTGGATCAAGAGGTAAGACTCCCTTCACATCATCATCAGAAATGCACAAGAAATAGCTAAATTTAACGGGGAGCAGTTCCATACATGGCACACAAAGACCATGTATCTGCTAATGAGGAAGAATCTGTGGGGGCTAGTTGAGGGAAGAGATGAATGTCCATAGGAGACTGGGGAGAATGAGTGGAAGAATAGGAATGAGAAAGCATTATGACTCATTGCACTTAGCTTAAATGATGAAATCATTCACCATATTGCAAGAATACAACAAGCTAAAGATGCATGGGATGAACTTAATAAATTATTTGGCACTCAAGCAAAAAATTCAAAGATAAATCTACTAATGCAATTCTGCAAACTTGACATGAAGGAAAGTGAACCTCTAACCACACACTTGAACAAATAAAAAGCATTAAGTAACAACTGGCAGCCATTGGGAAGAATGTAGAAGATGACGAGGCACTAGCGGTGCTTCTGAAGAGTGTGGACAAGGGAGAGTATGAGAACATTGTGGCAACCTTAAAGAATGTACCATATTTAAAGCTACATGAGATAGAAGGAGCTCTACTAGAGCAAGAGAACAAGGTCAAAGAGAAGAAAGAGTTGGACCCAACAACTAGAGAGGAGAGCATTCTACACCCAAGGAGGCCTTGCACGATGTCGAGGACAAGGAAGAGGTAGGGGAGGAGGAAGTACCTTCACTTGCCACAAGTGTGGGAAGCTAGGACATATGGCTAGAGACTGCTCTACAGCAAACCCAATGAAGAAGGATCGACATCAGCAAACTTCATGGAGGCTCCTAAGGTCAGGACATCTTTTCTGAGAGAGAAACCCCACAACCCAATGTAACCTGCCCCAATAGAGTAAAACCACCTCTGAGCCACGGATGATGTAGGCCATGTGGTAGATGTATGTGTGAGCACTTTAGTCAAGGTCACAGAGGCACTTGTACACGTAGAGAGAGAGTGTGTCAAGGACTATGAGTTAGGGACTTGAGGCATTGGTCGTGGGCTACCAAGTAAGAGGGAAACTTGGTATAGGGTCTAGGTGTGCTAGAGTTATTCACTTGAGGGGAGGTGTTGAAATATGCAAGTGAATGGGTGTGTGCGGGAACAAGCCCTTCGCAAGAGACTGTAAAAGGGAGTTTGTAATTGAGTGGGTAGTAGTGAAAAGGTGAGAGGAATCTATTGATGAGAGAATCAAGGGTAGCATGAGTGAATATAGGAGTGTGGAAAGATTCTAGGAAAAGGTGCCCCCCCAGATGTAGGGGAAGTGGCACAAATCAAGGAGAAATCAGTGGGATTAGATGCTTGGCATCTTGTGGATGTAAGACCTATAAATTGAGGCATTGGCCTAATGAAAAATTGCTAGTTTTTTAGTATCCATGCCTACATTAAGCTATTAGTTAATTGTACACTAATCTTATTTTAATCATCTTCTAATTACCTTCTAATCATGTTGATTCTTGCATTTGATCCACCATAGCTCATCACTTTGCTTGCATTTCAACTCCCTTCCCCAAGACGCTTTGGTGAGATTGAAGCTGGTGTCAACTATGGGTTGGTAGTTTCTTGCTGGCTGGTAGTTCATCAGGGAGCTTCATTGTCTTCACTTGGTTCAAGCTATTCAACATTTAAAGCGTAAAATTGTCATTATTTTTTTGTCTTAATATTGAGAGCTACAATTCTGGTATCAGTATATCTTACCCTTGTGTGGTGTCTAGTGGTGTTATAGAGGCCATCACCCAGAACCTTGAGTGTCCATCATTTTCCATGTAGCTTCCATGATTTCTTGAAGTGAATTGTGAACATCAAGAAGATCAAAATATACCTTTAGCCAATTTTCACGTTTGTGAGATTTACATTCTCACATTGTGAAACTCTAAGATTTTCATGTATGTGAAAACTCCAAGGAACCTCAATTCACTTGATTCTCTGCTTGAGAAGGTTGTGCATATTACAAAAAACATCAAATTAGATAAAAATATTGAGTTGAACCAGTCTCGGGTACATGAGAACTTAACACTGCATTTTCACATTGTGTGAGAACTTAATTTTTAACGTGCATGAAAAATATTCCAAATACTAAAAAAGTTATGTTAGGACTTTTGAATTTCCACTTATGTGTTTTGAGTGTGATTGTCAATATGCATGTTTTGAGATCCAAGAGAGTAATTTTTGGTGATAATATCACTCCAAAAGACAATGTATCTAATCATCTAGGATCCTCCTATTTATTAGTGGATGGTTGGATGTACTCATTTAACTAGCACTCAATTGAATGTGTTTACTTCGAGGAACTTAGAACCTTTTAAAACAAGTAGTGATGAAAGAGTCCATAGATGTTCCCATCATTGAGGGAGAGAGTGGACAAGTGCATACTCTCCAAAAGGATCAAGTGGCTTTTTGAATTATGCTGAGGGATCTGAAAACAATCAAGAGGTTGAATCAACTGACTATATTCTCAAACAAGTAGTGAAAGGGTTCATAGATGCTCCCATCATTAAGGGAGAAAGTGGACAAGTGCATCCTCTCCAACAAGATCAAGTGGCCTTATTACTTATGCCAAGGGGATCTAAAAACAATCAAGAGGCTGAATCAATTGACTATGCTCAAGCAATGAGAGCAGTGTTTTATCAAATGCTATAAATGGGTCAAGAACTCAAGCTCAACCCTCTCTCTAATAAGATAGTATCAAGGATAAGCCTTGTGAATACCTGTGATAAACCTTAGTTGACTCCTACGACTAGGAGAGATGCTCTGCCAATCCTCTTAGGATTGGTGAAGCCATTTTCCCTACCACATAGAGGAAATGAATGTGGAGGAAGAAATCAAGGAGACTCAAATAGATACTAATGTAATTTCTCCAACCCAAAAAGCAAAGAGCTTGGATTTGAGAAGAGAAAATGTAAATAAGAGGGATGTAGGATATGTATGATCCATCAATAATGTTGGGTTCCAATTTGATGCAACTACACAAACCTAGGTTCAACCTCTAGCTCAATGTTTGGTGGATGAAGGGATGTCGTCCTTAGAGAGAATTTTATAGGGATCAAGGGAGGGTTGGGAGACAGATGCTCAAACCTCCTCTTCAAACTATCAAAAGGGAAACATTAAACCATTCTCAAGAGATAATATCTTACACTCCAAGATTAAGAGGGATGCAGACAGTATCATTAGAACTAGGGAAACCTTCAAGCAAAGAGATGAAGTTTCAAGAGGTCCAAAAATAGTTACAAATTTATAACCAATGAAAATAAAAACTGGATGCTAGAAGGGCCCTAGCTGATAAAAACTGGATGCTAGAAGGGCCCTAGCTGAACCAAGACACCAGGAGAGGGCCAATCCTAGAGCCGATTGTTCCAGAGAAGGAAAGATTAGAGGCTGGGACACATGCCCATAGAGCCAATCCAGGAGGAGTCAAAGGTTAAGTGAGCCATGGCTACCCCTTATGGGTTGATAGAACCTATCTAAAAAAAAGGAAAGAATACAAAGAATAGCTATGTAGTAAGGAAGATATTAACAAGATGATAACCAATCCTAAATTCCTTACTTTCATGAAAACAATGCTTTTGCAAGTATAAGATAGATTTCCCCATGGGAGAAGCACTAAATGTTAAAGTCACATCCTTCCCCACAAACTCAGGTAGAGAGGAATATCATAGAGAGATTCATCTAAGAAGGGGGATAGAAAGAGGGAGAGGAAATGTACATTTCACTAAACTAGCCTATGAGAAAATTTTGGCCCAACTAACTTACGATTGAAATAGGTAGAGAGGTGTATATGGAGTTGAGAATTGCCCACACTCATGCCCCAAGATAAAATCCCATGAAGTTATATCATATAACTAAACGAATGCAAAACTTTAATGGAGATGGGGACCCCATCCAACATGTGGAAATCTTTGAGTCCATTTATGAAACATGTGGACACATTGATAAGCTCACTAAGATTCATTCCTTTTCCCTAACATTAGGTGGAAAGAGACACCTGTGGTATCGGAGTATAAGACCAAAGATAAAGTTAATTTCACTCGGCTTAAGAATGTATTTATGCCAAACTAGAAGTGGTAACAAGTGGAGCCCACTGACACAACTCTATAACATCATGCAACAAGAGCATGGGTCGATGAAGGATTATGTCTCTCATCTTATGCACTTAAAATCTTAGTGTAAGCTGCAGGAGAGGATTATCTCGATGATCAATTATTGTCATGCTTTACAAGGGAGTACAAATCATGACTATTATGAGGAGCCACAAGATATTGTGCCCGATTTCTATGCTATATAAGGAGAAACGCCAGTGCTCGTGTTTCAAACCTATCTCCAATGGAAGGGGAGAGACATGAACACAATAACTTGGAGGCCCCCAATATAATGCTTCCATTGTGTCAAGGACCTCTTAGGGTAGTAGAGTGCCCACACAAACTGGGTGCCCCTGCTGGCAACAACAAGTTGTCCAGCTCTAGCATTTACATGTACAAAGTATGGAGTGGACCACCTGATCAAGGACTATTTATACAAGGTAAATGGGGAAGTGTCAACTTCCACCAATCCTTCAACAAAAAGCCTCCACTTGATCAAGATGTATTGTAGCACCATTAAATGTGCTAACACATGCCCAAACCCACCAGATGAGCAAAGATAAGGTGGATGTTTAGGTTCCTACCTTTAAAAGAGGTAGGAGGAGATGGCCAAAGAAGGTAGGGTGAGTTGATGGTCTTAATCCAAGATGGTTCTAATAAAGGAACAATAGAAACAAGATCAATAGGGTCAAGCCAAGAAAGTGTCCCTATACAAACAATTCCTAAATAAATGGCCCTAAAAAGGTGAATAACCCCAAAAGATGTAGGAGAATATATCTTAACGCAAAAAAGGAAATTAAAAAACTTAAAAAAACCAAGGGATTGCTTAGAGAACAACCAAGGGAAAAGTGAGCAAAAGCTTAAAAATAATAAAACCCTTGAAATGGTATATACCCCAGAGACGATCTTAGACAAAAAAGAAAATTTGTACATTATAAATCCAATTCAAGAACAAGGCAATAAGCAGGAGCCTAGCTTCCTGAATGAGTCGAAAAATTATCTCATTAACAAAATGTTTAAAACAAAGGAAGACGTGTATACTCCTTGATTTGAAAATGGGGTCAAAAGCCTACTAAGGGATAACAAAGTAGCATATGGACCATGAATGAAGGAATGAACTCATTAACAAAACGTTTGAAACAAAGAAAGAGATGTATACTCCTCAATCCGAAAATGGGATCAAAAGCTTGGTAAGGGATCGCAAAGTAGCACATGGACCATCAAGCCAGCCTAATGACATTCTTATCATCGGAGGTGAAAATGCCTATTTGAACCTTGCTTCGTAGAGATCTTACCTATGGAGAGATGTAAAAGAATGGGTTGAAGAAACATGGGAGAAATAAGGATAAGAACACACAATCAAAACTCCACAACATCTGAGGGAAAAAGTAATGTCCCCAAATTTATATAAATCCTAGTGAACTAGTTGGGGAATTAATATGAGAATGATGAAAAAAATTTAACATCCCTATCTACCACAAGGGTGTAGGAAACTGTGATCTTAGATGGTGTAGGTGTGAGAATTATTACCAAGAGATGCTAGGAAAAATGGGGCAAACTAGCTTTAGAATGATCTTATCATCATGAAAATGGACAATGGAACCCACAAGACCCATTGGAGCTTTGCAAAAAACCACATCGAAAATCTTTTCGTTTTGCTATCATCACACATTTATAATCATGAACTTCTTGTGCTAACCAGACTCTTATGATATTATTATACTTGGCAGATCTTTTATGAGGGAGGCCCAATTGGTGCATGATTGGGCCTTAGATCAAATCTATTTACAAAAAGATTCCCAAGTTTTAAAGATGGATTTATAGTCTTGCAAGGTAACCTCTTCAAGATTGAGTCAGTCACACCACTAACCACACTACGTCAGTGAGTGCAAGTGTGTGAACAAGAGATTATGCCTAATAAGATTGAGGGGGAGCACTTGATGTATGCATCGCTCCCACCTCTAAATTTTAGTGAAAATTGGATGCACATATTATCAACAACAATCGATGTATTCCCTAGTTGAGAAACTAAGTACATGGATTTGGATGCTATGATGCATAGACCCTCAATTTCCGCTTGATGATGATCAAAGTCACGACTATTGCTAAAATGATAGAAACAAAGTTGACAACAACATTTGACAAACGAAGCATCGCCTGAGAGGGAATCATGTAAGATGATGGTTAAGGCAGTAGTGTGTAAGTGAAGAGGGATTAAGATCACCTTGATATCTTAAGCTTCCCACCAAGAGAGAGTAAAAAGAAAAGGGTTTATGAGTAAAACTAGTAGAGCTTATAAGGGCCTTCACTAAAATGTTGATGTTTACTCTATCCCCTACTCTCCTTTTATAGATGAGGAGAGCCACCATTTTTAAGGAACCAATTTTAGTCACCAGGTTAGTAAATATGGACAAAATAGACCAAAAAAGACTAGGTTTAGACATGATTTGGTTCCATCAAGGAAATATCCCATAACTTTTGGCATTTTTCCACCTTTTCAGGCTTCATGGCATTATATCCTTCAAGAAGACTTTGGCAACATAAGTGTAGGTCTTATTTACTAGAATTTGGTGGGTAACATAAGTGTAGTGTAGGTTTTCTTTACTAGAATTTGGTGGGTGACATAAGTGTAGTGTAGGTTTTCTTTACTAGAATTAGGTGGGCAACTTTGGTCAATCATAACTTGCTTGAACTGAAGGTAGCCTAGTGATGAAGTCCATGCTTATAAATTTCCATTTTATCTGACGAATGTCCAAAGGGTTCAACCTTTTAGGTAACTTTACTCATTCGACTCTTTGGCACACCAAACAATGTTGTATACAAAGGGTGCAACCTTCTAGGTAACTTTACTCATTCAACTCCTTGGCACACCAAACAATGTAGGCATTAGTTAACCCAAAAGGCATACTTGTTGTTGTGATTTCATAGAGCACGCACCAAGTATTGAATGTTGTCTTTGTAACATCACGTTCCTTGATTCTGATTTGGTAATATCCTGACTTTAAATCTATTTTGTAAAGTCTCAAGACCCATAAAGTCTATCTAGGAATTTTGGGGATGTGACACATCCGTTCTGAAAGTGACCATCAAGATCACAAGGCAGACAATGGAAAGGGTCATTATGGATGGAAGATCATACTTATTCTTCATGGTCAATTGACTCAATTTTCTGTAATCACATAAGCCTAAGTAATATATCTTTCTTCTTCTGAAAAAGATTAGATGCACCCCATGGCGAGACACTAGGTCCTATAAATTCTTGTTCTAGGCAGTTCTCAATTATTCCTTGAGTTCTATTGCTTTTGGAACCGCCATTTTGTAGGCATGCTTGCTGGGATCCAAAATTTAATTCTATCTCATAGTCTACTTCTCGTGACAGGGAGGCATCTCAATAAACTCTTATGGAAACACATCAACACATTCACTTAACCACTCCAGTTCCTTAAAGCTTGTCTCTTTGTCTACTAGGTTCATTTTGATGACATAAAAACGGTTTATCTCTTCCTGAGCCCTTTTCAGTAGTTTGGAAGCTTTTACTAATTGCAAGGATGGAGACCCAGAGGTTCCAATCCCTTGAAACTTATTTCCCTAAAGATATAAAAAAGAGATGATTTCTTATGACCATGAATACCAAACTGATTTCATTTGAGGCAATCCATTCCTAGCATTCCATCATAGGCTCCTAAAGGTAAGACTTTGAATTTACACTTGGTTACATTTCCATTTAAAAGAAACTGAATAAAATCTATCTCATGAGACGAGTGAAAAGAAGCTTTCCATTGGCCAATTTTACTTACATAGATTTTTTTGATTTTTGATCTAGGAATAACTTACGAAAGCATCCTAGGGAAATAAATGAATAAGTGCTATCTGAATTAATCAAAGGGTTAAATTGTTTACCTTGATATTCAACATGTGTTTAGAGTACAAAAAATTTCCAATTTTGACCTTGGTGCTTTAGGACTACTGCAAGCATTTGGTCTCTTTCTTCTTCCACTAGCTATCTTAGATGCAGCTAGCTAGGTTGCAAGCCAATCCCTTGGATTACCCCATTCTTAAGTGGGGGTCTCATATTCCTTTGACCTAAATCAATAGGTTGATCCAGGAATTGATCTCTTGGGTTTCCCTAATTTTGTTGTGGTATTTGGAAATGAAGCAACTGAACTGGTCTATGGAATTTGGGTCTTGATTGCCTTGACCTAAGGTCACAGCATAAGAATATGGCATAGCGAAAAGAGAGATAGCAAGAAAAATCACAATAGACAATGCAATAGATACACAATGAAGAGAATTAAAAATTTTAATTATACGAAAGAGGTACAGGTGATGGTGTTGTCCACCCGTGTGCTCTCAAGTAGAGCTTCGATGGTGGTCTAGACAGACTCTGGATGGAGGATGTACTAAGTGTAGAAGGGGGTGGATACTCACTAGCATTGGATGCATTATAACTCATGGCAACCATGTCCATATATGGTACTACAGGGTGTGTGGTAGACGCGTATACAACGAGGGAGGTTATACTGTATAGACATGTTCACTGCATGTGTATCAAGAACGTGGCCCACCGACCACCATCGACCATCACCCCCACTAATGATGGACTTGGTAACCAAAGGAATATTCTAGGGAGTATTCCTCATACTATCACCTGATGCTCATACCCCTGACCATCTCCTAACCATCATCAATGATCACAATAATGACCCCATCAACGTCTAAGCCGGGGTTCCCACTAAAGACATATGCACCATGGATACTCCTCATAATGGGGGACCTAACAAATGTGCATTATACATCAAAGTGAGATACATGCTGAGAGGCGGGCATTGAGTGTATACTAACACCCCCCCTCAATGTCCACCTGAACTAGGTTTTTGGCCCAACGCCAAGTCGATGAAGATGCCGAGTGAGCTGGTCCTTCCCAAGAGCCTTGGTGAAGATGTTGGTGCTGTTTTTCTCTATAGAGCAATACTCCAGGTCCACTATCTCATCCTCTATTAGCTCCCGCACACGTAATGATACTGAATCTCAATGTGCTTTGTGCAAGCATGAAACACAGGGTTCTTGGAGATAGCCATGCAACTTTGATTGTCACACCACAAGACTATAGCCTCCTTGATCTGAACTCCCATGTCAACCAAGATTCTCCTTAGCCATACTACCTCACATGCAGCAAAGCAAGCTGCCTTATACTCAGCCTCTGTGGAAGAAAGTACCATTGTAGGTTTCTTTTTGGTGGTCCAAGAGAAAGCACTGGAACCAAGCAAAAAACTATATCCAGAAACTGATTTCCTAGAATCACAATCTCCTACCCAATGTGCGTCACAATAACCTATCAGAGTATCATCCATGCTATAAGTGATGCCATACTCAAGAGTACCTTTGATGTACCTAAGTAACCTCCTCATCCTTTCCTTCCAATGGCTCTCTTATGGCTTGTTGGAAAACCTGCTCAGCGCACCAATTGTGAAGCTGATATCAGTCTAGTGTTAGTGAGAAAAATCAAACTCCCCACCAACTTCCTGTACTTCCTCGTGTCAACAAGTGATGAAGAATCCTCTGTATAGAAAGCTTCACATTCACTTCCATTGGCAAAGACACAGGCTTGTAGTTTGTCATCCCAAATGCTTTGAGAATCTCCCAAGCATAATTGTGCTATGAAATGAAGATTTTACCTGACTCTTGCTCCCCAAACAGAAATGCATAAGACCCAAGTCTGTCATCTCAAACTCATGGCTTAGCATATCCATTGTCTTCTAGATCATCTCTTCATTGTTACCTAAAATTTTTAAGTCATCTACATACAAGACAACCAAAACAATCTTGCCATGCCTTTTTAAAACATACAAGTTAGCATCAAAAGCACTTCTTATGAAAAATTGGTCTATCCTGTGATACCATGCCCTTGGGGCATGTTTCAGCGTATACAATGCCTTCTTCAGCTGTTGCAAACTTTGTTTTCGGATCCACGCATCTCAAATCCTGGCGGCTAAGCTACATATATCTCCTCCTTGAGATGGCCATTCAGAAATGCTAATTTGACATCCATGCGAAAGATTGGCCACTTTTTGTAAGCAACCAAGGCAAGTACCACCCTGGTAATTGTCATACGAGCTGTGGGAGCAAAGGTTTCATCAAAGTCAAAACCCTCTACCTGTGCAAATCCCTGTGCAACCAATCTAGCTTTGTATTTTTCAAGTGAGCCATCAGCCTTATACTTAGCTTTCCAAACCTATTTGGTACCAATTACCTTTCTGTTTGGTGGATGGTCGACTAGCTCCCAGGTGTTGTTCTTTATGATGCTGTCATACTCAGACTGCATCACAACTTTCCACTTTGGATTTGCTAAGGCTTCATCCAAGGTGGCTGGCTCCTTCACTGTTCCTATTATCTCAGCCATCAAAGCCATATTGACAATGAGATCAGATGCTTTTCTGTGCTCCTCTATTCTCCTTGATCTGCGTGGTTCATCTACTGAAGATTCTGGCTTCTTAGGTACTAGATTACACTCTATCAAAGAGCTGTGGCTATTCTGCAAATACCACATCTCGGCTGGTGGCCACAATCTTCTTTACCTCTGTATCATAGAGTTGATATTCCTTTGACTCTTGACTATATCCAAGAAAGATACACTTTTTGCTTTTGGCATCTAGCTTGGTCCTCTGATGCATCTGGAATATGCACATAACATTCACCGCCAAATGTTCTGAAATGAGAAACTGAAGGCTTCTTACTAGAGTAGGTCACTTGAGGTGTAACATCCTTGAGTGCCTTTGTGTAAGTCTGATTGAGGACATAAACTGTTGTGTTGATTGCTTGAGCCCAAAATGTATTAGGTAAATCCTTTTCCCTCAACATGCATTGAGCCATATCCATGATAGTTTGATTATGGCATTCTACAACACCATTTTGTTGAGGTGTGTGAGCAGTGGGTGAGTTGGTGTTTGATGCCATTCTCCTTGAAATAGCTATCACATGGTTTGTCCAAGTCATTCTCAATGTATGAACCTTTTTCCACCTTCATTTCCTTGTTTCTCATTTGCAATCTCATTACCCTCACAACAACAAAGGCATACTCGTGATACCCACCACACCACACATGCTCATTCTTATAACACAATATCCTTAATACAAGTGATATATTCAAACCAAACATGGACATCACATTTTTTCTCCATGCTAGTAATACAAAAAGCAATTGGAATAAGAGAAACCTCAAAAACTACTACATGATAAAATATCATAATACAAGTGATATATTCAAACCAAACATGGACATCACATTTTTTCTCCATGCCAGTAAAACAGGCAAAGCAATTGGAACAAGAGAAACCTCAAAATCTACTATATGATCATCAGAGTAATGAGACACTACTTCACGTTCCCTATTTGTGTTGAGGTTGTTGAGAGCCATATGCAAAGAGTATAATAAAAGAATTGTACTTATAGATGCCTATATGCTATGATGACTGATCTAAAACCTTAGACTAGCAACAAGAGGAAAATAAATAACTAAAAATATCTCATGTGAAATCCCAGGAGCCATGATGAGTGAGAACAACAATAATCATAAAATGAAAATCTTGAAGAGGAGATAGTGAGAGAAATGGAGCGGTACCTGACTATTCAACACATATGAGACCTCAAGGAAGAACTCTTTGAAGGCCAAGAATGGTCACAATGGTATCAAAAATTGAGATTAGTATAACTCTTGTGTGCTTGAATTACCAATTGGGGATGAGTAGTATAACTCTTGTGTGATTGATAAAATGTTAGCCCAAAATATAATCATTTGTCATGAGTGCATTTTGTCAAGAAGTCTTGGAGCTCAGACAACTTCTACCTACTCATCATAAGATCCTTAAACTAGATGAAATTAGAATCCTTAGAGACCTTGTTGATTTCTAAAAAATTGTAGGAGGGCAAGGTCTTGTACATATAATTAACTCTAGGACTCTTTTTAAAAAATTATACACATGCTATAATAAGCTATTTCGAGTATATCTTTTCATAAATATAACATTTTTTTAAAATAAAACACGGGTATTTGACTTGCGTAATGAAAATTCCTATAAAAGATACTAAAAAGATGAAGCCTTAAAATAAAAATAACAGCTTTGGTGTTCTTCTTGAATTATGTAGTTACTCTAAAAATTAACTTAAGAGAAAATTCTAAGGCCTATTGTCTTTTCCATGGTTAATTGCTTTAATGGGAAGCTCTTATATCACATTGAGAAGGCCAACTTAACAATTATGAAGTGCTAGTCCTGATGAGCATTAATTAGATATTAATCGACCCTCAAAATAAGACTATTAGCAAGAAACAATGGCTACATATTCCTTGCACCTAGCACCACGTCACATGCTCATCTTAACTTTTTGTTATTATAGCAACTGTTTGTGGCAATAGAAAGGGAAATGTGGATACAATGATCAAGTTGTGTAAGTTGTTATTCTTCAAGCCCAACATGAAACAACTTTTCAATTGAGAATCGTTTAATTTTTCGCATGAGTCTAAGAGTTTTATCCGAAGGATAAAGTCTCTAGTGGATTCATTTGGTTGACGCTCAATTGAATAGAGTTCTGTTGCTGCACTCCACCGATCACCTTGTCTGGAAAACCCATGTATAAAGGCTGATTTCAAGGCTTTGAAGTTGGTCTTGATCGCAAGCATCAATGTGATGAACCATTGACTAGCTTTTTCCTCTAAGCATAGGTTCAACGCATGTACCTTACTGGGGAAGTTGGGATTTCCAAAGGCTTCACATCTTTGTTTAAACATTTGAAGAATGAATTAAATAGGGTCTGTTGTTCTATCGTATTTACCCATAATTTTAAAAATTTGTACTGTCGTATTTCTATATAAGTCACTGAGGTCGTATGTGAGTGCTTTTGTTGGGAGAAACTCCACTGAGTCCTTGGGCTACCCCCTTTCCTAGACTAGTCAGTATGTCCAGGGTGTGGGCATCCAGGAAAGGGTTGATACTTATAGGATTTGTGGGAATGTTACGTAAGGGACCAAAGCCCGGTGGGATCAAAGTGACAGGGGGTATAAAACTCGATGACATGGTTGTTATAGGCATAGCCAATGGTATTGGAAGGTGCATTTATGGCATAGATCTCAATGGCTTGAAGATGTCAGGCATTGGGTTTAGTCCTTGTGTGATCCCTGCTAATCCCTTTATCATTACCATGTCTGATTACGTAAACGCTCCTTAATGAGCAAACTTTTTTGCTTTTTATAATCTCTCACAGCCCGTTATAGTCTCAAGAGGCGTAGTGTACTCTTCGTTGGGTCAAACGGGTGACCGTTCTCGCCCAAAATAGCTTAGGCGCTATATGCACGACGCAAACCTCTTAGAGATAATTTTTCGGACCAAAAAAAAAAGCTAGTAACTTCTGAGATGAAAGAGGAGGTCCTAAAACCTATTTTCCATCACTGTCTCAAAAGACGAAAAAAAAATTGAGAATTTTTTCCGTATTTCGCAGCATGTTTTTGAGAGTGTTCCAAAAGGAATTTTGAAAAACTTTGTATGATGCGAAAAAAACTTTGTAGGAATCACAAAAAAAACTTTCATATGGCTCGTCGTTTTTGCACTGTTTTTTGTGATTTTTCTTGGTTTTTAGCTATTTTTACCTCGATTTTCGGGTCAAATTTTGAGGCTATTGTTCAGAGGCCAAAATAATTGATTCTAACTTTGGACAACCAAGTCCAAAGTTGAAGAGCTCGATGTCAGTTTTTCGATGAGCCCTAGAGTGCCTTCATTGGATATACGGTTTAAGAGATACGGGCCTCTAAACAGGGGTGTTTTCCAGAGTCCCTTTTTTTTTGGCCGGACAGACCCCTTTGCACACTGTGAAGTGGACTTCACAAATTTTATAAATTTTAAATTTTATTTTATTTTTCAGTCATAATCTTTCAAAAAATTTCTTAAAACCTTTAAAAAAACCCATTGAATTTGACTAATTTCTCTTAATGGACTGGTTTTTGTCTCATTAAGGGTGATTAATCTTATTCAAGAGGCAAAAAACTTAGAAAGTGTGTTAATTAAGGTCTAAATCGATCATATGAGTAGTCGAAATTGGTGTTTTTGAGTGTTTTGAGAGCATCTAGATGTATCAAAACACCTAATTACATCAATTTTTTGATTATTTGGAGAAATTTGACTCTCTTTACTTAATTTTACCTCAAAAGAGGAGACCACAATTAAGAATCTAATTAATCCTCTATTTTAGATTAATTTACACATTAGTTGATGCACAAAGATTAGCATTCCCTTGCTTTATCCAATGATGTGCTCAATTGTGTGAATTAATTAGAGATTAGTGATTAATTAGAGTCCTTGATTAGTGTAAAAGAGTTCTAATATTATAGGCTTCAATTGAGCTCAATGGTGAGGGCTATAATGGGACTTTTGGTATTAAACTCTTCCTCTTGATGAGGAGCTTTGGTTTAAGTTAAATAACTAGCTTAATCTTGGCAAAAATGGGCGCAAATCACAAAGAAATGGTGACTGGTTTTTTGATAATTTCTCCTCAGTCCGTTGATGAAACTCGACGAGATTCAAGTTATGGCCTCCTTGTACTATGCTCTAGCCATAGCTAAGAGATCTCCTCTCAATTTGTTGTGTAGAGGTGGAATGGCACTTACTAATGACAAAATAGTTTCACATCAATCTTATTTCCATTATTTATTTTCCAAAAATTAGGGTATGTGTTTACACTTATTTCCATTATTTATTTTCCAAAAATTAGGGTATGTGTTTACACGTCTTGGGATAGATAATGTGCATCCATTGCTCTTAATTTATGGAACAAATAAGACTTTCTCTAAGCTCTATAATGATTATTGATTAAACCTTAATTCACTAATAAATCTACATGTGAACGTGCACTATAATTTTTCTCTTTCTATAATATTTGCTTCACACCTATGGTATTTCTCCTAATTCAAATGTTGAGTTAATTCCCTTAACTTAATCCCTTAGACTAATCTAGATATACTTAAATTTATATGATCTCAACAATCAATTATTCTTTAGTAATCATAGGGTTCACATGCTAAAGAATAGTCAATATATCTTTTGGTTTTTAGAATAAGGTGTAGAAACTTGGATTATTCTAGAAAAAATAATTAAATACTCAAAACTCAATCTATCTCCATTTAATGTAAGATTCCTTGAGAATAAGGGTTAATATAGGCTATTAAAGCCTTATTGCACCTATAAAGACTTAATAGAAACTTACCCCATAAGGTGAAAATAGACCTTCCTAGGATATAGGGTACTAAATTAGATAAAGAATTATTTGATTATTTATCAATTAAAATCAAGTTTTCTAACTTAATTTAATTAAAAGATATAATAAAATAAATGTCAATTTTTTAATATGAGAGCTGACTGTACATTTTTGGCCTAAGCTTAGGGGTTGGAGAAGGATCAATTTATGAAGTAGAGAAGCGGCACTAGTCCCTAAAAGTCCATGAGTTTTTCTTGATGCTCCCAATGTGCTGCAATGGTCCCAAGACTCTTGCACAATTGAAGTTCCAAAGTATAAATACTATGATTAGAGTAAGTAAAAGTAATATGCATGTGTTCAAAATAATGCAAGTACACTCTCCTTCCTAAGGCAAAAAATTGTGGAATTCTCAAGGGCTATAGGGCCTTTATATACTTAAAAATGATGGCTAACCACTCCACAAGTTCCCCTACTGAACTTAAGGTTGATAGCCCACGATATGCATGCAACTCAACCTTAATCTTCATGCAACCTCTCATTTTTTTTGCATCCAACCACTCCCACATGCATCTAACTCTTACATCAAGTTAACTCTCTCATTTAAGCATGCCTAGAGTTTTCTATTAGTCTCCATGCTTATCTCCTTATTTTATATTTATTTTACACCCCAAAAATTAGACCAAAGGTTTTGCACCTTGCGATCTAATCTTATACTTTAGAATTTACCCGTTTAATCAAAATGTGCACTCTTTTATTTACATTTTTAATCAAAATGTGCACTCTTTTATTTACATTTTTAATCAAGGCTAATGCTCACACACCCTATCATTTTATTTTTCTTTTTTTTTTGGTCTCAAACTCCCAAGTCTCTCCCATTAAATGCACACCTTATTTAAAAAACACATTCTCTCACTAGAAAGTGTACTTCAAAAAATAATACCTCAATTAGAATTATGGCATGAGAAGAGGGATCATACAAATGATATCATCTTTTAGCAAATTATTTTGGGCTTACTGAAAAAAGGACTCATTATCTCGGGTATGTGTCTTTAGCTTATAGCAAACAAGAAGAGGCAAGCAAAAGACTCGAGTATTAACAAATAAGAAAAATATTATGGCTATCACAAAGGCAAAGAGAAAGCTCCCAGAAGAAGAAGGAGGACAATACTAAGAAGAAAGCCAAAGAAGGAGGCTAGAATATTGAGGAGGAAACCGTCAAAGCAGGTATATCTATGATAGATGCACTCATTAAGAAAGTAGTGAAGCTACCAAGGAGAATAAAGCCACACTAAAGCTACAAAAGGCCACAGAAAAGCAACAATAACCACCTAAGCCAACCACTCAAGAAACACACAAGTACCTCCAAAGCCTCAAGCCCATATTCCATAACCATAACTCCACATAGTCTACCAACAAAACTGAAGGTCCAAAAAGATAAGGGCAACAATGGACTCCTCTAAGCTATTGATCTCCCTTTTTGTCACATCTTAAAATGACACTCTAAGTAGGGCCCTTAGCTCCAGCACTACTACTACAAGATCCTGGAAGATGGTGGTCGGTTTAAAATACACCATGCTTCAAGGATCAATTATGTATAAGCAAGCACTATGCATGTAGGTAAATTTTTTTTAGAGTGTAGCATGCAACACCACTAGAGTCTCTCAACACTTTCTCTAAGTACCTATCAAATAATTAAATGTACTTGTGTTCTCTCAACAACAAGATGCTTGCATTTAAGTAGATATAATGAGATCATTCAAGATCTCAAAGGCAAGGAAAAGCAACTAACGAAGAATCTAGTCAAGCAACATCAAGATGTTACCCCACAAAGGTGCTATGGTCAAATGTAGCAGTAGCATGAATAGTAGAAGCAGAGAACACAACCTAAGAAAAGGATAAAGAACTTGATGCCGTAACTCAAGAAAGGGATCAACCAAGAAGGAGATGATGATATAAACCCACTCTACTTTATACACGTGTCATCAAGTGGACCCATAAATAGGCCATGCCATTCCAAAATCATTTGTAGCCTTTTGCCATTGTGTCTTTTGACCACACTTGTTATTCTTATATTAAAATAAGTCCTTTCATCTTTTTTTGAGAAATATAATACAATCACTTCACTCCATCGTCTCTTATCTTTGAATATTAATATTCGGGTGTGTGAATGTTTGAGAGAGTGTTATTAGTTAAGTTCATATGTATTTTCGATCCCAATAAATCCTTAGACCACCCCAAGTGGAAATAATACCATACTTGACTCCACCTAGGGTATAAAGTAGATTCAATAAGGTTTACCATATTGTGATAGTTTTTTGAGCTAGTTTTCCCTTGTTAGGTAAAACCCAAGAGTAGAAATCTATTGTCTACACCTTTCCTAGTTATAAGGGTTACTTTGATGTAGAGAAACTTTGCCATACATGTTCTTATGATACTATTCCTTTTTGAGTCATAGGTTCTTTTGTTTTTGGAATGGGCTCTTTACACTTCTTAAAGCATGCATTTTTTACCTGTGTGGCTAAGATATTCGTGTGGTAGCTTCTCATTCTTCAGCAACTTTAGATCTATTATATGATTTTGGTCCTTTTTTAATGATAGATTCTTTTGTTTTTTGAATGGGCTCTTTATATCCATATAGTTCCAAGTTCTTGAATTCCTTCAAGTGATCATATAGATATTTCTCTTATTTTGGGGTAAGATCCATAGTGATTGAAAGGAGTTTAGGATACTCTCAAGGTTTTATAACATCTAGTTCTTTGTCCCCTCCTAGGCCATCATAGGACACATCTTCTTAATCTTCTTTAGAACATTGAGCTCTAAGTCAAACCCTTCTTTCATTGATATCATAAGATTTGAAATGATTTGGAATGTGTGCAATTGATATCAGCCTTGCACTTTTAAAAAAAATTAGCATGGCATCAATGGGATGACAACCTAGTATTCAGCTTGTTTGCATTTTGGGCATGGCCAATAGAGTGGTGTTTACTACCACAAGACAAAGGTACTAAGATATAGGTACTCCCACGATTGGTATTCTAGGATGTTGTACATTAGACATCTCTAGGTCATAACTTTTATGTACTTTTTATATTTCGTATAGTTAATGCATTTCCATTCACTCTGGATATTTCATAGAATACAATGGAATCTTGGTGAGTTGTGACTGGAGAGCAAACTATTCTAAAATAACTTCTATCTTCAACCTTGAACTATTTTCAAGACAACAAATAATCCTCTAGTTAATACTACCAAGGAAAGCTTTCCTTTTATAAAAAAAGGTCTACAAAATTATACATCCCTGCGAAAAAACCCGTCAAAATGTATTAAAAAATATATTTTTTTCTATAAAAATGCTCTAAATTTTTTTTGAAAAAATTAGGAAAATTTTTCAAAAATTATAGAAATTCAAGGAATTCACTCTACCACAAATATCCACAATAAAATGTGTGGTATTTTGGTAAAAATTCCATAAATACTTATTTTAAACCAAAATTTTTTAGAAATAATAGCATTAAACTTAGAATTTTTTTGCAACGTCGATTCGTCCATTGAATAGAAGAAACACGTGTTTCAACCGCCATATCGATGATCCATGTGATAATCATCAAAACAAATCAATAAAATAATATTTTTATTTTAGTAAATATTAAATTTTACTTTAAAAATGCCAAAAATTAGAATAAGAAAGAAAAAATAATAATAATTAACTAGAGATTACTCTGATACCAATGTTAAAATCCTAAGATCTCTCTAGATAATTGTTATGCATAAACATGCATAAATCAGGCATAAACTCATCCACCCGACCACCCCCGAGCCCAAGGGATACACACATGAATTAAAATGAAGTACCACCTTTACCTTGATGTCCCATACCACCAAGAGGTATGACTCCAATCCAGCAGCATGTAGCTATAGAGTGTGAAATGGTAGGTGAGTAGTTATGATCCTCTACACAAGAGAACATAACATAACTTAGCCTCCATCCCTTGAGTGTGTCCCATTTCCCTATTATATAGGAGGGCCCTCAAGTGACTCTTGACTCTCCATTTCCCATGTGTGACCCTTGGATGCCTGACCCTAACCTCAACCCTTAAGGTTAGTCCTAACACATGCTCCACTAGAGCTTGTTCCCATGCTCTCATGCTCACAAGCCTAATGTGGGTTAGCCTCCTAGTATGTGCACACATAATGTGCATATAACACTTCCATACATAGCCTCCATCCCTTAAGTGTGTCCCATGCCCCTATTATATAGGAGGGCCCTCAAGTGACTCTTAACTCTCCATTTCCCATATGTGACCCTTGGATGCCTGACCCTAACCTTAACCCTTAAGGTTAGTCCTAACCTATGCTCCACTAGAGCTTGTTCCCATGCTCTCATGCTCACAAGCCTAATGTGGGTTAGCCTCCTAGTATATGCACACATAATGTGCATATAACACTTCCATGCATAGTCTTTTGTATATGTTTGATTTTTGCATGACCACCCTTTGATTTTGAGGATAAAATCATTATAGGAGGGGATGGTTTGTTTAGGTTAGGTCTAGGACAATGGTCATGGGCTCAAGTAAAAAGGGGGCTCATGGAACACTATGGTATCTTTTGGACATATTATGATATTTGGTCATCTTGACTCTTGGAGCCTCATGGCTTTCATACCTTGGCTTATGGAAGGCTATTTCTATCCTTTGGTGAAAGGCTAAATCACTTAGGTAGCATGTGTGATTTGTGTGTGATTCTTGCTAATTGCATGCTAATATACATGATTATTTACCCATATCTTAGCTTCTAATATTTCTTAAGCTTGCCTTAATCTTGCATTAGTAATTATCCATTTCAGGAAGTCCTTAAGAATGATTGAAGACCCCTAGAGATTTTTGACATTAAGATAACTCGAAAAAGACTTCAAAGTTTGAGAGAAGAAGACAAAACAAGGCCATAAAGGAAGGGATAGTCAAGAAGGAGGCTAAGCCTTCAAGCCCAACAACCATAATGATTAGGAAGAGGACTCTAAACAAGGCCATAAAGGAAGGAGGCTAAGCCTTCAAGCCCAACAACCATAATGATTAGGAAGAGGACTCTAAACAAGTCCCTTCTAAACAACAACCATAATGATTAGGAAGAGGACTCTAAACAAGTCCCTTCTTAATTTCAAAACTATTAAGTGGAAAATCGAAAGGTATGTGTCCCACCACCAAAAAAGAAAAAACTTAAGGAATTAGGAGTGTCCTATGATGGACCAAAAGATACAAAACAAGTGGATTTATTATAAATTTTATATGACTTTTGGCAGAAAGTACAAGAGTTGTGGATGGACAATAGTTCCTACAAGTATGGCATTGGGGCTCGGATAGGGTACAGAACATTCGGTGGCCACCTTGTAGAGTATTTTTTCGGGCAGCAGGATCCTACTCGGATTAGGCCTTTGTATTCTACAAATGACAAATATTCAAACACATTATGATCAAAAAAGATGTAATGTCATCCCGAGGGTGTAGAGTACGCACCTCATCGAGCTGCCTATGTGGAGATGTCGACATTCGTTGTTGCCAACAACTCCTTGGGGTCAAGAGGGTTAGTGGGAAATTCAACAAGGGGTAAAGAGCAATACAAAAATATACACTCTACCTCAGTTTGTTAGTAAGAGATACACTAGGATAAGGATTTAGAAGTTTACTAGAGAGGGAAGTAAGCACGGGATATGTTACTCAGCTGGATGACCCGAGGGTTTCTTCTTGCCCTTCCCCTGAATTGGGTGGAGGTTGGGAAGGTTTAACAGTCTTCATAAACTCATGGAGGTCCGTGATTTCTTCTGGGGCTACATTTGGATATTCTATATGTGCACGATCAAAATCATAAAGGACATTAGTTAGCATAGCCTCCAGGTACTTATGTATTTTTCTATATAGTTTTATTATTCCCAAGGGGTGATATAGATAGACTCAGAAAGGTTTAGGTATTCATGAGTATCATAGACTTCAACCCACCCATGGCTAATCACCCATTGATAGCTTCCACAGCAACAACAACCTTGTAGTTGGTCAGTGTGGATGTCATCTGGCATGAACAGGTCAAGTTTGTTGACACTGTCATCTAGGATGGCCAATTTTTGCAACACCCAACACTAACTCCAAAGGTTTAGCACTATGGGATGTAGTGGGAAAAAGAAAAGGTCAACGGGGTTAGTAAGCATCACATCACCTCTTAGTATGCCCATTACTAAGGTTGGGCGCTCCACCCGAGAAGGTGTTGGGAGAAAGAGAGAAGGTGTTATGCAACTGCACTTTGTGTGAATACCTTGTCAAGTGGAAAGGTTTACCTCAAGATGAAGCAATATGGTAGCCCGCCTCTATGTTGGAGGGAATGGAACACCTTTTTGATGCATTCGAGGTGCATTCTTGAGCCAAAACATAAGAAAATAGCTTGTTATAATTTACTATTATGAGGCATAAAAGAGGTTCAAATGGTTGCAATTGACATATACACTTCTTAGCCATGATTGGCAATGTGTTGGGGACCATTTCATGAATTTTTGGAGGTCTCCAAAGGCTCAAATGATGCTCTTTTGGATAGCTTTGGTAAAGAAGTGTGAAGTGATTCATGTTGATGCTTATGCAAACCATCCATACTATGGTTCTACTTTGAGCATGTTTTGAGGACGAAACATATTTGGGTGTACATATTTGGGTGGGAATGGTTTGTAATGAAGCGGTGGACACATAATTGTAGACACGACTTGTACATATGAGGCCAAGGGCTAATCATAAGTGTATTGGGCCAAACGGCCAATTGTAAATTGAGGGAGATAGGCTTATGGGCCAAAGGCCAAGTGGGGGTGGACACTAATAAGTGTGTGTGAAAAGGGGGCCATGGTATATAGGCTAATGTAAATAGTTAATCATAATTAACTCATACTAATCAAATTTACAAGCTAATCAACTTTCATGGCAAGCTTGCCCTTCTCCTTACTCATTGGATGGTGCTCCTACACCCATGTCTCCACTCCATGCGTTGAGTGGCCATAGCTAGTTCGTTGCATACATCAGGTAGGGGGGATGTTAATCCCATTTTGGATTAATAAAGATGCTCCTCCCACATTGAGGACATTAATAAGTGTTATGTAATGGCACTATAAAGGCTATACATTAATAAGTGTTATGTAATGACACTATAAAGGCTGTACATTAATAAGTGTTATGTAATGGACATTAATAAGTGTTATGTAATGGCACTATAAAGGCTGTACATTAATAAGTGTTATGTAATGGACATTAATAAGTGTTATGTAATGGCACTATAAAGGCTGTACATTATGAGATAGTGGCCAGCCAAGGCTTTAGTTAGTAAGTTTTGGACACCCAAGTCAGAATAAGGGCTAGTTGTATATAAGGCAATTTCTCTTAATGGAAAGACACAATCCCCCTTTGTGCTAGAAGAGCTCTTGTATTGTCTTGTGTATGTGTGTGTGTGTGTGTGTGTGTGTGTGTGTGTGTGTGTGTGTGTGTGAGAGAGAGAGAGAGAGAGAGAGAGTACTCTAGTGCATGTGCATTTTCTATGCTTGGGTGTGGGAGAATGAGAGGAAGGTTGCCTTGCATTGTGGTGTGCGAAACTCCACGGTGACAGAGTGGAGGTGGAGATTGGAGGATTGGAGCTTCTACAAGAGAGCCTGGAGAGCCTCAAGGGACAGCTCGGAACATGGTAAGTACCCTACAATGGTTGTTATCTGTTGTGCTACTTGTTACATTGGTGAATGTGTGGAGTTCTCTTGGAAGGTGTAGTAGGCCATAACAATCAACTTTGGAGTGGCTGAAATAGAAATTAATACAAGAAGATTTGTATACATCTTGTGTCCTCTCAAGCTATGGAGTCTTCATGATGATTCAATAAGTTGTTTATGCTTGTTCATTCTTTCATACTTTTCTCTCCTCTTGTTTCCATTGATTCACTATTCCATGCTCTAGATAACCATGATTCTTAGCATGGTATCAGAGCCTTGCTAAGGTTAAGATCCCCTTCAACCCCCCTTGGGTGTTTGATTTGCTACTCTTAGGTGATAAGATTTGGTTACAACATGTCATCACCTCCCTTAGTTCCAACATAGCTACTTAAGGCGATAAGGTGTGGTGGAAACAATAAAAAGAAGATGAGAAAGGTGTCTACTCACATGGTGAAACCCCTTTTCAACATGTAGGCTAAAAGATAGGCTTGGATAGTGAGTTTTATTGATGTATCTCTTAGAAGAGTCTATAAGGAACCTCCTCTTTGCTCAATGAAGACTCCATGTAGTTGACGTCTTGGTTCTTGAATATGCATTCCTCTTCTTTGTGTCCCAAATTCTTGCAGTGGTCACACTTTGGCTTGTGCTTGAGTGTGGATTTGCTTTGGTAATGTCCTGTCCTTCCACACTGAAAGTATTTATTGGTGGTTCTGTTGAAGAGTGTGTGTTCCATAGTTGTGCGTCCCTGCTTTAGTTCTCTCTCTCTCTCTCTCTCTCTCTCTCTCTCTCTCTCTCTCTCTCTCTCTCTCTCTCTCTCTCTCTCTCTCTCTCTCATAAATCATTCGCACAACAGAAAGAAGGTTGTGGTAGAAGAAGGAAAGAAGCTTCAAGAAGGAGTGGAGGAGAAAGAAAGTTTTGAAGAGATTCATCAAGAGGAAGCTTTGCAACAAGCTCTTGAAGCTTGGAAGAAGAAGAAGAAGACGATTATCATTCGTAAGAAGAAGAAGAAGAAGAAGAAGGAAAAAACAACAGTTCCATCTAAAATGTCATTTTTTCCATCAAAATAATTTCGTCTGCATTTTTCTGTGATGGTTCTCTTTGAAGCATTCGAACTATGAAGAAGAGGTAGGGGAGAGAGATTCTGAAGCTGCTAAGCTAATGTTTCCTTAGCCCCACAACAAAGGAGGCGGGAAGACTAAGGTGCAATGACAACTATAGAAATGTCCATCGAATGATGATAGCATCATCCGCTGCTGCGTCGATGACAAACGGCTATGTTGTGCATCAAATAGCACACTACAACTAGGCCAACATGTTGTTTGTGCACAACGAGAGTAACATCTCCTACTTTAGTAGAGTCCAAGCAACGGCGGCAATAGACTAGCAACAAATTAGAGCATGGTGGCAACGAATCTGCGGAGATCTGGCGACCATCACTTTGCATTTTTTCTTCAAGGGAAAAAAAATTCATCAAAGGTTGCCAAAGTTTTCCACTCACCCTTGCACATCAAAGTGCAAGGTGATTTTGTAACTTTTGAACCCGCTCAAGCACACCATTTTTTTTCAAGACTTGAATTAATTTTTTGTCTTGTAAATGGAGTGAGACATTGCCCTTGATTTTTGCAAGTGGTAAGACCTCTCCTACCCCTATCAATCATGACAAAGGAGATGGGAGCCTAAATTGAGAAGTTTTATGGTGGCGAGGGTTTCCATACTTGGCAAGTTCAAGTAAAATATATGCTCATGTTCAAAGGTTTATGGACTTTGGTAAGAGGCACAAAGAAGGTGGACCTTGAAGATTTGAGGTGGTAGAAGATGATGAGAGGGCTCATGTTATTATTGGCCTTCATATTCATAAAAAAACTCATTCATCTTGTGGTAGGTATGAAATCAACAAAAGAGGCTTGGGATGAGCTTGAGAAACTTTATGGAGCCAAGGCAAAGCACTCAAAGATTGCACTTAAGGTGAAATTTTTTGGTCTTAAGATGCAGGAGGGTGGCTCTCTTGGATATTTCACAGCGAGATGAATAGCAGATGCATGACCTTCTAACTTTAGGCTCTTGACCTTTCATTGGCTAGGCATGGCCTTTTCATTCACTAATTTCTCTTCAACTACCCTGGAAGGGGGCACCTACTTCTGTGGCCCTTGGGCTTCCATTGTGCACCATTTACTTCCCTTTTAATTTAACTTTAATGCCTATTAACCATTGCTTTAGGTATTTCCCTTGAACCTTATTTATATGCAAACCTTTTACATATAAATAATATTTTCTAGTCTTACCTTTTAGTGTTTCCTATGAGTCTTATAACAAAAAGACATGTGCTCCCAATCATGATTAGCCCCATCCTCATTTCAATACATCTCCTCATCCATGAGGGGCTGATTTGCTTTTGGATAAGATGGTACCCTCTTTGGCATCCCCGTAGCATGGATCCATAGGCTTGAACAAAGCTTTTGGTGGTTTGCTATTCACTTGAGAAGTACCAAACTGAAATGAAGAAGGCCTCAAATCTTTTATGAGGGGTCTCCTAGCATCCATCATAAACCCCAATGAAGGAGCCTTCTAGGTCTACCTTTTGTCTTGTTGGGGCCACAATAGGGTTGTTTTGGTAAATTTGTGATAGGATGATGTAAGAGTGTCAAATTTGGGTATTCTAGGGCTCTATGGGAAGGTGTGAGGATAAGGAGTAAGCCTATGATATTAATTTTGGTTTAGTCAACCCTCTATATGCCTCTGTTTTGACCTTTTCTTGTAATTTAAATCATTGATAGTTTAGTCCACCACTTGTACTCCCATGCTCCAAATGAGTTAAAACTTGGTGGTTAAGGTATTTGGCTAGTGGAGAATACAATGGTGAAGTCAAATTTATGATCTCCAAGACTTGGTTAAATTTCTGTCCAAGTATGCCGTACGAAAACGTGCGTAGCTCCTCAACCCAGATTCCAAACGAGGTGGTTAAGGGCTCTATGGGAAGCCTTAATAGTGTGGAATAACACCAATATTCAATTTAGGTTTAGTCCAAAATCTCTCAGACTGAATTACAATTTTCTAAAAATAACAGATTATGTGAAATTGTCAATCGAGCAACCAACTTGTAAACCAATGCATATATGCATCCTGCCATATCTACAGCATCACAATGTATCCAAATAGCATCCATCCAAGGAATTTTGGCCACATTTGGCATGACCATGGTGAATTTATCAGCCAATCTCATTCACTATATCCAAAATCAATGTGCCCAATAATACCAACTATGCATCCTCACATGATCCCATTCATTGTCAATTGCATTTCAACTCATTGCCACTTGTATGCATAGAACCATTACTGATTTGATTTGATGTAGCAAGTCGATGAAGAGCTCTTGCTTGTCAATCTTTCGACCAAGCCTTCCCAGTCCCTTACCCAAGGTTTAATTTCCAAAGGGTTGGGGCCATGTCTTGATCATCACATACTTAATCCCCCTCCTTGCCGCTTTCCCAAATGCACTCATGAATAGGGAGAGTTCAAGCCATGATCCCCCTTAGCCTCTCCACTTACGCCAAGGATACCCTCTCCACATGCTAGGTGTTAGTGCTTATTTAAATTGAGATTGCACAATGAAAACGCTAACAATAGAATATAGGAACTTACAATCCAAATCTTAGCATGAATCAGAGCAAGGTTACAATTCATAGTATTTTTCCCACAAGATTTATCTCCTAGATCGCCACAATTCATTAAAACCACCAACACACCACCAAACTAAATTATCACATTAGGGTGAGTATAATGTAAGTAATCAAGCACTAAATACACTCAAGAAACCCTGATTTATGAGAAACCCTAAATTATCACATTAGGGTGAGTATAATGTAAGTAATCAAGCACTAAATACCCTCAAGAAACCCTGATTTATGAGAAACCCTAATTAGTGTTTGATAGAGGCAATGAAGTTTGTGGATATGAGGGTGGATTATGGCATAAGAAAGCATGATTGACACACTTATGAAGAAAGTTCAATCCCAATTAGTCCAAAAACCCTAATTTTGATAAAACCATGATTTTCCCATGAAATGGATTGAAATTCTTGAACATAAGGGAGGGAAAGGGTTTATAGGAGCTTGAGACACATGCTTTGCGAAGAAACTTGTCGCATTTTATAAAGAGTGAGTGTAAAATTTTCCCAATGTTGACCTAAATCTTAAAAGAACTCAAGAAAGCTTCAAGATCTTCAAAGTTTACTTATGTGCTACTGGAATGGTGTATTAAGAAAGTGTAGAAGACTATTGGCAATGAAAAATTTGAGAAAAGGAATGCCATAAACCCTAATTTGAATTTTTTTCCCAAAATCAACAAAGTTGCCAAGGAACCCTAATTTCCCTTCGAGAATGTGGCAAGGGTGGCATGTATGGATAGAGGGAAGCATGAAGGAGAAGGCTATGGTGTTGTTTTTTTATAATGTAGGGCTGAAACCTTAATTTCATATAAAACCCTAAAATTTAAAGAAAGGCTTAACTCTTGCAATAGCCTTTGAAGTTACATCATTCATGTTCAAGAGAACTTGTAGAAGCATCAAATGATACAAAAATGGTGAAGGATTTGAAGGGAAACCCTCATGCGACGGTGCCCATTTTTGAGTTCAATATGTTGGTTTCTCTTGTGCCCATTGTTTGTTGCAGCTACTACAGTTTAGCAACTTGCCAATGACTCTCTCAATGCTTCACCAAGCTTCAATGGAGCTCCATGAACTTCCACTAGTAGGCGGCTGTCATCTTCTCTGTAGCATAAATTCACTCAAGTCATCCTCTTTCACGACTGTGTTTTCTACCCACCAAGCTTTGCCAAAGCCCTTCTCATTGCTTAATGTGCTCATTGCTTAATGTGGCTGCTATGTTGCTCAATGGCTACTCCAAGCCTTCATCTCTACCAAGCCTTCACACACACACATACACATGTAATTTAATGACCCTTCAACCATTATATCTCACCAACTTGTTAATTATAGAGTAAATGATACAACCATTTGTCCTTCAAAAGAACAATGTCAAGGAAAGCACATAAAGATTCAAAGAAAGAAAAAAGTGACAAAGGAAATGAAGAAAGCATATGAGTTGGAGATAGCACATTAAAATGACTTGGAGATTTAGTCTAAACCTCTTCAAGGAGAACACAAACTCTATGCCTACAAAAAGGCTCCCCACCACTCCAAGCCGCGTCTCATCAACATTTACCAAGCAAACTCAACCAACCATTAGATTAACATTTACAAAGTAAACTCAACCAACCATTCCATTGACAAGGCCACAATTATTTGTTCAAGGCTAAGTACAAAGTTGATCCCTTGATCTTTAACTCCTCCATCAAGTTCAAAAAACCAATACTTAATAAATAATTCTCGAATATCAAGCCAACATATAGTTGAACAAGAGTATGAGGATCAAGATGGCCACCACAATGGTTTCTTATAGCATGTACATCTCAACATGTAGGATCTATCCTCAAAAAGGGATGGACACAAGCCTACTTGCATGCTTGGCAGAATAAAAACATATTGGGAGTACACAAGAACTCTTGCTTTAAGTGGGAAATGTACACAAGAACCTCCCTTAGAGGTTTTAACATCATCCGTTAATCATCATTTGGCACACTGCTAGCAAAAACGTCGGCTAAAATCTAGTCTCTCTCTTTATGCATGATCCATCGAGTTGCAAATCAAATTCTATATAGATCCTTCCAATCATCATGAGCTACAAGTAAGGCTACTAGGTATTCATCTTGTAAGAATGTTTATGCATATTTGAAAAAATAAAAAAAGGAGAGAACATTGTTTGCAAAAGTTGTAGCGGAATCTGTGTGTAATTTTACCCTAATATAGGATTTTATAGCATCCAAAATGGACACCAGATCAAGCTTATACGCAAAGTCATTTTTAGTTAAAAAGCGACAACCTTTAAACCTTAATAAACGCACGACCGGGCGCCCAATTGATGAACGGTCTGCACCCCAAAAACCAAGAGAACCTCTCGGACAAAAAAAAAATCGCCCCTCGGGGCGGCCCGGCACGCGAATCGAGGCCGGTGTCCCTAATTTGGGGACCCCACCCCAAAATTTAGACCGTACACACTTACCAGGGTGCCCCAAAGCAGGTAATGATGTTTTTATAGAGAAACTTAGTAGTCGCCACACCATGGCATCCGCTTTTCATTCATGAAGCTCTTGCTTCAGCCCATTTGGTTACATAATATATGGTGGCAAAAATGATGAAGCGTGCTTATGTCCCACTCAGCGAACGAATGGCTAATGAAATCTAAGCGCCATTTTCAAAAAGGTGGTTAACTCTGACAGGATGCAATGGCATCATGTCCTTCTTCTGTAGCTTTTCACAACAGCGTTGGCACTCATCACGTCCCTTGACAAATAGTGCAAGTATAGGATGGGTCCTTCCCTACATCAGTCTCTTCTTTGCAAGTATAGCAGTATTGCAAAGGGGTTGAATGGATAGTAGTACCAGATCTCTCGTCGAATAGTCCACCACTACCCATTGGATGTACATGACCAGTCACCAAGTCTACTCTAAGGATTAAGTCATTAGATTGTAGATAGACATCGTGTTTGGACCAATCATGGAACATTTTAGCTTCATGAATAAAAGGTATTCCTAAGATCATTTCATAAGAATCAGGTTGCTTGGAAAAGTCCATCACAATGAACGTATGTCGCACCCGATGTCTCAACACCTTGATCTTAAGATTATGTAACATCCCAATTAGTTTAGTAATAGTACCATTAGCCATTTTAACCACAATGTCTAACACTTCAAGCCTGGGTTTGGCTATTTTTTCCTCCCAGCATTTTTTGGTGATTATAATGACTCCCACACCACCATCAAGGACTCCCATTACTGTGATTCCCTTGGTGGGACTGGTAGTATCATGCTACTGAATAGGAAGATCTCCCTGAACCGTGTAGTCAAGGCTCGGCCACCCCAAGCAAGCCTCTTCCGGGTAGCTAAGCCTAGTAGCTTCCTCCCCTAAAGACTCTCCCTAGACCCAAGGAGCAAATGATGCTGGATTATTTCCTAGGGTTGAGGAAATTTTAGGAAGTGCCAAGTATGCAATCCATTTTTTGAAGGTAGCAGATTCTCTAGTTCACAAAAGCTGTAGAATATAACTAACACATGTGGATTTATGAAGGACATCTCACCTTGGTTAAAAGCTTCTCCTAGGCTATCTTTAACTCTTAGGGCCAACTTCTAGACTTTCCTACCACCTTTTCCTCTATGATCCACAACCTTACTGGTGGCACATGACTGAATTCATGATATGACAAAAGGATCAAGTGGATGCGGCCTAGCAAACACTCCTCTTGACGTATGCCAACATTGTATAGCTGGAAACGCATAAGAATGTAACCATTGTACTAAATGATAGGCTACAGCGAAAGCCCTTGAAGTCGAATCCACGATCACTCATTTGTTGTTGTTACAACCGAGAGCTAAAAGTACTAAACATAGAAGTCGAGGGAGCCAAGGCCTCCACAGTGCAAACAACAGAAAAGAAACTCAACCACGCTACCAAAGCAAAGGACCAAATGAGAAGGCTGAGACCATGGCACGCAATAGGCAACAACTTGTGGTGGACGAGGTCCACAACCAAATGTCCGAGTAGCACAAATATTTTTGGAGGGCCATCGATGCAAAGGACCAAACCATCGCTCAACTAGAATAACACATTACCAAGATGAAAGCTAGGTCCAACAAGAGTAGGTCGCCTTTAAATTAAAGAGGAAAGTTGATAGCCTGATGGATGTAGCTCTACCAACCTACCAAACACTACCATCCCACCCCAACCACCTTGTGGCCTCCTTGAATTATAGCACCAAACCCTTCAGCTCAACCTCCTCCAACACAACATCTTCATTGATGAGGAGATTTTCACATCCACCTTTTTCCATAATCCTCTTAAGTCCCTTACACTTTTTCCGACACCACCCTTCTTCTAGAACATACTCTCCTTCATTTGGCCCTCCACCATCTTCATTGACAAAAATGTGTTGGATTCATCACCTTCAAAGCATTGACCCAATTTATTCAATGGAATTTTGACCATTGATTTGGTGTACTCGTCCTCTACTTGGGTTCTTGGATCTTCAATGACTTGAGTCGATGAAATTCCATAGTAGGGTTGAGTCTTTGTGGGTTTCTGCAACAGTGGTAGTCCTATGTTGAGTTCTCTATTTAAAAGAGCTTTCAATGCTCTGAAGAGTTTGGGATCTCCACACAAGCACGTAGTCATCTTGGTCTTTGTTTCAGAAGCCATGAACTTCAATAATTTAGGGATGTTCAAGGGAGTGCCTGCACCTCTGTATTATATGAGGATGTTGGTGATATTGGCATTTCCACCTCTCTTGAATGGGTTCAGGGTTCTCATACTCAAACATTCTCCTAAAGAGTTGAGAATCCATGCTTGGGACGTGATTTCTCACTGACCTCGAGGATGACACTAGGTATATCCAAGGGTTTGTGGGTTACGATCGGCTTTAGGTTATTTGGATGCACAGTGTCATAGATGTTTACTTGTTTTTGTCTTGGTTCTAACTCCTGAGTATTTGTGACCATATCCCTGAGCTTATGAAGTTGTTCCAATTCTTTTATAGGGTTGGGATATGAACCAAGTTTCTCTTTGTTTGGTTCTTGGGGGCTTCAATCCCTTCCCCTTAGTTTTCGTTTGAGTGTCTCTAGTTTGCTCAAATCCAGCATGTGTGTCCACTGAATCGGAATCCTCATCAATATCATTCATATAGATTGGTTCGTTAGGTGTTCCCAAGTTCACTCGTTTTGTTTTCTTCGTTTTCCCCCCTTTTATAGATTTCTTTCTTCTATGGCCCCTATTCTTTTTGGATCTTGCTGAAGTAGCTTGGTTTTCTACTTTCTTTTCCACAATAGGTGTGTTTTGAGCCATGAGTCTCATTATTGCATTTACGGATGGGTTAGTATTTCTCAAAATTGATCTCTGACTTTGCCCACCCACTCCAATCATGTTGAGAGGTGTGACGGTAGGACAATTCTATTGATTTACAACCACCACTTTCATTGGGCAATCTTTAAGCCAATGATCTATGCCACAATAATTTACAAGTTGCAGGTGGCATGCTGGAAGATGCAGCTTGCGTGATTGGTTGGTTTCTAATGGGACACTTAGAGATCCAGTGTGGTCCCCAACAATGATAGCATTGAAGAGGCATTCTCTTGAGAGTAAAGTTGATGTCTCGACCTCTTCCTACTACGGCTAGCTAGTATACCGGTTTGTTGACTCCGCCTCTTTCTTTGACTACATAGTAGTTCGGATAAAGCTCTATGGAGTTCTCAGTGACATGCAAGGCACTGTCCAAGTCAACCTCATATTCTGGACACTCAAAAGGTTCCTCGAAACCTATTTGATTCAATGGTGTGATCCTCAGGTGTGGAGGTTGCAATCCCAAAACTGGTGGAGGTAACGACACATTTTGTGCATTGTAAATCCCCCTTGCAATAGGTTGTTGTGTCATTTGATTTGCATTGGGTTGAGATGTTGCTAGGCATTATGGCTTGTGGCTGTGATGGGGCCATCGGTAAAGCCAACTGTCGAGGCCTAGAAGCATTAGCAAGGGTTTGCAAACATGTGCGGCACTGTGAAGCCTCATAACCATAACGTCCACAAAAAATACAATTACCATTATAGTTTGCCCTTAGTACTGTTTACCATTATAGTGTGCCCTTAGTACTGGACACTCAATGGTCGAATGTCCTTGTCAACAGATTGAGCACCATTGAAGCTCTCTCCTTGGGTACATATGTACATTTTTGGGGGCTCTATTGGCCTTTATTCCCTCTTGGAGTGCTTTCATGAAATCTGTGAAATTCATCTCTGCACTAAAGTGTTGCCTTTAGCAAGGGGCTTAACTAGAAGTGCTATGTCTTGTGACTCCGAAAGCAATAGATTTAGAATCCAATGCTTTAGCTCCTTTGACCATCAGATTATCTTCTAGTTGGATGACATTTGTCGTAACTTCATCCCATGTAGTGATCCCTCGAATGACATAGCCATTTATAGATCACTTCATGGTTAAGCCCATGGATGAATCTATCCAGCAATTGATTGTTCGAACAATGTTCATGCAAAAGGCAACGAGAGTTCAAACGCTTGAGACAGCTAATGAAATCTATAATCGACTTCTTTCCTTCCCTCTCGGCTTTGTGTAGCTATGAAGCTACACCCCATAAGACTCCTTTACTCATGCACAAATTGCTTTAAGAACGATCTCCTAAGAGCGGTGTTCAAGCATTTCTCGACCTTAAGAGTTCTATACCAATCCCCACCATTACCATCTAATGTTAGACTAAAGGCATTGGTCTTGGAAAACTCATTTTGTTCTCTTAGGGCCTCACACACTTGATCAAATACTTCCAAATGTCTCCTAAGATCACCATCTCTAGTGAATTTATAAGTTAGCTTGCCTATCTAGGTAGGCTTTCCATGGCTCTGACGACCCGACCACCATCTCTCACAATAACAGGCACTATGCTTTTCGCCTACCGCTCTTCCCAAGGCTTGTGCAAAAGCAACTAGGCATGTGGATAGAGTTGGTGGTTGCATTGTCTTAGGTGGGGGCAACTCTAGGATCTAAGAAGGTGAAGCTCATGCTAGTATGCTCTTAAGTCCCTACAGCATGGCCTTGTGGGTTAGAAGATGTGTATTGATCCATAGTATAATCGGGTTGATACTATAAAAGTAGGATCCGCTAGGCTCAAAGGAGGTGTTACCATTTCGCACATTATGGGTATTCTTGCTTTGGATGTCCCAACTTGTGCCATAGGTATTTGGATCCTTTCATATTCAATGACCCTATATATGCAATCGTAGATACCCTACAATCGTTCCTCCTCTATTGTGGCCCCAGATATTGATTGGAAAATCCCTTTCCAACTAACACCATAAGCTTGGCCTATGGCAAAATCCACAAGAGTCTCTGTTGATGCGTCATACTCCCAATCATTTGCGAGAAGACGTTGATCCATGATTTATAAGCCTAGCTCTTTCCCCAAGGTAGACGCAATGTTATTCCTTGTGTCGAGAATATCTGGCATCACTACTTGCACAGTCCTGACTCGGGACTCGTTTTGGGCTACTAATCATTGTTGTGCCACTTACAAAGTCTCTTCTTCCTTTGCTTTGGCAACTTGGATTAGTGCCTCTACTGCCTACATTTCTTTTAATGTCCTACCATCGGGCATAAGCACTTTTGTAGGGGGTGGTTGATGGTCATAGTTGTGCATGTGCAATAGGAGCTGTATGGACATGGATATAACACGTGAATGCTCTCTGCTTGCAATGATGAGAGTACACCATGTATCTCTATGTAGTTTACCTCAACTCCTTCATCATACAGTCTATATGTAGTAAGATTTAGTTTAGAGGTAGCGGTTGAGGCTGAACCTTTAACGTGGTCAAAAAGGCTAGTAGGATACCTTAATTGGTGAGGCCTGATTAGGGTTCTCACTTCTTGGGACTGGGGATCCTTCCATTGACTCAAAATTTGATGAAGTATCACTGTCCCCTGGTACAGGTCCTTGTACAATGCTAAAATAGGCTCTGATCAAAGGTAGCCATACACACCTAGCTTGATAGATGCAATATCGTCTATATCGGTCTCTAATACACGCCCAGATCGTAGATGCATGTAAATATGGGATGTTAGAATGTCCTATAGATGCCCCGAACAAGTTTGAAAATTTAAAAAAAAATATTTATTTTTTTGAAAAAGTTTTGAATGTCTAAAGTTCTTCCAAAACATGTCTTTTGTGTAACCTGTCTCGCACCAAAAATAGTTTATTTTTTTCCAGGTCAATCAAGCGCTACGAGCAGTGGCTCCCATAGTTAAGCTCCTTAACTATGTAAAAATGTAAATTTTTTGAATGTTACACAAGTTTCATCAACATGATCGCAACAGCCTAAAACATATATTAGGCAAGTTCGTGTAGACACTTTCTTAAAAATTCCTATTTTTAAATAATAATAAAAAAGCCCCAGACCTTTTACCTTTTCCCTTTTCCTTTTTTTTTCTTTTAACTTTTAATTTTTTATTTGTTTTTTTTTCTTTTTATTTTTTATGTTTACAGTTTTAATTTTCGGTTTTACCAAAAAGGAGTTTTCCTAGAATCATTGACTTAGGGCCTACACGCATTAAATGCGTCCAACCACTCAAAACAGACTTTTGGACTAGTGGCCTAAAAGCTTGCACACATTAAATGTAGCCAATTAATCAAGATGCCCCAAATTAGAGAGAGGATTAAGCATAATTAACTCATGTTAATTACACTAATACAAAAATACAAAAAAAACTTGCAAAACGCAAAATTTAATCCACCTTGCAAATCCTCCCCGAATTTCTGTTTCTATCCCAATTTCTCCATGTAAAGAGTCTAAATCGAGATAAACCCTATGTCCTAAACTGATTTTGAGGTATGCTTACCTAGATTTATTCAATTTAATGCCTAATTTACTGTTTTTATTTTTGAAATTAAAAATATGCAAAAAACCAAAAAAAATGTTGAAATCAACCAAAACATGAAAAGCAGGATTGAAAAATACATAGTTTTGGTAGAAATTGACCTAAAATAAACACAGATTTGTAATTATAATAACAAAATGCAACAAGAAACATGAATAATGCAACAAAATAGACAAACTTTTGAAATTTTTATTACGTTTCTTTTTTGACAAAAAATAGAGATTTCACAAAAATGAACCACACACATGTTAAAATTACAGCAATATGATGAGCTATGGTGGATCAAATACTAGAATCAACATCATTAACAAAGTGATTAGTAAATAATTAAGATGTGATTAGTGAGTAATTAACAAATAGCTTAATGCAGGCATGGATAATAAAAAACCAGCAAATTCTCATAATGCCAATGCCTCAATTTATAGAGTTTACATCCAAGCATCTAATCCCACTGATTTCTCCTTGATTCACTCCACCTCTTTTGCTTGATTCTCTCCACCTCTCCCAGAATATCTCCACACTTCCTAAATCTTCTCATGCTACCCTTTATTCTCTCCTAGTAGATTCTTCTCACCTTTTCACAAGTTCTTTCACATTTACAGATTCTCTTTTACAGCCTCTTGCCAAGGGCTTGTTCCCGCACACACCCTATTCACTTGTATATTTCAACACCTCCCCTCAAGTGAATACTCCTAGCACACCTAGACCCTATACCAAGTTTCCCTCTTACTTGATAGTCTGCACGACCAGTGCCTAGCACACCTCCCCTCAAGTTAACTTAGCACACCTGGACCCTATACCAAGTTTCTCTCTTACTTGATAGCCCGCGACCAGTGCCTCAAGTCCCTAAACTCATAGTCCTTGACACACTCTCTCTCTATGTGTCCAAGGCTAGCACAAGTGCCCGCAACCTTGACTAAAGTGCTCACACATACATCTACGACGTGGCCTACATCATCGGTGGCTCGGAGGTGGTTTTACTTTGTTGTTGGGGCAGGTTACATTGGATTTTGGGGTCTCTCTCTCTCTCTCTCTCTGAGATTTTTACATGGCTCCTCACTATTTGGAGCCTCACATCTTCTCTTGTCTTCAATCTTCTTGTCGTGGCAGCTTCTCTTCACGTGTCCATGTCTTCCTCTTCTTCCACTCTTCTTGTTGTGGCAGCTTCTCTTCTCGTGTCCATGTCTTCCTTTAGCTTTTCTTCTTGGTGTGTATCCTCCTCTTAGAAAGAGATGTTCTTCTTCTTTCATGGCTGGGGCCATGAGCTTGTCCGTCAGTTCTTGCTCCATGTGAGCAACATGTTTAAACATTTTATTGACAGTTCTTTTGGGCTTTTGATGTTTATCTTGTGTCATTATGCAATGCAAACCCAAATCTATGCGGGAGGTCTTATCTCTTGCCTTATTATGGACAAGGGTAGTGTCTGATCCCATTTTTACACTGATGTAATGTGCCCAATACATAATGCATATAGCATTCATTCTTATGCACATTCCCAAATGCAACTCTGGCTATGAATAATCTTGAATTTGAGTGTGATTTGCAGACATTAACCAAGGGTTAAATGTAAAATGATGATTATCACAAATTTATCAGCATAATGTTACCAGAAATTACATTAAATCAAGGGTAACCAATTTGTACGGAATGGTTGGAATATCAAACCAACTCCGAATTGCAATCTCAAGTTACAGGGATCTGTATCAGATACCTAATGGTTAATTTGAACCCTCAATTGCACCAAAATACAGTGATAAGCACTGATTAGCAAATTAATCCTCTGTTTTGTGTGCAGAAAACAGAGTATGCGAGGAGCCCAAATCTGAGGATGAGCACAAATCCTTTCAAGACCATCAATAGCAATTAGTCTAGTAGAGGATTAAGCCAAGAAACATAAGATTTGACCAAACATTGAATGCTTAATCTCTGTTTTACCAAAGTCACCTACAGATTTGATGAAGAGCTTGGATCTCACTGTAGATTTGATCAAATCAATTTCTGACTTCACCAGCTTGTAGAGCATGCTTGAAAACCCTTGGAGCTATGAGGAATTAGACCAATTTGATTTGGAGCAGCTGAAATGTCAAATTTTCTCAGAAAAAATAGTGTTGCAGAAAATTACGATTTCTCCTAGATGCGCCAGCGGTTTGCGCTTCTGATTCGGCTGGCTGGAGCACATTGAGTTAGCTATCTATGGCTAGAAGGGTTTGGGCTAATTTTGAGTGTGCAAGGAGAGGGAGCTCCTCCACTGGCTGGGGGTACAGAGGTTAGTTGAAAATAACTAAAATTATGATTATTTTCTAATTATCTACTAATCTTAATTAACTAGATAATGGGCTCATAAACTTGATGGATTCTAGGCTTGGCTCTGATACCATGTTAAAATTACAGCAATGTGATGAGCTATGGTGGATCAAATACTAGAATCAACATCATTAATAAAGTGATTAATAAATAATTAAGACGTGATTAGTAAGTAATTAACAAATAGCTTAATGTAGGCATGGATAATCAAAAACCAGCAAATTCTCATTAGGCCAATGCCTCAATTTATAGAGTTTACATCCAAGCATCTAATCCCACTGATTTCTCCTTGATTCACTCCACCTCTTTTGTTTGATTCTCTCCACCTCTCCCATAATATCTCCACACTTCCTAAATCTTCTCATGCTACCCTTTATTCTCTCCCAATAGATTCTTCTCACCTTTTCACAGGTTCTTTCACATTTATAGATTCTCTTTTACAGCCTCTTGCCAAGGGTTTGTTCCCGCACACACCATATTCACTTGTATATTTCAACAACACAAGCATTCAAGATCCAATGTGGCCATGCGACGGGGCTATTCTTGACAGCAGCACCATTTATAGGAAGCCCTTGCACCATGGAAAGAGTATAGGAACTAACCAAGGTCATGGGGCTTTGCCCAACCACACTCGGGAGCATAAAACAGCTCAATCGAGAAGCTAATCTTTCATAGCCTAACTCAAAATTGCATGGGCAAGGTGTGTTAAATCACCTCATAAACGCTTGTGCTCGGATTCTCATATGAAACAATGTTGCCGTGCAGCCACATTTCAATGTCGTGGGGTGGCCACACTCCAAAAGGAGTCTCAACCTGCCTCTCACTTAATCTCTCTCTCTCTCTCTCTCACATGCACTCGCACATACACAATCAGCATATAATAGCTATAATTGAATCAAGCAAGCAAGCAAGACACACAAGAGCAAGAGAGTAGAGAAGAAGATCACACTTTTAGTTGCATAAGAGAATGAATGGTGAGAATACAAATTAACCCTTATCTTGGCCTGTCGGCCATACTTAAAATAAAGGTCCATGGCTATCCAAGGCCACCTAGGCTTGTGCACACACTTAATCTAAGCATGCAATCTCCATAATTAATCATGTGGCGCGCCTTTTATAGATAAGCGACGATCGCACACGTATAATATATACAATGTTAGCAATTTTTAATGGCAACAACGGCCAAATGAAGTGATGGTTGCCAATGGATGGTATCGATGCTCGAGAGGTGTCCAATTAGGGTTAACCCTCTGCAAATTGTGGAATTATTTATTGCTAATGTGTTTAGCTTATATGGCTTGCTAGAGTCCATTGTGTTGGATAGAGTTCCATAGTTTACATGTATTTTTTTGCAACATGTTTTTAGTAAACTTGGCATGTAACTCTGCGCATGAGTAGCGATGATCATCCCATAGACTCAGAGAGTCAATCAAGTCTTGGAGGATATGTTAAAAGCTTATGTCGGAGAACGACAGAGCAATTGGGAAAAGTATTTGCCTTTATTGGAGTTTCCTATAATTCGCGTGCAAACATTCCTCTACAAACTTTTATCCATTTAAATTGAATTATGCATATAATCCACATTGATGCCAGAAGGTATAGTTGGATTACCTTAGAAGACACCCAATGCAGCTGAATTTTTATCTCAAATATAGTTAAGTTTAGCTAAAGCTTGAGATTATATCCGTCAAGGTATGGATCGAGCGATTAAGTATACAAATCCCAAGACGATAGCTCATTATTTTACAAAGGGGGATAAAGTTTTTCTACTTGTTCCTCAGAGAATTAAGATGCTTCATGTGGGTAAATCAACTAAGTTGTTTATTGTGGACCATGGACAAATTTGCAATGAGTCGGAGATGTGGCTTATAAGTTAGACTTACCATAAGAGTGTCATGTACACCTAGTATTTCATGTGAGTCAATTAAAGCATTATCTTCACGATGGTAATTTGGTGATAGTATGATTGTTTTTGCAGGAACCTAATCAAGAAGATCATGGACCAGAACAGGTCCTAGAACGAAGAGAAAGATGATTGACAAATCGTACTCTTCATGAGTTCTTGTAAAATGGAAAGGACATCCCTTGGCAGATGCAACTTGGGAAATGGAATTTCAATTTCGTAAGCATTGTCCTCAGTTTGTCATCGAGGACAATGATTCCTAAAAGGGGGAAAGAACATCTATGGAGGATGTTTCTTGACCATGTGGCATGATTTCCATGGACTTTTTGCTTCTTATATGGGAAGATATACATTTTATAATTTTATGGACAAGTTATGTAGAGGCAATTTTGTGAGTCTTTTCTCTATATTCATGGACTCCAATGGCTATTATGAGGGGATGTTTTGACGTTGCACATAACTCATTTGCAGCCCACTTCAAGGTGTTTTCATGAAGGAATTGCAAGGGCTTTTAACTATGACATGGATGTCAAGATAGTCTTCTACATATGAGTTGATGGCTATTCTTCATCAAATAGTCAAATCTTGTGGGTTGAAGTTTTCTAAAATGGATTGAAGGCTTATTCAATCATTTCCTTAGAGACTTTATTTATGGTTATTTATGGTGCCATGCAGAAAACAAAGGACCTTTCTTTTCTTATATTTGGAGGATCTAGTTCTACACCAACTTTGCTATCGACATGGTTACTTTTGGGTTCTTCCAGTTACTTTTCTGGTCTTATGGGCATGATGGAACCTCCACTTCTCATTGATTCATAATTGTACATATGTGATAGATTTTGAGGACAAAATCTTTGGGAAGGCATAGCCTGTAATGAAGTAGTAACTTCGTTAGTTAAAATTAGGATTTATGGTCATGGGCTCAAGTATAAAAGGGGGCTCATGGGCCAATATTTTATCTTTAAGAAATTTGATCACTTAGACTCTTGGAGTCTTTTGGATTTCATACGTTGGCTTATAGAAGGCTATTTCCATCCTCTTGGCAAAATAATAACTCACTTAGGCATCATGGCTTTTATATAAGATCCATGGTGATTTCCTATATCTTAGATTTTCAATCTTGTATTAATGATTCTCCACTACAATTGATATTAGAGCTCTTGGTTTGACCCTAGCCAATTTGAGGAACTTTCAATGGAATGGAAGAGTTCTTGATTTTCTTGAAAAAAAATCATATTTTCTTGAAAATATTGTTTCATGTATGAAGTGCTTCAAGTAAATCATACATGGATTATTGGGCATAGAGATCATGGAGCTTGGTCAAGATTTGAGCCTGTTTTGGTAAAAATTGCATCAATTTTGGAGAAAATTTGATGATCGGGCACAATTTGGATGAAAATTTGATTGGGACAAGCAACTGCTATAAAAAAACTTGCATCTTTCTTCCCTCTCTTATGAATGGAAAGATTGGTGGAGATGGAGGCTTGGAGTAGTCACTGTGCAACATAGCAACCACATTAAGCGATGAAAAGAGCTTTGGGAAAGTTTTGCAAGTTGTAGAAAGCCATTGAAGCTTGTTGAAGCATTGAGAGAGTCGTTGGCAAGTTTGCTAAACTATAGAAGCTGCAACAAATGGCGGGCGCAAGAGAAATCAATATATTGAGCTCAAACACAGGCACCGTTTAGCATGAGCACTTCCCTTCAAATCCTTCACCATTTTTGTATCATTTGATGCTTCTATAAGTTCTCTTGAACATGAATGATGTTAACTTCATGGGCTATTGCAAGATTTAAGCCTTTCTTTAAAATTTAGGGTTTTTCTATGAAATTGGGGTTTCAACTTTGTATTCCCAAAAAATAACACAATAACCTTCTCCTTCATGCTTCCCTCTATCCATACATGACACCCTTGCTACATTCTTGAAGGGAAATTAGGGTTCCTTGAAAACTTTGTTGATTTTGGAAATTTTTAATAAATCAGGGCTTATGGCATTCCTTTTCTTAAGTTTCTCATTGCCAATAGTCTTCTACACTATCTTCCCCATTCCACTAGCACATAAGCAAACTTTGAAGTTCTTGAATCTTTCTTGAGTGCTTTAAGATTTAGGTCAACATTGGGAAAATTTTGCATTAACTCTTTTCAAAATGGGGTAATTTTTCTTCGCAAAGCATGTATCTCGAGCTCTTATGAACCCTTCCCCCCCCCTTATATTCAAGCATTTCAATCCATTTCATGAAAAAATCAAGGTTTTATCAAAATTAGGATTATTGGACTGATTGGGATTGAACTCTCTTCATAAGTGTGTCAATCATACTTTCCAATGCTATAATCCACCCTTATATCTACAAACTTCATTGCCTATCATACACTAATTAGGATTTCTCAAAAATCAGGGTTTCTTGAGTGTATTTGGTGCATTGATTACTTGCATTATACTCTCACCCTAATGTGGGGATTGAGTTTGGTGTGTTTTGGGGAGGCACGTAGAGGGTTGATTGAACCAAAATTGACCAAAACAACCCTATTATGCTCGGGAAGCCGAAAGGTAAACCTAAAAAGCTATCATTGGCAACAAAGGATGTGGAAGGAGAGGAATTAATGGAACATGGCACAATGGAAAAGCTTGAAGAGAAAATTGCACGTGGGAAGCACTCATCAAAATGCCTCTCAATCCATGGGTCAAAACTTCAAAGGGAGTTAAAGAGGATGCTAATGTGGGAAGTGCTCATAATAAGCACACCTCTTAAAGTTTGCAAGCCATTTCAAAAGTGGGAAGTGCTAATGTGGGAAGTGCTCATAATAAGCACACCTCTTAAAGTTTGCAAGCCATTTTAAAAGACACTCTCTTGTAATTGCTTGTGAATAAACTTGATTTTAAGCGTCTCATGGATATATTGGATATCATCAACCATACCTTGAATTCAAAGTTTGAATCTATCATTACCAAGATAGGAACTATTGAAGATCGATTGGGTCAATCCACAAATCAACACCACGAAGAAGACATTGAGGGTAGAATTGGTGGGGTTTATGAGGGCAAGCAACCTATGCATGAAGCTCATTATGGTGGTCACAAGAGAGGTAAACAGCCATGCAAGAGGCTTCCGTGAAGGCTCCTTCATCAGGGTTTAGGATGGATGCTAGGACACCCCTCGTAAAAGATTTGAGGCCTTCTTCATTTCAGCCTGTTAATTCTCAAGTGAATAGCAAACCACCACAAGCTTCATTCAAGCCTATGGATCCATGCTATGGGGATGTCAAGAGGGTACCATCTTATCGAAAAGCAAATCAGCTCATCATGATAGATGAGGAGATGCATTGGGATGAGGATGGGGGTGATCATAATTGGGAGCACGTCTTTTGTACAAAGACAAAAGAAAGCTCATGATAGTTGGATGGAGTTACCTTTGTTCATCAAGGAGTACAAAGACTTTTCTCAATTTTCTAACTCCTACATTTAATCGCAAAAGAACAAACCACATCACGAGAATTCCTCTTGAAAAACTTCCAAGGATATGAAAGACAAGGTGTCCTCTCTGTCCAAATTCAAGGGGTGATGGTTCCACTTTACTTGAGTTGGAGGAGTGGATTACCAAGCTAGATACTTATTTTCAGCTTTACCCCAAGAGTAAGTAAGACAAAGTGCAGTTTGCTTCATTGCACATGGAGGATTGTGCTCATCATCGATGGTGGAGACAGATTGTTAAACATGAGAATTACCACACTCATGGGAGGATTTGAAAAGAGAGATGAACTTGACCTTCATCTCACCTTTGGTGCTTGATAGATTTCATGAGCAATGGTATGAGCTTTCTCAAAAGGGCATGGTGGTAAGAGAGTACATAAAAAGTTTTATGAAGATATCCATGTATGTATAAGGGCTAAATGAAGAGATGGAGGAGTTTGTGCATGGGTTTGATTCTTTCATCAAGTCGGATGTGTCGGCTCAAAGGCCACACACTCTCAAAGAGGCTATGAGGTTGGTGGAGCTTTATGAGCCTAAATACAAAAAATCACAGCCCACTTCAGTCATGAAGGAAGCATATAATACACAAAATACTTCTTCTAACATGAATAGAAACTCTCTTTCTACAGCACCCATTTCCATTCCTAGATTTGTGACCATATACATGGGTGGACAACCCAAGAGTGGAGCTCACTTTGATGCAAAGAAAGGGAACAACCTCAACAAGAAGCCTCCTCAAACCTGCAACAAACAGACTCAAAGGATGGATGACCCAAAGATTAATGTGTTGAGAATCAAAGGCTTATGTTTCAAGGGCAAGAAGAGAGATGGTCACCTGGGCATGTGCGCAAAGCTAAGAAGGTTGTGGCCACCATGATCCATGGATGAAGGAGAGGATGCCAAGGAGTCTCATGATGTTGAAGAGTTTGAAGATTTCAATGAAGTAAGAGTCAAAATAGGACCATTCATTTATAAAAATGGATGATGAATTCCCATTTGATCCCAGTGGCAAGGATGATATACACATTGTGACATCTCAAAAGTCTGAAATTTTTCTTATCCCAACCAAAACCTCTCTCCCAAGCAAAAGAGTCAATTGGCCACTCTTTAAAGTTATGACTTTGAGATATCATATACACCCAGCAAAGGACAATGTGGTAGTGGATGCATTGTCAAGAATGCGGGCTTGCACTATGACATCAATTATGGAGGTCTATAGTGATTGGATTAAAGGGATTCAAGAGAAATATCTTTTAAATGAGGGTGCTGTCCATATTTGCAAGAAATTAGAGCAAGGTAATCATGGAGGTCTATAGTGATTGGATTAAAGGGATCCAAGAGGAATATCTTTTAAATGAGGGTGATGTTCATATTTACAAGAAATTACAGCAAGGTAATCATGAAGATATCCCTCATTATAAGCTTCAGAACAGCCTCTTATAGAGTGTATCTTGTTTCCACTTCATCCTACCTACCTAAGGTGCTTCATAAGATGTATTCTTCTCAACTTTGCAGGTCATCTTGGTGAAGGATTGTGGGAAGAAGGACAAGAGAGACGAGGAATAGAAGTATAGAAGAGTTCCTTATCAAATGGAAGCATTTACCCTTGGATGAAGCTACATGGCAACCTATTTCTTATGTGCAACAACAAGGTATATCTATGGAGGATGTTTCTTGACCATGTGGCATAACTTCCATGGACTTTTACTGCTTATATGGGGAGATATACATTTTGTAATTTTCTGGACAGATTCTGCAGAGGCAATTTTGGGAGTCTTTTCTCTATTTTATGGACTCCAATGGCAATTATGATGGAGACTTATGATGAGGGGATGTTTTGACATTGTACATAACTCATTTGCAGTCCATTTCAAGGTGTTTTCATAAAGGAATTACAAGGGCTTTTACCTATGATATGGATGCCAAGATAGTCTCCTACATATGAGTTGATGGGTTGTTCTTCATCGGATAGTCAAAGCTTATGGGCTGAAGTTTTCTACGATGGATTAAAGGCTTACTCAATCATTTCCTTGGAGACTTTATTTATGGGATCATGCGGAAGACCAAGGACATTTCTTTTCTTATATTTGGAGAATCTAGTTCTACATTGACTATGCTATCGACATGGCTACTTTTGGGATCTTCCATTTACTTTTATGGTCTTAAGGGCATGATGGAAGGGATCGTTTGTAATGAAGTAGTAACTTCATTTGTTAGAATTAGGGATTATGGTCATGGGCTCAAGTATAAAAGGAGACTCATGGGCCACTATTATATCTTTTAGACATCTTTTGACATTTGATCACTTTAGACTCTTGGAGCCTTTTTTGGCTTTCATACTTTGGCTTGTAGAAGGCTATTTCCATCCTCTTGGCGAGAGGTTAACTCACTTAGGCATCATGGCTTTTGTATGAGATTATCTCCTTAATACATGCATTATAATATCCATGGTAATTGCCCATATCTTAGCTTCTTAATCTTGCATTAGTGATTCTCCACTACAATATGTATGTATGTACGTACGTACACATGTATGTGTGTATAGTATATCTATCTATACTAACTATTATGCGTAAGTTTTTCGGAGGGGAGGGGACACATGGCATTTGGAAGAGGGCCAAGTGTTGGGTAGGAGAAAGAGAGAAGGGGGTAAGATGGGGAGAGAAGGGGTAAGATGGGGGAGGGGAGGAGCCATGTGTTGGGGCAGAGGGGAGAGAGAGAAAAAAGGAGCAAAAAGGGGAGGGGGGGTTAGAGTTCACATATTGAAAGAAGGAGAGAAGAGGTATGTTGAGAAAAGAAAATTTAAATAAATAATATAATTCAAAAATATAGAAATATATATAGTATCAATATGTAAACATATAATAAATAAGTATAAAATATATATAGAATACAAATAAAGATAATAACAATATGTAAACATATGATAAATAAGTATAAAATATATATAATAATAATATGTAAGCATGTAATAAATAAGGATATTAAATAAATATATAGATTAAATATATATTAATATATTATAATATAATGTTATATATATATAATCCATAAGTATAAATTAAAAAATTAAAGACATTTATATATAGTAAATATATCATAATAAATTATAAACATGATAATGATAATTATATATATATATAGAATGTAATATATAAATATATATAATAATATAATATAAATATATAATTAGTAAATAAAAATATATAAAATAAAATAATATAGTAAATATATATTTATATAATATAATAACGATATATAACTAGATATATAGTTTATATATTAATACTATTATATATAAACACATTCACACACACATATACGCATACACACAGCCACACATGTGGTTGGAGAGTGTGTATGTGAGTGAGAAGAGAGAGAGAGAGAGAGAGAGAGTGCATGTGCACGTGTATGTGTGTGAGTGTGTATGTGAGTGAGAAGAGAAAGAGAGAGAGAGTGCATATGCACGTGTATGTGTGCGAGAGAGGGTTGTATTTATGCACGTGACATAAACATATAGAGAATGCATGGGAGAGACACACATAGACATGCATACATGCAATACACGTGCACACAAATACACACGTGTGTATACAAACACACACACATACATATATACACACGCTTGCATACACATACACATGCATAGATGCATACACACACAGTCATACACTTGCATACTCACATACATATGCGGCGAACGACTTGTACATTCTCATAAGCATTGTATGCTCAAGAATTGTTTACTGTCGGGGGCGCTGAGGGAGCTTGATTAAAAAATATTCTTCAACTTTTAAGAGGTAAAATAAAATTTTTCCATGGAAATATATACTTGAGGTGAGCTCGAAAATATATCGTATAATTGTAGAAAATTTTCTGACAATTGTGATTCGGGACTTTTGTAAAACCCTTCTCCGTGAGTGGGAGCAACAGCTGTAGTGGAATGGAGAAAGATGAGGATGAGCTCGACAGAGGCCTGTACGCTCTGCTGCACCTCGCGCCAGAGGCCTCGGATGAAGAGATACGCAGGGCGTACCGGCAGTGGGCGCAGGTCTACCACCCGGACAAGCACCGAAGCCCCCAGGTCGGTTCTCCCTTGTTGTCTGTATACAGTTGCTTGTATGTGTACTGTGCTTTGCCTGACTTTTTCCGAACATCGTGGAAAAATTTGATCATTAAACCTGGACATTTTTTCCCAGCTAAGAATTAGGACTTCTTTTTACCTTCAAAAGAAAAGTGTCAGATCACTTCTTTCTTTTCTTTTTGTTTCTTCCAGAGAGGCCATGGGAGAGGGGTATCTATTTTATCGGTCACTCGAGACGTGCACTTGGCGTGTGTCCATGCTTCCCATGGTTTTGGTTGCAACCATGAGAAGCTATCAACGTTGGGTCACATGTTGCCGTCTTGACAAGACTAGAAGCATATATACAGTGCTGAAGACTCAAAGAGGCGTCTAGAGAAACGGTGCACAATGATGGGAACATTGTCATTCAGTGGGCTCGTGATGTGGCATGCTGTTAATGCTAACTGCAAATGATGTTTACTCGACATGATGTGGCATGTGGCTTCACCCATGTCATGTTGGGTATCGTCCCAACCTCCCCATTAGCTCTATCAGGGAAAAACAGGCAGGAATAATGGCTTCGCCCATGTCATGTTGGATATCATCCTAACCTCCCCATTAGCTCTATCAGGCAAAAACAGGCAGCAATAATTCGGAGTTAACATGCTACTGTCTCATGGTGTATCCTTGATCCAGAGAGGAACTTAATGTTAAGGCTCATTACTAGAGGATATATGAGGAGGTACCCCTCACTCATGCGCACACTCTAGGTCTATAGCGATGATCTGTGAAGGGTTATAATTTCTAGTCGGAACACAAAAGAAAGACAGTTATATTAACGTGACAAAAGATCATGAGGGTTTGTGAGGCCAAAAGATCACATCATTAGTGATAACGGCATGCCGGGTGAAATGTGATAATTCTAGACTAATAACTGAAGAGCGACTGCCAAAGAAAAATTGTCAGGGAAGAACATAGGGCTGGAGGTACAAATAGTGGATGGCTAGCCACAAGGTGGAGAGGGCTGTCTAGATGTATCCATGACGTATTTCCTCACGAGTCTTTGCGATGAGTATTCTGTGCTCAAGTAGCATGGCATTGTCTAATCCATGCTACGGCACGCAGTCGGGGGTGGCCATGCATGTGGTTGAGGGCGTCTATCTTGACTCTGGTAGCTGCCTCAAGTCTAACCCTGCGTGGGTAAGTATGTGTGAAGAATGCTTGCAGAGCTTCTTTTTTTCGGTGACTTCCCAAGCATTGGATGCCAATAATATTATCCTGGCGAGGTTTGAAGGGTTTGAGGCTATGAAAAGCTTTTAGCTCACACGCACATGCATTATGATCTTGGCAGGACTCTTCACAAATAAATGGCACTTGTATGTATGATCTCCTGGTGAGTCCAGGGTATGACCTGTCTGTCAGTCTGATGCTCCCCGGGTTCCCTCTTCCTTCCAGCCGTAGGCTGAAAGAAAGATGTGTTGAGCCTCTGGGTCTCTGCCCCTGTCTCAGATTCGTGCATCCGTTTGTCTTTGTATCTTCTCATTTCCAAGAGAAAAAGACCCACACGTCTCTGATCAGCATATCTGAAGAAGGGGAAAAGAGGACGAAAGCCATCCTGAAAAAGGCAGTGATATCTCCCTCGAATCTCATAGTAGACTAGACATCTAAATAAGTACTGTTTCTCTATTTTTATTTCCCTCAAATGGCATAGCTTGCATATGCTCTGAGATGTACAGGACTTCGCATCTCAAAGACCTGTCTCCACTCACACTGTGGGACCTCACTTTTATTTGGCCAGTGGGGCATGTGACATATGATTGTGTTGGTAGCTTGGCCGCTGAATCAATCCATTTTCTGAGATTTGTATGAAATGGTCTCTACAGCATTGCATCTTTGGGGGGAGGTTGGTGGGCTCTATATAGGTTCTCCTAGCATTCAACTGGAGAACAAGGTGGTTAGAAACGTTAGGTATGATACATACAATATGTGTTCGATACAAGTACAGAAAGTGTTGATAAGATAAAGGTTTGTTAAGTATGCTACTCTTTTTCTAGTTTGAATATTATGAATTCAAAATATGGTATATTGGAAACAAGTACACATAATGCATGTAGGCTGCATGGGAAAGCATATGGGATGCATAAATGAGGCATAGGGGCCATCTAATAAGGCTTAGGACAAAGAGGAACTTCAATATTTATATAAAAGTGTCACTAGTTGGGAATTTTCTACGCTTCCAGACCTATGGACGGGCTCCATAGTGTGGACATGACACCTTGTGGCAGGGGACTTATGTCTACGCCAACGGTCATGTGGATTGGCACCTCATGGTAGGGGACTAATGTCTACACCAGGCATAGTCACATGGGAACGCCGTTCCACTGGTGTGGAACGGGGAAACGTGGAGGAAGCCACCTTGGGAACGGTGGAACGTGGAGCAACGTTTTTTTTATTTTTATTTTCCTGATTCGTGAAACGGCAGCGTTAACGATTTTTTTTCCCCCAGATTTGGCAGCCGGCAGCGTATCCGTTTTTTTTTTAAAAATAAAACGGGTGCCCAACGTTTTGGGCACCCTTTAAAAAAGGCCCAAAATTTGGGCCTTTTTTAAAGGGTGCCCAAAACGTTGGGCCTTTTTTAAAGGCTGCCCAACGTTTTGGGCACCCGTTTTATTAAAAAAAAAAAACGGATACCTGCGTTGAGCGCCGCCGCCGACCCCTAAAAAAAAACAAAACAAAAAACGAAAAGATTATGCAACGTTAAAAAAAAACGTTGAAAGACGACCTGCAGGCTGCCCTGCAACGTTCAAAAAAAAAAACGTCAATATCAACGTAAAAAAAAAAACGTACCTCTCTAAGAACTTATAAAATCCTGCACAGTGCAGCTGCAAGTACAGGGTGCATAGCCAACTACAATCTCTCTCTCTCATAGCCAAGTACAATCTCTCTCTCTCTCTCTCTCATATAATGCCTCCTAAGGGAACCAAGACAGCTTTCTCTCTCTCATAGCCAAGTACAATCTCTCTCATAGCCAAGTACAGTCTCTCTCTCTCTCTCTCTCTCTCTCTCTCTCTCTCTCTCATATAATGCCTCCTAAGGGAACCAAGAGAGCCAAGAAGAACGAAGCATAGTCATGGTGGGATGAGGTGGATATTCTTGAGGCCAATCAAGGCGGAGGAGCTAGGAAGTGGAAATGTCACTATTAGCCCAGGTTGCTAGTGGTGACTTTGACCATGAGAGCTTCATAGATATGGAGCCACAGTCTGAGTCGGATGATGACGACCCTCCACCTCCACCTCCACCTCCACCTCCACCTGCATCGATGCATGATGCATCTATGGATGATCTAGCTGACATCTTTGCACCTATTTGATATCACCTAGGACTTTAGGTTTCTTTGTTCTTAGCTATCTAGCTTTCACTATGTGGCTGTACATTGTACAAGCTATTGTACTTCTGGTTTTCTAAATATGAACAAGGTCATTGAGTTTGCTATCAAATTCTTGTCTCTTTTTGTCTACTTTCAATTGTATATTTGTCTCTTTTTGCCTGCTTTTAATTGTATATTTGTCTACTCATGTGTATTGAAATATGATAACGTGTCGTTCCGGATCCCGTTCCGGATTGCAAGGGGTCCCGTTCTCGTTCTAGATTGGCCCCTCGTTCCCATATCCGTTCCCGTTCCCTGGTGACTATGACACCAGGGGCCAATAGGCTAGATATGAGAGGTTGGGGATTTTGGTTCGCACCATGTCCAGATTACTGTATTGCGGTTGGCCTGGAGATGTAATATCTATGCCCAGAATGACCGTTTCTTACAAGCTAAAAGAAAGGGAGATTGTCTAATACATTCTTATGCATGGCAGACTTGCATGTACGAAATTGTTTTTACGTGCAGTGTTTTATTGCCTACAAGATCTGATTGTGTAGTTTATAGGTAGGGGACGCTCTCGTGTGAACCGTGTGTGAATCTGTATTCTAATCTCACTTGTGGGCTGTAGACAGGTGGTAAGTGTGCCACTAAACTCTTTGTCGTTCATTTATGAGTTATGGCTTATTTTTTTGTTTTTGCAGGCTCACTCATTAAAGTGTGACCGGACAGTTTATAAGTGAGTTTGAGCATTCACACATCATAAGAGTGGACAGACAAGTTATAAGCCGGGCGGACAACTTATTAATGAATATGGACCCATATGGACATGGTTCCACTCTTGGGAGAGTTATGGACACTTGGGAGGTAGCCCAATGATAATCTTTTGCTTGAATTGGGTCAAGGCTTATCCTCTCTTCCTCTCTCTCTCATTAGATGGGCGTCTATGCAAAACCCTAATTTTTGCAAAAAAATTTAAATTATCTACTCTGCATCTGCGTTCTTAGTCCATTAAGGTCTCCTATGTCTCGGCCTAGCACACACATTTGCATGTATGGATGCCAGTGGAGCATAGCTGCATGTGGCAAGACACTGGGGATTGGGGAGTGAGATTTTTCTTCGAAAGAAGTTGTGGATTCAACCTCTTCAACAATTCAACTTGTTTAAAGATGATTTCATATGCATGAATGTCATTGGAAATCTGGCAAGCATTGCCCATGAAGCTTGTATGTAATCTACCTTGGTAATACAATCAAGTTACAAGGGAAGCCGGTTGGCCTTATTGCAGTGTCATTTAAATTATAGAATTACTATCTCATTTGGTTTTGTGCCATTTCATTTTGTTTAATAGTATTAATAGTTTAAGTATCCATGAAGCTTGTATGTAATCTACCTTGGTAATACAATCAAGTTACAAGGGGAGCCGGCTGTTTCTAGCCTTATTGCAGTGTCATTTAAATTTTAGAATTACTATCTCATTTGGTTTTGTGCCATTTCATCTTGTTTAATAGTATTAATAGTTTAAGTGCGTGACAAGATTGTACTAGCCCTACTTGGGGCTATTACACAGCCATACAGATAGTGGAGTGCATGTATACTCAAGAAGGCAAGCTTGTGGAGAACAGGTTGTCGAAGATGTACACAATGAAACTCATGCAAATGAAGAACACCATGCTGAAAATGTATCTCATGCATCTCGTAGTGATTACGCGCATGAGGGACAACCGTCCTGTAGTAAAGGGAAAGACCGTGGTGATTGTGTAAATAAGGGATGACCATCCCGTGGTAAAGAGAAGGTGCAAGAAACTAACGAACTTGATGCTATGCATGCTAAGATGGAAAATCTCAAGAGGTAGCTACCTGAGAAAGATGCCCGATTGAAGAGCTTGCATGAAGATCCGGAAGTGAAGCAGGTATTGGATGCACAAAGGCACTCAACTTTTGTGAATGATGCATTGGAAACTATTGTACTTGAATTGGGTGTCAAACCAAGAGAGATGGCACTCTCTTTTCTCATAGATCAAGGTGATGTGGTGGCGAGAAAAGAGGGTGAACTTATAGATCAAGGTGATGTGGTGGAGAGAAAAGAGGGTGAACTTATGTTCAAATGGCCATCTCATTCAAACCCTCTTGGAGCCACTTCCACAAAGCTGAAATCTGCAATTCAACAAGAGAGGGAAGAGGTGTTTGTAACCTCTTGCCATGCCTCTACTACTCATGGAATCCCATCTCACAGGCATGCTTCTTCACTTTTAGGTACACATGGTAGGAAACCAACTCATGTTTTGATTCACACAAGGAAGGAGTTGGACCGTTACATTCCTCATGGAGACAAAGGCAAAAGAAGAGCCAACATTGGTGAGGAGGATGTGCATCATAGCAAGAGGGCCAAAGAGTTCAAGGTAGGAGACAAATCTATAAAATTTGAGAACTACCATGGCGAGTATGACTCTACCAAAGCTCTATCTTTCATCTCCCAGTTTGAGATTGCTTTTCATGAGGGAGACTTCACAGCTTAGACATGTTGGCATGTACATGAAGGGGACTGCAACACATTGGTGGTTGGTTGAGAAGCTTTCCAGCAACACCCCCACCCTTTTCAGTTACATCTCCGCAATGGCAGATTTACTTGAGATGGCTGAGAAGCATGTGAAGATCCTGACACTCCCCACGTTCCCAGTGGACCGTCAGTTGGATGGGAACAACTACGGCATATGGAAGGTAATGATGGAATCTGTTTTGGAGTCTTACGACCTTGCTGATTTCATTGTTGTTGGGGTTCCACGGCCGGACTTAGAGGAAGGGGAGTTATCCTTGATTCGGAAGGAACGCGAGGCACAGGCATAGGCACAACAAAGTTGTGGGATTGTGTCAACGCCAGGGTCCGTTCTTTCATTTTTCTCAACTGCACACCATAGGTAATCAATCATATCAAGCATATGACGCTGGCCAGAGGTATATGGCAGCATTTGGCTTCTCTCTATAACAGGGTATCGTCCATGAAGAGGATTTCCTTGGAAGTATAGATGCGGGTGATGAATCCTGCAAAGTCATCGACGATGCGGGAGCACATCAACAAGCTGTAGGCTCTTCAGCAGGAAGTGCTTCAGGCTGGGAAGGAGATATCATTTGAGGATATGGCCATCACGTTGCTGTTGCATTTGCCCTCTTAGTACTCAGCATTCTACTCTTCTTTGATTACCAGTGGCAGGCTCAGCACCATCACATGGGAGGAGCTTGTCGTATAATGCTTCCGTCAAGGAAGCCCTTGCACAGGATACTTGGAGGAAAGCCATGCAGGTGGAAGTGGATGCCATCGAGAAGAACAACACTTGGGAGTTGGTACTGAGGCTGTCAAAACGGTCAGTCATTGGTGTCAAATGGGTCTTTAAGACCAAATATGCATCAGATGGGTCGGTGGACAAACACAAAGTTAGAGTCGTGGCTAAAGGTTATGCTCAGCGGCCAGGCGTCGACTATGAGGATACCTTTGCACCGATAGCGAGGATGACCACGATTCGGACCGTTCTTGCCCTTGCTTCTTCTCAGAGGTGGCCTGTGTTATCAGATGGATGTCAAATGTGGGTTCCTTAATGGTGACCTGCAGGAGGAGGTGTATGTTGAGCAACCTCCAGGCTTCTAGGATCAGAAGGGATGGTTTACAGGTTAAGGCCGGCCTTGTATGGTCTTAAACAGGCTCCTAGGGCTTGGAATCAGAATATTGATTCCTTCTTTCTCTGGACTGGATTTCAGAGATCGGTTGCAGATCCCAACCTAAATCTCTTTCGGGGATGCGGCATGGTTATGTTAATCATCCTTTATGTGGATGATCAGCACATTGGAGTGACAAAGGCTGCCTTGTCAAAGGAGTTTGAGATGACCGACTGAGGCTTACTCCACTTCTTCTTGGGACTGCAGATCTGGCAGACCCAGAGGGGGTTTTTTGTCTCTCAGCAGCGGTATGTTCATGAGTTGCTTGAGACCTTTGGGATGGAGAACAAGCCTATTACGTCGTTGATGGACCCGAACACAAAGTTGACAGTGAATGATCCTTGTGAGCCAGTTGATGCCTCTTTGTATCGGAAGCTGGTTAGTTCATTGATCTGGTTGTTGAACACCAGATTGGACTTGAGCTTTTCCGTGGGGCTGTTGAGCTCATTCATGCAGACGTCGTTGAAGTCTCATGTAGGATTGCAGATCTTGCGGTATCTGTAGAGTACAAAGGATCTTGGACTCTTCTACACAGGAGGGGGATTGATGGATGGAGTCAGACTCCAAGGTTGGAGTGACTCAGATCGGGGAGGAGAACCAAACACGAGGAGATCTACATTAGGCTACAGTTTTACCCTCGGCTCAAGAGCGGTTTCTTGGAGCAGTAAGAGGCTGCCAACTGTTGCCTTATCATCGAGACAGAGGCAGAGTACCGGGCTGCTTGTGGTGCTGCCTGCGAGATTGTGTGGCTGCGGAGGTTGCTTGGCGAGATTGGGTTTCCACAGAAGGAGCCCACAGTCATCCAGTGCGACAACCAGAGTTGTATAGCTATTGCTCAAAACCCGGTCCTCCATGCCCGGACCAAGCACATAGAGATACAATCACTTTGTACGTGAGAAGATCTTGGCTGGTGACATCTTGCTTCTTTATTGTTCAACGGAGGACAATGCGGCGGACCTCTTCACGAAGTCTCTACCTTAGGCTTTGCTCCGGTGGCACTCCAGCTCACTGGGGTTGGTTCCACATCTAGGAGCTGAGAGGGGGTGTTAGCAGTCATCTCCTGTTTGCATATTTACATTAGGGCCTTTGTTGTGGGTGTGCCCGCCCGATTTAGGTGTTTTCTCATTTTTCCCCACTGTCCATATTTTTCCCTATTCTTACCAGGTGTGGGAGGCTGTTCTTTGGCTCCTGGCTGATCCAGATGGTGGCCAACTGAGTCTGCTGCCCCCAGGTGGTCTTCTGTAGCTGGCCGACTTGATCCAGATGTTGGCCGACTGACAAGACCTGGCTGACTGGAGCTGGAGCAAGTCGTGAGCTGTTGGCTGTCTTTTCTACAGGCCGACTGCTTATGTGGGGCCATATAAAATGGCCCCATTGGCCCCCCACTCATTGTATTCAGTCTTTGGGATTTTCTTGTGTATATATAGTAGAGTTACACGCCTCTCTCTCTCCTTCTCTATTGCTGTATTTTTCTGCAGTTTGTGTTCTCAGATTTTGTCTTCATCTCCGCTGCATATTCTGACACTGCTGTGCCGACAACTTCATCTCCGCTGCCATCTTGGGGATTGAACTGGGAGGCATGGGACCTGAAATTTATGCATGTCCAGCTTTTGTTGAGAAGGATGTGAAGGTTACTCCTCTCATTGAAAAGCTACGAATTCACATCCAGGGTTATCTCGACCATGAGAACTTCCTTATTGCACCTCTCGATGGATGTGATTTGTTGCTTGGCAAACTGTGGCAGTAAGAGCAATGTGTATGTAGATTCTCTTACTTGTGATAGGTTGAATTTTCTAAGTGAGTATAGAGATTGTTTTGCTGATGCATTGCTGAGTGGAATGTCTCTTGTATGGCTTGAGGATCACTGTATTGATTTGGTGCCAGATAGTTCACCTCCTAATAGGCCGGCATATCGTGTGAGTGCTGCTTTGCTTGCATGTGAGGCTGTTTCCTTCTTCACTATTTCACTTACATTATGATTTAGCCCTGCTCAGCCTGTTTATAGTGCTGCTTTCTGAGAAGGGCCACTTCTACTTGTAGCATTGAGTTGTGGGCAATGATTCGCTCCATCTGTGTCTTGTATATAGCTTGTATTTCTGTTAATTTGGCTTCTGCTTCAGCCAAGGAAGCCAAGAGGGTATCATTATGTTCCTCAAAAGCTTTAATTTGTATTGCAGTTTGGATGTCTGCTTCTCCCCTTGAGGACAGGTTACGGCTCTCTCCAATTGTGTGACCTGTCCGATGTAGACCATGAGCGCATCCTTGATCAAAACCAGGCTGCCCTTTATAATAGTAGCGCATTGGGTCTCTGTTTTGAACTTCCCTAGTCTCCAAAACAGCTCCTTCATTTTTACCTTCAGACGCGGTGATCACGATGGCATATGCAGCACGCTTCTCCTTTAGTGGCTAGGAGAGGCACTTGCATGCCACCAGGGGCTGGGGAAGAACCCCGCACAGGTGTTACTGCTTGTGTGGGAGCGGTCTAAAGAATCAATGCAGGTACAGGTATAGTAGGCCGTACAGCTCATGAGAAAACCAGCAGACAGCAGGATGGTGATGTGAGTTGCAGTGGTGGGAAAGTGAGGAGAGTAATCATGGTGGTGGTGGCGGAAACAGAGCAGGGTGGCTATGGGCTGGGGGAGAGCAGCAGTGGGGCTGGCAATGGGGGAGAGAGAAGAGAGAAGAGAGTAGAGAACTATATTTTTTCACAAGCATTCATGCACTTTTAAGTGCCCCTTTTGTGTCTTTTTTGTGTATGTCTGTTTGTCTTTGGAATCTTGTGTAAAGGTTTTCATATCTTGTGTAGATGCAAGGTGTTGCTACTGAGAATTTCCAGAGAATTCGCGAGGCGTATGAAATCTTAAGCGATGAGAGAAAACGGAAAATTTATGATCTTTATGGTATGGAGGGTCTAAATTCTGGGATGGAGCTTGGCCCAAAGCTAAGAACAGTGGATGATATCTTGAAAAGTTTTGAGAAGCTGCGGCAGCTTAGGCGGGAAAAACAGTTGTCGGATCGAGTCCATCATTCCGGCTCATTGCTTGTGGATCTCTCTTTGGCAGAGATGTTTGAATCCCTTCACAATGGTCCAGTTTTGAGAGGGTATTTAAGCCAGATATCCCAAATAGTCCTTTTAATTATTAGACTGTCAATGGCTTTGAAGCTTGTAGGTTTTGGTTATACTTGCCTGTGTTTTGCATGATGTTTAGGATGACATCCAACACTGAGGTTCAAGCCCTCATTTCAAAGAAGAATAGTTTAGTTCTTGGTGGAAATATTGCCTTTCGTGAGCGCATGGGTGGGGGTACGCTATCGGCTATATTTCGACATCAGATTTCTTCTGAAGCAGATGTAGAAGTCCTTGCTATGGTTGGTTTGCGGTCACTTCTAAGTGTTCAAACTTCAAGGTAATTTCATGGCCAGTGTTTGAGAGCATATTCTTCTTACAATGAGAAAAAGAAGGTTTTGTTTTTTTGATGTCTCTTTGTGGTGCAGGCAGTTATCATCACATGCAACTGGTGCCCTTGGTCTCTCAATGTCATTGGTGGATGGGTCAATAAACCTGACCAATACGTGGACTCGTCAATTGTCTGAGCTTACAAGAGGCAGTGTATGATATTTAAACCTTATGCTTGCGTAGGAAGTTTTAACCTTGGGTTTTCATGAAAAGGACTGAAAGTTCTTAACAACGTTTTTAGTTATTTGCTGGTGAATGTGCTTTTTGGCACCTAGTGGGTTGGCCGGATCAGAGTAGAAGTATGACTGTTGCAACTTGAGTGGTTAGTCTAATTGCATTCACCCTTCTTAAAAGAGAACGGCTAATGTTGCTTTGAGTGAAAGCCGCAGCTAGGAGTGACAAGGTAGGGTTTATGGGGTGAGGAGTCAATGCTGCTCAGGAATAGCTGCAACTGGTTAGCCAGGTTGCAGGACTTGGATTGGCTGTCAAGAAGCCACCCCCATCCCCTCAATTTCTGCATCCTGAGTGCATTAAAAGCTGCCCACTCTCTCTTTAGGATTTGTAGCCTTCTGCCTATGTGTCCTGCCTTCAGTCTTCACCATGCCATTTAGGCTCCAGGTTAGAAGCACACAGCATTCAATTATTTGCTATAATTCAGTATAATTCAGATTAGTAGTTTCATCACCCATTTTTGTTTGTACACATTGCACATCAGTCTTTTGTGCCTTTGTTGGTGCGATGCAAACTGTGTTGCAAGCATTTGTGATTTTTGTGATTTCTGCACCTATAAATGTTGCAACTTGGCAGGTCAGCCCATTTGGATTAGTCATTTCTCACCATCACCACCAACTAAGACACATCCTCCATCTCGTTTCAACATGATGCATAGCAACCCCAACTTTCCTCTTCTGTATCAGGCACACTCCTTTCTTGAGCACTTCATTCAGCCTTTAAGCTCTCGTCTCATAAGTGCACCATGCAGGTCAAGGTTTCACATCTACTTTGTACCTCTGGTTTCTCGGTTGTGCAGTCTTGTGCATAGTTTCTTTCCATAAGAAGAGTGAGCTGTTAATCTTGTACTTAATTTGTACATAGATGTCTGAGGAAAGCTCACATCATTGTGTCTTGTGTCTCTTGCTGTCCATTGTCCTTTCAGGGGCAAAGAGGGTAGTTGATGTGCATGGGATTTCAGCTTAATCTCCATTGCTGAAATCAGAGCCTAATCCTCTGAATTGATCCATCATTGTTCTTTTTGCATGTGCTTCTTCTTCTTTTTCTTTACAAAATTCTTTCATGACTCAAAAAACTTTGTGTTGAATCTTAAGAAACCAAAGCAACATGAGCACGACGGTGCGTGCTGTTACCGTTTGGCCACCCAACAGGTCCACCCTTGCTTTCTCATTATTTATATACATTGGATTCACGTCCATGGCTGTTATGCAGGGGATTGATGCCAGTCATGTGATACTATGGCTTTCCGTTGGGACTTATGCTTGTGTCTACATGCCCGGAAATGCCTGGAGGATTGGTGTTCCATTGGGTCTGGTACCTCGTGTACTTGCTCGGAACATGTCTATTTTGGTATAGTCTCATGAACGGGGATTGTCCATACCAATGTTGGATTTATGTGCTTGCTTTCAAATTGAATCTGTATGCTGTTTTCATGCTTACTTGATCGATGTGTAGTTCTGGGTAAGGGGACGCTCGCCCGTGAACCTTGCGTGTGAAACTGTCTGTTGGCATGGTTATGTGGCATGTAACACAGGTGATAAGTATTGGTCATAACCGAGCCTTAGGTTCTAGCATTAATTTATAAGTTAGTGTATACACACTTTATTAAGTTTTGGGCGAGCAATGCTCTGTCAGAGCAGGAGGCAGTCGCCATGGGCCACAGCCACTGGCGCCTGATCCGGGATTCTTGTAGTACACCGGGTGGGCAGATTCGCAGCCGTTCGGATGGGGACTACTCTCCATCCAAGCCGCTTGCGAAGGCCCGTCGTACGGCTGAGACAGAATCCACCTCAGCAGGGCATCCATGAGGATCATCTCATGGAATGTACAAGGCCTTGGCGGAGCACACTTTATACGCTATCGAGGTTGCTTGAGGCAGGAGCTTCAGAGATGCCTGGTTGGTGGCAGCATTGACATTTTGATGATGCAGGAGCACCACTTGGGTGAGAGCAGGATCCGGAGATATGGTTCGGTGATGCCTGGTAGATGGGACACTTTTTGGTCTGCAGGGTTTGGTCCTTTGGGTGGACAGGGAGGAGTATGCATGGTTATTGCAGATGTATGGCGGCAGGCCATTGTGGATCGAGGGATCATTGTGCCTGGTAGAGCACAGTATGTCATTCTGAGGATGCATGATGAGCTATTGGGTGTGCTCAACATCTGTGCGCCCAATCATGCTAGTGCCAGAGCAGAGTTCTGGACTCAGGTTACAGATGCATTGCCAGAGGCCGCACATTGGTGTGTTGGGGGAGACTTCAACATGCTTGAGGACCCGGCAGATAGGGTGGGAGGCAGTCATGTTACAGTGCACGGCACGGAGCTTGCAGCTTGGGACCGGTTTTGCATGTCACTGAGGATCACTGATGCATGGCAGCATGGGGCTTTCTCCCGGTCTCAGGACAGTCTTAGTTTCTCTCGGTCGGATCGCCGGCAGGGAGGGACTAATCTATCACGGATTGATCGCTTTTATGTGGGCGACTGGTTAGGGGAGCGAGGGGGCTCCGTCGGCATTCTCGCTGGCACCTCATTTTCAGATCATGCACCAGTTATATTGACATTGGAGGAGGGGACTCGGGAGCCCAGCTTGCAGTTGAGGATCCGAGAGAGGGTACTTATAGATCCCAGTCTCGCTGAGGACATTGAGAGGATCTGGCATGATAGTCAGTGCTCTGACCAGGATGCAGCGGGCCAGTGTGCCCAGGGACTCATTGATCTTAGCTCTTTTCTACACGCTGCAGCTTTGACTCGACTGGGAGAGATTCGCGAGCGGGAGCAACGGCTGAGACGCAGCCTTGCTTCGCTACAGCGCCTTCAGGAGCAGCAGCCTGCATGTGAGTGGGTGGCGTCCCAGCTGAGCCAGGCACGCCAGGAGGTTAGAGAGGTAGAGGAGCAGAGACATGAGTTTTACTATCGTCGTCAGGCCTCTCAGTGGACGCAGCTTGGTGATAGAGTGACTGGAGAGTTTTTTGAGATCACTGGACCTCGTCATGCGCGAGCAGGAGTCCGCCAGCTTGGTAGACCGGATGGATCGGTAGCTACTGAGCTCGGGGAGATCAGAGCCATTGCTACTGCATTTTATAGTGACCTGCTTTCAGCGGAGCCAGCCACTGAGGATCGAGATGTTTGCAGACAGACTGTGTGGGCCCATGTGCAGAGGAGGGTCACAGACCATATGCGTACAGTTCTAGGTGCGAATCTGTCAGAGATTGAGCTTGCCGAGGCCTTGAGGGTCCTGCCGCGACATAGTTGCCCAGGGGAGGACGGATTGACGCTGGCCTTTTTTATGCGCTATTGGGACCTTTTGGGGCCAGTCCTCCGCAGGGGCTTTCAGCATGTTTTGGACACTGGGGTGATGCCGCAGAGCTTTTCAGAGGGCTTGATCTATCTTATCCCCAAGGGGGAGGGAGTATCAGATGACATTCGGCATTGGAGGCCTATTACGATCCTCAATACTGTCTACAAGGTCTTGGCAAAGGTCCAGCCCTTCCTGGGGGAGTTGATTCATGCTACTCAGACAGGATTTGTCAAGGAGCGCAGTATCCTTGACAACATCTTTACTTTCTGGGAGGCGACGGCCCGAGCTAGATTTCTTGGCGAGGACTTGGTCGTGATGCTTCTCGATTTTGAGAAGGCATACGATAGAGTTGATTGGGGTTTCTTAGAGGGCACTATGCTTCGCCTGGGCTTTGAGCCAGGATGGATCAGAGGGGTGGCAGCTCTGTATTCCACAGCTCGCAGCCAGGTGCTGATTGCAGGAGGACGGGGGCCGAGTTTTGAGCTGACCAGATCAGTCCGTCAGGGGTGTCCTCTCGCCCCTTTCCTTTTTCTCTTCTTTGCGGAGGCTATGAGTATGTATTTGACGGCAGAAGAGGTTGGTTTGAGAGGACTGCAGCTCCCAGTCCGGGGGGAGGACCTGCTTGATGCTGAGTTTGCAGACGACACGGGCTTATTTTTGCATGGCCATGAGGCCAATCTTATTCGGGCTGAGCTGTCGCTCGAGGTTTTTAGTGCAGCTTCGGGAGCATTGATCAATTGGCGCAAGACAGTGGCCTTTTGGATCAGTAGTGCTCCCACTCCGGCATGGAGCCCGGACCCCGGTTTTAGATGGATTCCTCCAGGCACAGCAGTGCGGTATTTGGGATGCCAGATTGGCCTAGATTTGTCACCTGAGCAGCAGATTGCCCCGCTTCTTCTGAGCATTCGGAAGAAGCTATTGTATTGGAGTACAGCTCGACTATCCTTGGCTAGGAGGGTGGTGGTGGCAAATCAGGTGCTATTAGCGACCATGTGGTACATTACGTCTTGCTGGATTTTCTCGAGCTCTTGCATCAGCCAGGTACAGAGGCTGATCAGGAACTTTCTGTGGTCTGGGAGGGACGGTCAGCCAGCTCGGGCAAAGGTTGCATGGGCAGTTATTACACTTCCGCTGGTTAGGGCGGTTTGGGCATTATAGATCCAGTCGATCAGAGTAGAGCCTTATTGGGGAAGCTTATTGTTCGGGGGTTGCTTCCAGGCGTTGAGCCTTGGAAAGAGCTCCTCTTGCAGCGACTACAAGCTCGGGCGCCCCCAGCAGGGGGTACTTGGGCACCAGAGATTCGCTGGATCTTCATAGAGATGAGGAGGACAGGCCTCAGTAGAGGATGGGAGGACAGATTTGCTTTGAGTATCCTGAGAGCTTGGGAGCTGCTGAGACCGGGGCTCTCTCAACGGCCTCCTTCCTGTGTTGAGGAGCGGGCCAGGCAGCCGCTCATCTGGAGCCCAGCGGTTCGCACGGAGCAGGGTCATATGCTGGGTTCTCGGCCTCGTTTAGCCTGGGGACCTTTAGCGGCAGGCCCAGCTCGTAGTTTTGGAGACTGGCAGGCTTTCTGCAGTCTACCAGAGGAGATCCAGGTGGAGAGGCTGAGTCACTTCAGAGGGGGTTTGATTATGAGGGATGATATACAGAAGGCACTCACAGAGGAGTGGTTCACGTCTCTCGAGCCAGTGGCCCCAAGGTGGATGGGAGCCTTTACTCAGTTGGAGATCCTGATTGCTGTCAGAGCTAGCACTGAGGATGGCAGATGCCTTTACTATGAGATTCAGGATGAGGGCAGACTCCAGAGAGTGGAGGTGGAGTCGCCTTTGGTTGCAGAGTGCACCTTTCAGAGGATACGGGTAGTGGCCGCCGCTTCTCGGAAGTGGCATATTGACCCCGACCCTGCTGATGTGCTCCCGGATTGGCGCATATGGGCATATGCAGCGCGCCCCTTGGCCCGGCTACAGTGGGACCCCGGGGAGTACGAGTGGCATGATCCTTATGCATCCCTTGAGGCCACAGAGATCACCTTTTTCCAGTATACTGTTCGGCTGGGACGGCATATTTTGACGGCGAGGAGGACGGTTTCTCCAGCGGCAGCGGGACATTGGCGACTACAGGGACTCTCACAGGAGTTCCTGGAGGATTTCTGGGCTCGGCTCTGGGCTAGTCGGCAGGCCCGCAGGATCTCGGTTTTTCAGTGGCTGGTCGCCCCACCACAGGGGTTCAGCAGTTGGCACTTGGCTTGCTTACAGCGGTCTTCCGGCGGCCTGTGTCCGATGCGGCCACCCTATGGAGACACAGAGACACTGCCTTTGGGACTGCCCTCAGGCACAGCAGATTTGGTTGCGGATGCTGCGTATTCTGGCCCCCCTTCTCTCCAGAGGGTATGTTTACGTGGGGTGCCACTGCTTGGTCGACTTCGTCAGGGCCTGCTATGGGCTATGAGATGGAGCAGGGCAGTCAGGCCATCAGATTTATTAGGGGCCAGCCTCGCCTGGTTCCGGCACCGGATTTCTCGTCCGCCAGCTGGACACAGGAGAGGGATTTACGATGGGAGCTCCTCAGCAGCCTCACCATCTGGTTCACCTGGAGGGCCCGGTGCTTTACGGCCTTTGAGGGGAGATTGGAGCCACCAGCAGAGACTGTACGGGGGATTTGGCAGGAGTTGATCCACACCCTGCGAGGACAGTACGACCGCATCCGGGGAGACTCGGATGAGGCGATCTTGCGGCGCCGGGCCTTTCACACCACTTGGCGCTGTGGCCCTTTCTACACCTTACACACGGGATCCCCCCGTTGGCACTACAGGCCACCTGTTTGGCTCTTCCCCCCCCCCCCCCCCCCCCCCTATTGTATGATTTAGCCGCTTAGTTCTTTATACTGATGCTTGTATTTTGCAGCACCTAGGGAGAGTCTCCCGGGCTGCCATGGTGTATTCGCTGCTCTATCTCTCTTAGGAGCAGGAGAGATCTTTTGTAGCCCTACGGGCGTTTTTATATAACTAATGAAAGGATCTTTTCTCGGGAAAAAAAAAAAAAAAGTTTTGGGCGAGCAAAACTCACTTATAAATTTTGACCAGTATTGTGTTCGTACACACTGACGTCTCGAGGTGGACAAAGCTCCAGTCCTTACTCCCTTTATTCAAAGAGAGCAACCAGCCATGTGTCGATCCCAGCTTGGATCCCAACTTACTTTCCCTCTCTGCGTGACATCTCATCATCTCTCTCTTCTCCCCTCTCTCTAGAAGTTGGTGCCTACTTCAAGAGGCTTTATGGCTGTATTTTCTGCTCTTTCTCCTTTCCTACACCATATCCAAGCTTGTTAGAGTGTTTTTCCAAGCTTTCAAGAGTGTTTCCAGGCCGTATTCACTCTCCATACTCCCAACGAGTGAAATTCAGCAAAATAGCCCTTTTATTTGCTGTAATTTCTGGTCTTTTGGTTGAAAACCTTAATTTCAGCCTTTCTTTCTCAAGTTGAACCATAGAGGAAGCTTTCCTAGGGTTCCCTGCAACCAGTTGAAGACTCTTGTCGCGAAGGATCGCGAAAAGTTGAAGATTTCAACATGCTAGACGCTTCCATCGCGAAGACTTCCGCTGACATTAACTTTAATGTTGAATTATGGAAGCAAGTAGCAAGAGGGAAGCGCAGGACTCCATGTTTACAAACCCTGCGTAGTGTTCTCTTGTCGTACGTGCTCTCTTGAAGATTGTTTCTACCATGTGTGGGTGGAACAATAGAAAGTAGATGGTAGGGAACATGGACAGTTGAGGGAGGGTAGTGTGAGTTGAAGATCTTCATCGACAACCATATTGTTTGCAATACTGTATTTATGCATTGGTATGGAAATCTGGTCAGAAATGCCATGACACTATGTACTTGATTCTCGCAAGCTCAATATACATTGTTTGAGGAAGGGGCTGGCCGTTCCTGCTCATTATGCGTCTCTTGTCAATTCAGCAAATTACATCTTGTATTGTGCTTGTTGTCCATTAAATCTTAGTGTATTTAAGTGTATTGATTAGCATTGTGTTCAACCAAACATTTCACACCGACTGGTGGAATTACATGTGCTCGTTTGTGACTTGTCCATTTACGAGGTGGTAGTTTGTTCTTCTCATTTAGGTTCAAGACATCCTTTGGAAGAATGGATACACATGGGACCATGCCTTTAGCAAGCCAATGATATGAAGACAATCTAGCAGACTGTGCTTCACTTCTTTGATTTTCTCCATACGCCCTTCGAATGTGGGTGAAACAGGTGCCAGTGATGGTGTTGCACCTTCCTGAAACACCAGGAAATGAAGAATTCATCTTTAAGCTTCATGGCTAGTTGCTGTTAAAATCACTTCATATAAGTTCTGGAGTGATTTTCAAGCAACTATTTACATCATGTGGTAGTGGGCATGGCAGAGATGAGGATTCAAGGAGATCTGATGGGTGTTCCCAAATTTTTAGGGCAGTAGTGTGGCATATAAATGAGCAGGAGGTTCCCTTAAGATTGAAACTACCTGAATCTGAAGGATGAAGAGGCGGTGTGTCTTTATGGTTGGATATCTTTGGCTGAAATGTGCTTTATGGTCGTTGGTGTGGCGCACCCTTGAACTGCGGTTGTTGTTTCTGCATCCAGCTCTCAATTGGGGATGCTGAATTTTTCTATTCTTACATGATCCTTGTTGTGGTCGCAGATTCAACTTGTGATAGGGCCGGATACAGCAGTAGCTGTGGGATGGGAAGGACAAGGCCAAAAAAATTCAGGCTCTGGTGAGCTAAAGGTAATGGTCTGCTATTCTCAGGGTAGCCTTTAAGATGCTTTTGGTCTGAAAAACTTGTGTTTTTTGGATGTAAGCTTGGTTATACCAACCATATGGTTGTACATATGTTTTTGAATGTATGATAGATTGGCCAGTCTGGCATTGGAGTCACTGCCCACTATAACCATGGTTTTTCAGCACATTCTCGAGGACGAATAACTGGAAGGCTAGCAGGGTAGGCTATTCCACACCGTGAATTGGCCATTTGATTTGCCTATGACAAATGAATCTTAGAATACTCATATACATCTGCTGCTTTTGACACAGTAATGCAGTTGAGGTGGAGATTGGTGGGGAAAGAAGCATATCAAATCACAGTGCTTTGGCTATGTTTTGTACGATCGGCATGCATGTATGCACTCAGTCCATTATTGCCTTAAAAAAAAGAAGAAGTATGTTAAGTATTAATCTCTCAAAAGACTTTAGATGTGTACCCTTGCAGGGCATATTTTGGAAATTCCGGTTTTCACGGGGTGGACAAAAGTTCATCATTCCTGTAAGTATTTTCTTAACACTGTTCTGATGTCCCAATGGATGTATTTGTATGTGTATTCACATGCATACCCGTGATAGAATTGGAGCACATGACTTCTACATACCATGAATGTCCAGCCTTGTGTCTACATGTCCTGATGCCATCGTAGAGCCATGCCTATCCTAAGCATGCCCTAAATGTATGCATAGGTTAGATCATAATGGACCATTTATGAAAACGGTTTCTTACTCCTAAGGAACCTGTTGTGTACATACTGTGGCACTTGCTGTACTTGTTGTACCGTGTAGCAGCCATCGTACCTACCAAAACCCTAACTGTACCAACTGTACTAGCTCAAATGAGGACTGCACTCACTGTTGTACCATGTAGAAACTTGTTTTATTGCTTGATCTCCCCCAAATCCTCAAGAGTTCGCCATACATACTTTTCACTTGACACTTGAGCTTCAAAACCCATTTCTTTGTCCAAGAAAGCGTCTCGAGTGCATGGACCATGTTGGTCTTTTGTACTGGATAATCCCCCATTACCAAAGCTTGTACATTCTTGATCTTTTTTGCATCCAAAGCCCTTCCACACACATGAATTCTGGAGATGCCCAAAATGGTGACAAGCACTATGAGGTCATGGAGCTGCAGCGTGGCCAAAGTTGTCGCCTCCCAGAAAGTGAAGATGTTGTCTAGAATGCTCCAATCCTGAACAAAACCTGTCTGAGTGTCATAGATCAAGTCAAGGAGGAAAGGATGAGATCTCTGGCTGATGGCCTTGGCCAAGATCTTGTAGGCGTCCCAAGAAGGGTCTCCAATCTATTATCACCCTCCTTAGGAATCAAGTGAATCAGACCCATAGAAAGCCTCTCTGGCATGGCACCTGTGACCATAATCTCATCGCAGGCTGGTCGAAGGCAGCCTTCCATGAGATCCCAGTGGTGAAAGAAACTGGAAGCTTGTCTGCCCTTGGGCATTTGCCCCTAGAGGGAGTCATCAATGCCTCCGCCTTCTCCTCTATTATGAAGGGAGTCAATAAGAAGGACCGTAGAGCGGGATGAACCACCTCTCTCTTGTGCCACCAGACCCTCTCTCGTGCATCCATCACGTGAGGGGATAATGAGGCACCCGTAAGGAGGGAATGGAAAAATTTGTGGCGATAGCTCTTAAGGGGGGTGGGGGGGGGGGTAGAAACAATAACTCCATCCTGGCCTCGTAGCGTGCGAATACCATCTCTCTGCCTATGGGGGCTTGTCCGCCTCACCTTGTTGGATCTTATCTGTGTATGGCGGTAGCAAGCTGACTCTCAGGACTATCGGGGGAACTCTCCTGAAGCCGTTGGATAGAGGCAAGACCCTCCTTAGGCTCCTCTCTTGCACACGAAATCTCTCCAATCTGCATTGTGTTGCCTCCTACAAAAATTTGTTGATCTCACTAAGGCTCACATCCAAGGTGCTCGTGGGCAGAGCCTGAGATAAAATCCAATCTTGCCCATATCTGCTCTACCTTGTTGCAGATCTCGAGGTCTTGTATGAAGCTGTCCGGAATCCTAGTGCTCACATGCCTGTCCTGCCTCCAGGGGTCCTCTAAAGACCAGAATTATGGGAGCCTGATCAAAAAAAGTGGTGCCCGCTAAGATGCCAATCATGCCCCCACGACCACAAGCCCACTCATCCACATAGAACTTGTCAAATCGAGAGAGGTTGGGGCCGGTGCTCCTCCTATTGGACTGCGAGAAACATAGGCTCCCGGGGCGCCCGAACTCTGAAAGATGCCAAGGGTCATGTCTTGTTAGTGTCAAGATCAACTTCTCCTATGCATAGTACTCTACGCCTGAGACTGTAGCCGTGTCTCCTCCAAGTCCGTCCTCAGCTGACTCAATCTTGTAAAGTCTCCACCCATGCACCAAAAGTCAACTTGAGGAAGGGCCTGACGGAATGTGCTCCAGAAGATGGCTCTACCTGCTGCGACATTCGGGGCATAAACATTGAGGAAGCCCACACAGTCCTCTCCAATCATAATGGTAACCCATTGTGCCCGCCGAGAGACTATGACACATGAGCATGTCACTGTTGGCAATAGCTGCTCGCTGATAGAAATACAAACTCCTCCCTGCGTCCCGAAGGGACCAAAGGAAGGAGACCAAAAAGTGTGGCTCTTGCTTGGTAAAATCTTCCCACAGCAACGGGTACGCCCCTCAGAAAGGTGGTGCTCCTAGAGGAAAAGAATGTCAATGGGTCTCCCAACTGTAGCTCTTTGAAGCTCTCCTCTCAGGACGCCTCGCCTCTGAAAGCATTGAGGCCCCTGTAAACCTTGAATATCCCATGAGACTATCCGCATATCAATCTCTGTGCGAGGTGGAACTATCGGAACTGCCCTTCACTCGAAGAGTCTTGGGCGTGGGTTTGGATGGGGAATAGTTGCAATCGGTCCTATGGCGAAGGCACGCTAAGTGGGTGCGGACCCTATCCTCCATGTGTTGCCAATCTAGCCGAGCACGAGAGTAGGCATACTTAGAACTCCAGTGAACCAAGGGGAAACTTTGGCGAGGTGGCCCATTTGCTTGCAATTGAAACACTGGCCAGGAAGGCCTGAGTACTCCACTTGCGGAATGACGGGGTCGCCCTGAAGGCATGGAATAAATATGACATGAGGCATTGTCTTCGGTGAGGCAATACAGATACGAAGGGATGGAATCTAAGCCGCTTGAGTGCTTAGCTTAATTATTATTTCATTAGTGTCTCTTAATATTCATTAGTGCTTAGCATAGTTGCCCGAAACGGCGTTTCGGCCTTGCTCGAAACGCCGTACCGTTTCCTTGCCGTTTTTGAAAACCGAAACGCCGTTTCGTGACCCTATGTTTTTTTGCAGACTATAAATTTTTTCCCCTCCTCAAAACTTCTTCGCGTGCCGATTTCGCCCATTCTTTCAAGGTTCCCTGCGCGATTTCTCTCTCACCTGTGTACACTTGCCACCCCTCTCTCTTGAGTCTCTAACCCCCACACACACACACACACCCTCCTGAGTCTTGACTCTTCACCTTCTGCATCATATATATATTATATATTTATTTGTATAGCCGTTTCCCGTTTCCCTGTTTCTTCTCGAGACCGAAACTCTGTTTCTGCCGTTTCCGAAATTCCAGTCAACTATGGTGCTTAGCTTCTTTAGCATTTTATTAGTGTCTCTTAATCTTCATTAGTGTCTCATGTTTTGACATTAAGCTAAGAGAGCCTTGATTAGTATTTTTTCCTAATCTTCATTAGAGGTTTACTTAAATCATTTATAGCTATGTAGAGATTTTGGAGACGATCACGATGGGATTGAAACATTGATTGTTGGCCTTTCACACAGAAAGAAACATTGAAATCTTTGAAAATATGCACGGGTAGTGCACAAAGAATATAGCACCCACCACACAAAAAAGATGCTTTCGAATGCATGTTTGGTCCTTTCTCCAGCTGCCCGACTGATATAGAAGGCGGAATATCTTTTGTTGAATAATGGGGGAGGGGAGTTTCTATTCATAGGTGAAAACCCCTAGACATAGGCTGGTCAGCTTGTTCCATGTAGTTTGTGGGGTGGGTTACTAGCAATTTAGCAATAAATTACCCTAATTAAAGGTCTCCTTTTCATTTATGTGGGTGCTCAAAACTTGGTGGGTCCAATAATTGCTGCTTGGGCTAAACATGCTATAAACTGCACACCATTTGTTGGCGTACTCCATCGCTTGACCTTCCTCAATGCTTGCTTCACGGTGATCTGTAGGTGAGTCACATTCTCTCCCATGAAGATAGAACTTGTCCTTAGTTGTCCGGTATTTATATGGGGCCATGCAAAAGGATTGATGTAAGTTCTCTAGAGACTACGCCCAAGGATCATTTGATCTAGAACTGAAAGCCTAACGAGGTTTCATTTAGACCCGACATTGTATGCATCGCATGACCGCGATAGATTGTGGCTAGTGACTCACCACCCAACGGTAGTTCCAATGCCTTGAACCATCCTTGAGCGTGAGGTCCGATTTTCGTGAGCTTGCTTGGTACTGATGGCTCCAACGTAGCGCCCCATACGAGAAGGCCGAACCACCCACCTTGCAGCTCCATGGCCATGAGGTCTTGCATGCCCTTGATAGCCCTCTTGTCTGCTCCATGGATACCTCAATAACGCATAAGTGCCCCCAAGGTCACCTACACAGCAATAACCTGCCTATTATTGGCTCTTCTTGTATTTATAAGCTTTCTTGCTTTATTTATATGCTTTAAGCTAATCCCCTAGCCAATCTAGATCTCGTGCTACTAGCGTCCTTAGCTCACGTGTGAATCCTCAAGGTCCCCATGTCCTTGCTTAGTTCTAACCCTAACCATAGTTGTCACGGTATGAAAATATGATACCGTACAGGAATTTTTGGTACGATATGAAATTTTCGGATATTGTACGATAAAATACGGTTTTTTTTAAAACACTTACAAACTATGGAGCTTCAAGCTTGAATGTGAGGGAAGGTTAGGAGGGGAGGAGTCTACAGTGCTTGAGGAACCAGAACATGGAGATGTGTCTCTCCCAATTGGATCTCCCAATTGTCTCCAAAAAAGAACTTGCATGGGTAATGCAATACCAAACGTCTCCCAGTGTAGCATTTATGACTAAGGGGCCGTCCTTGCACAAATACGAGCAGTGCATCTAGGGTGATAGGTTTGGGGACTCCTCTCTAGATCAAAATGGCCATGTCTAAATCTTCTCCCTCGTACATAACTTGAGGATCTGATTGTCTAGCCTACCTATACCAGGGATCTCCAAGTGATGTAGCAAAATTCTCTCATCATACCAATCAAGTGTACACTACCAGTCTACCTTGCTAGATTTTTTAGGTCTCTCAGCAGCCCCATATGGAATACTGAGAGGACACGAAAGTTACGGAGTATTGCGGCTATTTGGGATCTTCTTAAAGCAGGATTTATATATATTTTTTTAGTATTTGGAATTTTTTTCTCAAGGTGGGGGGGGGGGGGGGATAGTACTGTACGAAACCGTACGATATCATATGGTATTGTACCGTACGAACCGTACGATACGAATGGGTTCGTACCGGTACGAGAAACAACTATGACCCTAACGTGGGTTAGTCGACGTCCCTACCCCTAACCCTAGGCCTATCGGGATGTAACATGCTTCCCCCCTCCCATTCAATTTACGTCCTTGTGAATGCATGAGGAGACAAGCCTATGCAAGTGAATCGCTGGGGTAAGAGGCTCCTGCCGAAGGATCACCTAATAAACATGCATAAACAAGATTAGTACAAACATAGAAGGGTGTAGGCAAGCTCACCACCCAATCGTTGGTTCGCATCCGCAAACCATCCGTGAGCTAGGGGCTAAGGTTCCAGTACCACGGGTCCATGCTAGTCAACCTTTGTGTCCCATACAACCAGTGCATAGCATCACGGTTCAACAACCGGTCCCGATAAAAGGTACTGACCATCTTCCACTCTAATAAGTGGAATGATCCCCGAGTCATGGCTTAAATCCATGGAGCTCTCTGCATGGACCTACTACCAATACTGAATGAAATGCCCATCAGTCCGACATAGCCCTCACAAGGAATCAGAAGTTAGGACTAAACTAGGTGAAAGATTATTGCCCCATTAAGGGTCGAGCACAATCTTGACACACAATTAAACTATTAATACTATTAAACAAGATGAAATGGCACAAAACCAAATAAGATAGCAATGCTGAAATATGCTGAAATTTAAATGACATTATTGCAATAGGGCCGGAAAGGGCCGACCCCCCTTGTAATTTCATTGTATTATCAAGGATTTCTCAAGATACAAACTTCATGGGCATCACATGCCAGATTTTCAATGGCATCCATGCAATGAAAACATTTTGCAAACATATTTCGTCGAAGTTGAGGTTGATTCCACAGCTTTTGTGACAAAGAACCTCACTCCCCAATCCCTAGTGTCTTGCCACAAGCAGGTATGCTCCATTGGCATCCATACACAAGCATGTGTGTGCCAGGCCGAGTCATGGAAGACCTTAATGGTCAAGCACGGCGATGTAGAGTAGGTAAAGAGAACTTGAAGAAGCTCTTACCGTTGAATTTGCTGAATTTTGAGAGAAGAAATCAGTTTTTGATCGCATTTAACTCTTTCTCCTAAGTATGCCATCTAACTTGGGTATTCATCAAGCTTCGTGCTATGAAAAGCCACAGGTCGTCCCTTCTGGAATAAGGCAACCCCTATCGCAAAACTCACTGGCATCAGTCTCAACTATGAATGGTTGCCAGGGTATGGTATGGTTAGATTTGGTGCATCTCTCACCATAAGCTTAATCCTTTTAAAAGCTTGATCTAGCCTCTCAATCTAGGTAATAGGAGCATTAGACTTTCGTTCACGTCCTTTGAGGAGGTTAGAAAGGGGAACGGTTGCATCTGAATACTATCTCACCGACTTAAGAAAGTGAATTCTAAAAACGAATGAACTTGTCTGATAGTCTGAGGTACCGGCCAATCTAAAATCTTTTGGATCCGTTCAAGATCTATGCTCATCCCGTCTCTGGAAATCTGATGACCTAGGTATCTAATTTCTTTGCAAAAGAATTCACACTTTGAGAATTTTACATATAGTTGTCGTTCATGCCTTAGAAACCCCAAGATGTACGTGAGGTGCTCTACATGCTCCTTCAAGGAACAACTATATCAAAATATCGTCTAAGAATACCATAATAAATTTTCCCAAACAATCCCAAAACAGATCGTTCATCATCTGCTGAAAAGTAGCAGGAGCATTCGTGAGCCCAAAAGGTAATATGAGAAACTTGTAATGATTTCTGGTTTGAAAACCTATCTTAATGACGTCCTTCTCAGCTATTGAGACCTGACGATAACCTCATACAAAGATCAACCTTTGTAAAATACTTGGCTCCCTTGAGCCTATCTGTCATATCGTCCACTTTAGGAAGGGGGTATCTATTCTTGATTCTAGGTTCGTTCAACTTTTTATAGTTGACACACATCCTCCAGCTTTCAAAAGCACTTGGGCTTCCCAAGGGGATTTACTTTGTCGAATCTGTCGCATCCTAAGATATTCCAAAAATTGTTGGGCAATCTCATCCTCTTCCAGCTCGCTCATCGTCTAAAGGGCAATACTCATAGGCTGAGACCTTGGGGAATCAACTCAACTCTATGGTCAACCGACTGACTAGTATAACCTTCTACAATATCCAAGAAGACCATTGTGTCCATCACCCAAAAATGTAGAAGCATAGTAACATTGCAAAAAGGGCAATACTCATAGGCTGAGACCTTGGGGAATCAACTCAACCCTATGGTCAACCGACTGACTAGTATAACCTTCTACAATATCCAAGAAGTATAACCTTCTGCAATATCCAAGAAGACCATTGTGTCCATCACCCAAAAATGTAGAAGCATAGTAACATTGCAAAAAGGGGGTGGTGAGGATCCAGTGGGTAAATCCTACTATGTATGCTCTTTCTATTACTTGTGTGCAAGATTTCCAAGTCGGCATATGTGTAAATCTGACTTTCTCTGGTACTTTGAAGTCAGCGTACTCATGGTTAAGATCTACATGCAACCTAGGATTGGGAGGCTTGTTAGTGATATCTTGGAGAGGCATTTGATAGGGGAGAAGTCCTCTAGGAGGAAAAGTCTTTGATGCAAGGAAAGTGTAAACATAATAAGAAGGAAAGGAATCTCTTGGGGAAGTGGCATGAAACTACTCCACTAGAGATTGGGAGGGCCTGAGCTGAGGGGGCTCTAGGCTATGTGAGAACGCATGCCCATGGGGTGGCCACCAGGCATCTTGAAGAGGCGGTTCCAGATATACGGCTGGCGAAGTCTCTTCTGGTCCAAGGCCGGGGGTGCTGTTGAAGTGCTCGCTTGAGGCAATCCCAAGCTCTCATGAAATTGGCTGCAAATTTGTCCTCAAAAGCGGTGCTCAGGCCTCGAGATCAGGCTTCCATGAAGATCCATTGTACACGAGGAGTCTAGGGCCGCCAAGTGAGGGGCTCTGAGCGAAGATTTGGTCAATCAGAAAAGCCTTCCAGGGCTCACCATGTCGCAGAAGGCCTCTAACAATTGCTGAGCATGGATTTGGTTTGCACAACTGGCTTGAGGTGACCCCAAGCTCTCATCAAACTGGCTGCAAATGTGTCCTCAAAAGCGGTGCTCAGGCCTCAAGATTGGGTTTTTGTGAAAATCCATCGTACACTGGTAGTCCAAGGCCGCCAAGTGAGGGAGTTAGAGCTGAGATCCGATCGATCAGAAAAGCCTCACCACCTAGCGAAAGGCCTTGACGATCGAATTGCCCAGCATGGATCTGCTCTGCACAGCTGGGTAAATGATCTCCTATCCTCCACGAGTCAGGGGCTGAGCAATCACCTTACAAGCCACCTTGGCCCTAGCTGGCCGGCCGGCCCCATCGGTCTCGGCCCACAGAAAATTTTGGATCAGTTGTTGAACCTCACCTAGACATCACCTGAGGTATCTGATCGGGGTGCCAATGGGGATCTAGTGGAATGACTCAACTGGGTGCCAAGCCAGGGTGGGCGAAGATCCCACCCAAAAACCACAAGACTTGTGATTTGAGCTCCGGAGGCTAAGCAGAAAGTCTCGATGGCGAGGGCAAATCTCTGAAAGTTCTCCTCCTCTTGTGACAGGCAAGCGGCTATCATATGAGAACTTTGTGTCAATAAGCTGCTCTTGGGATCTGATGGGGAGACATAGACCCTGGAGTCTTGTGTCCTGTGCGGAGAGAAAACTACTCATTGCCTTAGCTAACTATGAAGAGGAAGAGGAAAGGGGCAAGGGGGCATCCGTGTTTGACTAATTTGGAAATCGGAAACCTGTCCCCCTTGGCCCCCTGAATGAAGACCTGGCTATGAGCTGCCGAATAAAGGGCGAAGACACCTCTGATCCATCCGCCTGAAAGCCCATCTTAAGCCTGGTTCCCTCCAAGAAATCTGGGAGGTGTTTCATTTGCATGGACTTCCGAAGAGGATTGTCTAGGATAAGGCATGTTCTGCGAGGTCTCTTGAGACCACGCCCAAGGATCATCTGGCCTAGAACCTAACAATGTTTCATAGACGTGACATTGTATGCATTGCATGACTGCGATAGATTGTGGCTGGTGACTCACCATCCAATGGTAGAGTCCTCCGGACTCACCCTCGAGCCTGAGGTGTGATTGCCGTGAGCTTGCTTGGTACAGATGGCCCCAACCTAGTGTCCCGTACCACTAGGCCGAACCAACCATAAGCTCTTGCACATCCATGGTAGGCTTCCTGTCTCGCGCGGATACCTTATAACTCATAAGTGCCACCAAGGTCACTTAAATAGCAATAACCTGGCTATGAACGGCCCTTACTTTTTTATATGCTTTCTTGCTTTATTTATAAACTTTTAGCCAATATTAGCCCTATGTTATTTATTATAAGCTTGTAGCCAATCTAGACCTCATCCTGCTAGCGCCCCTAGCTCGCATGTGAACGTCTAGGTCCCCACGCCCGAGCTAAGCCCTAACCCTTAGTCCACTTCTCTAGCCCTATCCCTAGGCGTATCGGGACGTAACATGTTCTATGGTATGGGGATGAAGCTGGACAATAGCACAACCTTCCACCTGAATTCAGACGATGAGACCAGACCATGATCACAATGCTTTGGTGTCACTGTCAGGAAATCAGACCCTTCAGGAGCAGTTTTTGCCATTGGTGGAGCATGCCATCAATGATATCATCTAGGCTTCAACAAGGAAGACTCCCTTAGAAGTAGTTTATGGTCATCCGTTCGTGAACCCGATGACCTGAGCTCTCCAGATTTTCTCACAATCTCACAGCACTAGTAGGTCTAGTCTCTTTCTCTCTCACACACAACTTCTTTTGTTGTAATCTCAATTTGTAGTTCTTTTGGTTTATCCTCTTGATGTTTCCGTTGATTGTTTGACAGGTTTTACTAACACCCACTCTCAACCCTTTAATGGCAACTGGAGCATTGCTGATTCCTTCATCTCTTTATGCTTTTCTCAAGGTACTTTTTCCTGCCTGCACTTGTGTAGAAATTGACCCACCATTTTAATAAAAAGTACAGTAAGAATAATTAAAATTTGGCTGCATGATACAGGCTTATGTTTTCAAGCCGTATTATTTACGAAGGAAGGAGCATAGACGAAGGGAACAGAGGCGCTCGACGGCCGCTCAGGTGTGTACTGTTGTGTGCTGAAGTCTCAAGCTGAATCTAAATATATTTTCTCTTACGCTTGTAGTCCCAAACAGTAGTATGCAATGATTGCAGAGTTTTCCAATAAAATTCCCATTTTTTCCGTGGCAGCAGCTGTATGAACTTGTGCAGTGCTCCTTTATGTAGGCTTGTACTCAGTCACATGTATCAGGTGTCCGACGCACATGTTATGACTACAAAGGCACTCTACAGGACAGATTAGGAGAGTTATTGTATAAAGAGATTGGCCTATTGAGTGTATAGTTAGATAGAGATGCACTTGGGTGGGATAAGACGGTGCTTGGGCACATCTGCTTATAAAGACTGACAATCTTTGAACAATAGGAGAAGCCAAATAGAGATAGAGCACAGTCACACACGAAATTACAGCAATGCGTAAACATGTGCAGGTTTGGGCCTGTACCGCCTTTTGGCAGTCTCTGTATGGAAGTCAGAACGGAAGCGGCCAAGGGGTGGGCATATTTAGTGTGTCTTAGGGGTCAACCATAGGAGTTTTCCTCATTTTTGGGACAGGCTGTGATTGGTGGAGAGGGAAACAGGTCCTTATCGAATGCCCCTCCTCATTTGTCATTCAACCCATCTGAAGAGCAGAATTGAGGAGATTCCTGGTGTCCAAAATTTTGTCCAAATCAGCAAAGGTGTGAAGATCTGCAATTCAGCAGAGACCTATTGTATTAGAGGAGAACATAGAACTTGCTACTTGGCTCTCAGCCTGGCTTGCACAGGGACAAGGTGATGTGTCTCCATTTTCCTGGCACCATTGACAAAGCCATGAGACTCTTCACTTTGAGGAGAACCAGATTCTGATTTCTGGAGGTGGAGGGGAGTTGAATGAAGCTCTCTACAACTACATTATCTTTGGCAAATAAAATGCTTGATTGTCATCAGCCAATGATGCAGATACAAATGATGTTTGACTAACAGATGAAGATGTTGGAAAAACTTCTAGACGAAGGGTGTTGGCAATGGCTGCAGTAGAGACAAGCTGAGGAAGAAGATTGCAATCTACTGGCAGAGAAAGTGGTAGTCCAGAAGAGAGTAGTGTGACCATCTAGAGATCATTGATGCTGCAGTCAAAGTTTGAGTAGCCTTGTGAAGACAAAGCCATCAAAGCACTTCATGGGCAACATATATAAGAATATAGCACAATGGAAAGATAGATAGCAAAACAAAGTGCAATAAACAATGCAATAGATAGAGAATTTAAAAAATTATGAGAGAGGTACAATGTGATGGTGCTGTCCACCCGTGCACTCTCAAGTAGAGCTTAGATGGCAATCTAGACAGACTCTAGATGGAGGAAGTACGAAGTGTGGAAGGTATGGATACTCACAAACAAGCATTGGATGCCATAGCTTGTGATAACTGTGTCCATATATAGTGTTGCAGGTGGTGTGGTAAACACGTATACAACGCGGACGGTTACGCATTATGGACGCGGTCACCACCCGCGTATCAAGAACGCGGCCAACCGTCCACCGCGCACTAATAATGAACTTAGGTATCCTAGGGAATATTTTCCATACTCTTGGGCTTACACCCCTGGCTATCTCCTAACCATCAATGGTCACGATAACAACCCATCGGTGTCTAAGCCGGGGTCCCCACCAAAGACATGTGCAACAATGGCTTCTCCTCATAATGGAGGCCTTTACAAATGTGCACCAAGCATAGATGTGAGATACATGCTGGGAGGCGGGCATTGATTGTATATACTACTAACACCCCGCCTCAATGTCTGCTTAAAGATTCTTCCCAAGAGCCTCGGTAAAGATGTCGACATAGTTTTGGTCTGTAGAACAATATTCTAGCTCCACTATCTCATCCTCAATCAGCTCTCGCACATAACAATATTCAATCTCAATGTGCTTCATTCGAGCATGAAACACAGGGTTCTTTAGCCATGCAATTGTGGTTGTCGCATTTCAAGGCTTAAGCCCCACTAATCTGAACTCCCATGTCCACTAAAATCCTCCTCAGCCATATTGCATCACAAGCAGCAAAACAAGATGCCTTGTACTCAGCTTCTATAGAAGAAAGTGCCACTATAGGGCGCTTCTTACTGGTCCAAGAGAACACACTGGAACCAAGCGAAAAACAATATCCAGAAATTGATTTCTTGGAATCACAATCTCCTGCCCAATCTGAATCATAGTATTCCATAAGTGTCACCTACACTGTAAGTAATGTTGTACTCGAGTACCTCTGAGGTACATAGGTACTTGCATTCCTTGCTTCCAATGACTCTCTTATGGCGTGTTGGAAAACTTGCTCAAAACACCAAGTGTGAAGCTGATATCAAGTCTAATGTTAGTGAGAAAAATTGAACTCCCCACCAGCTACCTATACTTCTTGATGTCTACTAATGGTGAAGAATCTTTTGCAGAAAGCTTCACATTCACCTCCATAGGTGTTGGCACAAGTTTCTAGTCGATTATCCCAAATGCTGTGAGAATCTTCCAAGCATACTTCTAGTGCGATATGAAGATCTTACCTGACTTTTCCCAGACCTCAATCCCTAAACAAAAATTCATAAGATCTAAGTCTGTCATGTCAAAGTCACGGCTCAGCATATCCATTGTCTATTGGATCATTTCTTCATTGTCACCTGTGATGTTCAAGTCATCTACATACAGAACAATCGAAGCAATCTTGCTATGCTCTTTTAGAACATACAAATTGGCATCAGAAGGACTTCTAGTAAACCCAATCTTTTTGAAAAATTGGTCTATCTTGTGATACCATGCCCTTGGGGCTTGTTTCAGCCGATACAATGCCTTCTTCAGCGTGCAAACTTTGTTTTCTGATCAGGGCATCTCAAAACTTGGTGGTTGAGCTACATATACCTTCTCCTTGACATGTCCGTTGAGAAATGTCGATTTGACATCCATCTGAAAAACTGGCCACTGTTTATGAGCAGCTAAGGCAAGTACCGCTCTGATACTTGTCGTGCGAGCTGTGGGAGCAAAGGTTTCAACAAAATCGAAACTCTCCACCTGTGAAAATTCTGTGCAACCAACCTAGCTTTGTATTTTTCAAGTGATTCATCAATCTTATACTTCGCTTTCCAAATTCATTTGGTATGAATTACCTTTCTATTCGGTGGTCAGTCAACTAGCTCCAAGGTATTATTTTTTATAATGGTGTCATACTCAGATTGCATCGCGGCTTTCCACTTTGGATGTCCTAATGCTTCGTCCAAGGTGGCTGGCTCCTTTAGTGTTCCCATTATCTCAACCATCAAGGCCATGTTGACAATGAGGTCAAACGATCTTCTCTGCTCCTCTATTCTCCTTGATTTGCGTGGTGCATTTGTTGAAGATTCTGCCATCTTAGGTACGTGGTTACTTGTGTCCACTTTCGAAGTGGCTTTACATATAGTGTCGTAGGGACTGGTGTGATGTGTAAGAGACCTCGTCCTTTGAAAACTCCTCCTCCTTGAGAGGAAATCTAGGTGGTGGGTTGGGCTCATGGTGGATTATTTCTCTATTTGATGATAGAGTGGATGGACCTGTCTCCTGCACTGAGTGTGGTTGCTCCACAAACAGGTTGGTGATTATCTTCTTCACCTTTGGATCATAGATTCGACAAGCCTTTGACTCTTGATTGTATCCAAGAAAGATACACTTCTTGCTTTTGGCATTATGATTCTTCCTGGATGCATCTGGTATATGAACATACCATTCACAGCCAAATATTATCAGAGTAGGCCTCTTGCAGTGTGATACCCTGAGCACCTTTGTGTAGCTTCGATTGATAATGTAAACTGCTCTCCTTACTCTTCAGTCCAGAAAGTGTCTTGTAACCATAGTTGTCATGAAACGCGTTTCAAAACATATGAAACGAGTTTCAAAGCTCTTATTTTTTATAAATGAATAAAGTATGTGCCCTACATTAAAATTCTACCTACGAAGTACAATATCTTTTCGTTTGCTGCGCCGTCTTCATATGTACCCTCACGCTTGGGTTTTCCTCGAGAGTTGTGTCCTGGTCCAGCCGTGGGACTTGTGTGGCCCGCTATTCAGGTTAATGTCTTCCAGTTTTTATGATTTTGTGCAATTTCTTTGTAAATTTCAGATTCTGAAATTTGGGCGAATCCGAAATTTGGGCTTTTTGCATCAGCTTGCCCCAAATCTCTCCCCTCTTTTGGCAAAATGCCGAGGGCAAGGGATACTCTGTGGACCCATGTAACCCCCGTTGGCAGATACAGGGGTTCAGGCACAAAAAAATGGAAATGCAAGCACTGTGACTAAGTATCAGGTGGTTCTACGGTCAGGATAAAGGCCGATTTCTTGGGATTGAAGGAGAAAGGGATTGGTCCGTGTCCTAGAGTCCCTGCAGATTTGAAAGCCTCTCTTCTTCCATGGAAGAGAGAACAGGAGTCTATGGAAGGAATTGGGGGTGGTGGTGATGATACCCAGGATGATTCAGAGGATGAAAGCAAAAGAGCCAGGATGGAAGAGGTTCCCGATATGCAGAGTCAGGTTGATTTGCCTAGTTCCAACACCATTGGTGTTGGGTCTAGCTCCGCCCCTCGAGCCCACAGGTCTTCCTTGCCCACCAAGCCTACTTTGAAGAGGGCAAACCTCAAGGAAAGGTTTCAGAAGCAAGCTGTCGTTGAGGCTACCTGTGAGATAACAAAGTTGTTTATTCAATGCGCTTTGTCATTTCACATTTTGTGTACCCCGTGCTGGAAGAAGGCCATGAGAGCTATTAGCCGCATTCGGTATGGGTGGGAGGGCCCATCTTATGAGTGTTTATGCTCCACGCACTTAAAAAATGAGAAAACTAGCGTGCAATTAGAGATGGAGCCTCTCAAGGAAAATTGGCGAAAGTATGGTTGTACAATTTTATGTGATGGCTGGATAGATATGCGCAAGAGGAATGTCTACATCAGCTTAGTGTCCTCTTGTGTAAGGGCACAATGTTCTTGCGTGCCATTGATGCTTCGGTTTTCCAGGGACAGTTGTGACATGCACTTTCATTTGGTGACATTTGCGCCAAGCTTTATTAGAGATTGGCCCTCAAAATGTAGTATAAGTGATCACAGACAATGGATCAAATTGTGTGTCTATTGGCAGAATGTTGGAGAATGAGCTCCCACAGATTCTGTGGACACCATGTGCAGCCCATAGCTTGGACCTCTTGATAGTGGATGTCGCCAAGGTGGGGTGGATTTCCGACATTGGTAAAGTTTGTCACAAAGAGACCAAAGGTCCTTGCCATGTATCATGCCCATAGTGATTTGGAGCTGTTGAAGCCCGCAAAGAATGGTGTGTCACTTATTGCAGATGGGTGGAGTGACACTCATAAAAGGTCCATTCATGGCATGGTTGCTTATTCTCGAGGAGAATGCAATTCATTTCCTCACATGATGCTTCTGGGACTAGAAAAACTGCAGATCAGCTTGTGGAAGAGTGGGCCGAAGGTATTGAGAAAGTTGGACCAAAGAATGTTATTCAGTTCTTAGCTAATGGTGAGGCAACAAATAGAGCAGCTGGTCTTAAGCTTGAAGACAGGTATCCGCATATCACATTTAGTCCATGCTTTGCTCATTGAAGAGACACATCCCTGGGAAGGGGTGTGGCTCTTGAGTCAATGGTTATGTCCTTTGGACTTAGGGGTGTGTCTTTTCTCCAGATTGCAGATGGACGAGAGCCATGCATTGGCAAGGTTTATGAGGGGCTAACCGAATGATCGAGAAAATAGGGGAAATGGGCTTGTGTGATGAGAAATATGCAAAGGTTCGAGAATTATGTGAAGCACGATGGAATGGTTATCATTCTCCTATGCATGCTACTGCGTATGTCTTGGATCCCGAGTTCCAAGGATGTGGACAAGAGGCCAATGATGAGGTGATGGATGGTTGGGAGACAATGCTTTCTAGGCAGGTTCGTGATGCAGATAAACAAAGGTTGGTGAAAGGCCAACTTGGATTTTATCGCAGCAAGTTGGGAAGGTTTGGATCGGCTGATGCACAGAGAGATAGGTTTAAGATAGGGGTTGCTTTATGGTGGGAGGATTATGGGGCTCGTACACCACAGCTTCAATCATTGGCAGTAAGGATCTTGTCTCAACGTGCAAGCTCCTCTCCGATTGAGCAACTATGGAGTGTGTTCGGCCACCTTACTATTTGCATTTCACCTTGAGGCTTGGACTCTGGACTTGGGTTGTTTCTTTTCTCTAGGCTGTGGGCCACATTTTGTGCTTTTTGTCACTTATGTTATGTATGATGTGGGCTAATTTATTTTGACTTGTGAGATCCGTTCAGTGTTAGTATCTAGCCATGCAAATTGTGTGGTGCACTAGACTTTAGTGTGTCTCTAATTTGGTTATATAAATGAGCATTGTATGTTAAGATTTATTGTCATTTCTAGGAATTATCTAGGTCGTTCCCTATTTCCGTTCCTCCTCGTTCCCGTTCCCGTGGTGGTGCTTTTGTTCCGTTCGCGTTTAAAGGAAACGGAAACGGTAGGAAACGACACGTGTACAACTTAATGCGCGAAAAACAAATACTTCAGTAGGCCGTAGGACTCACATAATTAAACATACACAAAGTATTCAAAAAACATTAAAAGAAGTGGACATTTATTTGCTCAATGAGATCTCATTATGTAGTACAATGAAATACCTCAAGATCATGAGGCTCTACATAAGAGTACAACAAGACGAACTAGAGGGGGATCTCAATGCCAAGGTCTAGATCTAGTAAATCATCTGAAGGAAAAGAGCTTGCACCGCTAGAACTAGCACCTGTATCCATGGGTACACTACATTGCTCCTCTACATCTGAAGTACTCTCATCCTCCTCTGACCAATGTTTCCATTCTTGTGGGTTCTCTAAGCGCTCTAGAAGGCGCAAATTTGCACTAACAAAAACCAAATCATCGGTTTTTCCAGTGCCAAGACGGTTTCGCTTTTTTGAAGCGATGTGACTGAAAGAGCTCCAAAGCTGCTCTAGGCAAGAAGAACTCACAGCTTGGCTCAAGATCTTGATGGCCACCTCCTGTAACTCCGGACATCGGCCCCATAGTCCTCCCACCACACACAGGGATCGGTGGTCAACCGATCCGCCAATGCATTTGCTTTACCAAATCTTTTCTTGCAAGCTTTGTAATCAGCTAGTTGATTCTTGATCAATCTTTGCTTCACAACATTTGGTTGTAGTCTCTCCAAGACAATGTCCCATCCATCCATGACCTCATCGTCTGAGAACTGGTTGCCTAGGTGAAAGTGAGGGTCAACAACAAAGGCTGCTGCATCATGTATAGGAGAGTGATAGCCATCCCATCTATCTTGACATAAGGACCTCAACTCCTCATACTGTATTGGATTTGGCTCAATCTCCTTAAGTTTCTCCACCATCTTGTCCATGGACTCCTATATCTGGCCAATGCATGGCTGAAGTGCATCACACATCCTCAACAAGAGGATGATGGGCTTTCCCAAAGCCACTATGTTTCTCAATTGCTCCCACCAAAGAGGATCGCGGACGTAAGAAACTGATGCCTTGCCTACAATTGTGCCTGATAATGCATGGCTCTCATACTCGTCATTGACGAACAACTGCTTCACAGCACTAGAGCACTTCTCGATGGACTCCAACATAAGAAAGTTGTAGGCAAATCGAGTGTCAGAGTACTTGCGCAGGTCCCTATGAGATTTCTTTCTAAACTCTGAAGGCAAGAAAGTGTGCTTGTAAATGAATGTGACAATGTACTGGGCCTGTCTATGATTTTTGCAATCCACTCTAGCTTTCCAATGTTTTTGAGAAGGTTGTTAAGATAGTGAGCCATGCACATGGAGAAAAGGTGATATGTGGGTGCCTCTCAGGAAGCAACCTACAAGCTGCCTTATTGGCGTTCTCTCCATCTGCTGCAAACTGGATTACCCTCTCTGCACCCACCATCTCAACAGCTGCTGACCACTCCTGGAAGAGTACATCTGCAGACTTCCTAGTAGCCGATGCGTTGTGCGAGGAGATGAAGTATGCTTGCCCCCTAGAGTAGGCAACAACACCATGAATAGAGCGAGACCCGGTGTTGCTCCAGCCATCAGCAATTAGCGTGATGCCGTTCCTCTCCCATGAGGATCGCACGATCCCAGTAGCGGCTGCAACAGCTTCCCTCTCCTTCACCAAGAGGGTGGTCCTCAATGCCTCTGATGATGGAGGAGTGTAAGTGGGCCCAAACTGTGCGATCCTCCGCACCATCTCCTTGAAGTAGCAGCTGCGTGCGGCATTGAAAGCTATTGCGTCATGATAGAAGAACCGCGCAACGCTCGCAATCGACTTCCTCTTTCTTCTTTGGGTCCCAACGGTTGGGAAGTGTGCTCTGCTTGGATCGAATACCTCCTCTTCCCCCTACTGCTGGTGGTGCCGGTCCAAATGGACTAGCAGTGGGCCCAAAAAAGGAAGGCATGCCACCTATGGAGGATCTATTGCTGCCAACACTCGGTACTTGGGTGCTTTGTGAAGCACCCACATATGAGCTAGGGTCGATCGCAACGCCGGGTGTCCTAGCCGATGCCTGTGTACGAGTCGCGTCGTCTTTGCGACGAAGCTCCTCCCTCCGAGCGTCGTTGATGCCCAAGCAGAATGTTATCTCATGCCCTGAGATATGAAGCAAATGTGTGCGAATTCGAGTAGCGCTCCCAGTCTGACTACCATGGCAATATTTGCATTTCTAGTGGCGACTACCCCCTGTTCTATACCCACTTTTGGCCTGGACCTCATCCCACCAAGACCGCTCCGATGGTTTGGGCCTCTTCGAGCTGGACCTTGCCTGAGCGCTTGAGGCCATGAAAGATGTAGACTGCAGTGAATGAGTAACCATGTTCAGCCAAAGTGATTGACAATTTAAAGAAAAAAAAAGTTGACAATTTTCAAGAGAAAGGAGAAGACATATAGGATGACTCAAAAAAATTGCTTCTATTAAAATGATGAACATTTCAAAGTGGAGAGTTACAAAAAAGGTCTTCACATTTCAAAGTGCATTAGGAGGCACTTCCTCTAGTTTTGCCACATTGGGTGGCTCAGGATTGGGGACCTATTCTATAGTGGAAGGAGGAGAAGGTTGGCTTGGCTGGTAGTTCCACCACATGGGAACTTTTCTCCTACGAACACGTGGCGAACGTCCACAATATAATTTTGGAGTGAATGTAATGGGAGGGCACCGACATCGTTTGGCACACAAGTGAATTGCATCTAGTAAGGTCAATGATGTTTTGAGCGGCAAAGGACATTGGCAATGGGCGGTCTCGATGTATTGTCTTTCGGCGATGCACGAACAACATCGACATGGGATGTCATTGAAGATTTCAGCCATAAAGTTACTATTTTTCAAAATATTGAAGCAATTAAGCAAGAGCTTATAATTAGACAAACGGATTTGTTTTTTAAACTAAATGCATGAGAGAAAAATGCAGCAAGTGTATGAAAAAATTGTCACTCACATTGCTTGGAATGAATAGAAAGTGCCTCCCCCGCATCCGCCAAGCGCTAATGCCTCCCTCGCTTACGCCAATGCGAAAATGCTTCCCCCGCTTTCGCCAATGGGTGCGAGAGAGAGAGAGAGAGAGAGAGAGAGAGAGAGAGAGAGAGAGAGAGAGAATGTATGTGTGTGTGTGTGAGAGAGAGAGAGAGAGAGGGAATGGGTGTGTGTGTGTGAGAGAGAGAGAGAGAGAGGGAATGGGTGTGTGTGTGTGTGAGAGAGAAAGAAAGAAAGAAAGAAAGTTGTATTAACGTCTTCATAAGGCCAAAATGACCTATGAGACCAAAAGGTTACATCATATCCATGAGGTACATCATCCTGGGTACAAAATAGTAATAAAGAAAGAAAACAAAATTCTAGTACTTTAAAATCTGATCTAGGTACATGAGCAGAGAGCTCTCATATCACCCTAATACATCCCTCGGGGGCCACTGTGACATGGTGCTCAAGGTGGTAAAACTGAGCGGGCGCGAGAATGTTCTGCGATGATGGCCTGGATCTTCTTGTGGTGACGTGGCCGTGGGCGAGGGCCATGGGGTTTGGGGCGTTGAGCTCTGCATAACTCAGTGGCTCTGTCGAGTGTGACACCTCTCGGCCGAGCTCCTACACTGGCCTGTGGTCTAGGTATGATGGGTGGATCGGCCCTCGGAGTGCTGGTATGGAAGAAGTCGGTAAGAGCTCTCTGTGTTGGTCCTCGAGCAAGTGGATCCTGGAAAGTGGTCCGAACCCAGCTCGGAAGAGGTAGTGGAACCTCCCCCGAATCTCATAGTATACAGGGCATCGGCATATGTAATGGTCCTTTGTCTTGGGCTCTGTGTAACAGAGCTGGTCACACCTCTCGGCCGAGATCCTACACTAGCCTGTGGTCTAGGTATGATGGGTGGATCGGCCCTCAGAGTGCTGGTATGGAAGAAGTCGGTAAGAGCTCTCTGTGTTGGTCCTCGAGCAAGTATAGCTGATCTGGATCTCACTAAGGACTCCTTGTGTCTACGGAGCTCTAGAAGAAAAAGTCCCAGGCATCTCTGATCCGGGAAGTCCATGATCCTGGAAAGTGGTCCGAACCCAGCTCGGAAGAGGTAGTGGAACCTCCCCCGAATCTCATAGTATACAGGGCATCGGCATATGTAATGGTCCTTTGTCTCGGGCTCTGTGTGACAGAGCTGGCATATCCTGTCCTCTGGTGCGGCCGCCCTAGGCCCATATTTGGCAGTCTCCACTCTCAACTGGTGGGACGAGGTGGGGATCTGGCCGATCGCACATCTCACCCCAAAGGATAGGTGGATGTCCATGTAGCGTGGACGGATGATGAACCCATCCTCTGTTAGGCATAGGAGGTGATCTCTGTAGAAGGCCATCTTCGTCCCCAGTGGACGACTAGGTGAACTCCATGTCCTCTGAGTATCCAGTTTGACAATGTCCTTCCTGATAACCTTGTTCCGCTCTGTGCGGCTGAGAGCAAATGATGGGGCCTCTATGCTGTATTGGAAGGGGGGGAGTGTCTCCATCTGCATACTATGCATGCCAAACCAAGTGCCTACTTGTGCATACCTGCACTCTGTATCTCCCTCAAGTGTCAACTGTCTCGAGGATGAGAGAGAGAGAGAGAGAGAGAGAGAGAGAGAGAGAGAGAGAGAAATTGTGCACTGTATTCTATGCAGGTAACAGGTACTGAGAAGGAAGGTTTTATATAATTTTTTTTCTTAAATGTTAAGCTGAGCTTGAGCTAACCTTCTAACGGGCATTTTTTCATTTGCTAACGTTTTTTTTTTTGGCTAACTTTTAGAGATGGCAACGTGTAATTTTTGCTAACGTTTTTTTCTCCTTCTGACGATAGGCGATGGCCAATGTCCCGTTTTTCTTTAAAACGTTAGGCGCACGTTTTTTTGGATGCCGGACACGTTTTTTAAACGACAGTTTATCACGATTTTTTTTTTCTTGTATTCGAACGTTTATTTTTTTGTAAATTTGCCACATGGCATGGATGTGATCTGGAAATGGCGTTTCTTGTGAGGCGACCACGTTTTGCAACACTGACGAGTAGTGAAACGGCATTTCCCCATTTCAGGGGGGGCGTTTTACCCGTTTGTTGTGACTATGGTCAGGATAGGTGGGATCAATACCAATCAAATATGCATTTGGCTGCATTTGTGCTAGATCTGGAGTTCCAGGGCAATGGGCAAGAGAGGGATAATGAAGTCTATGAAGGTTGGGATCTTATTCTTGTGAGACTGGATCCAGATGCTATGGTACGTACAGCAATTAGAAGCCAGCTCTCCTTGTATAGGAGCAAAGTTGGGGACACATGTGGGAGGGCCTCCTTGGTGGGAGGATTATGGAGAAGCAACTCCAGATCTTCAACGTCTTGCCATCCGCATTCTTAGTCAAAATGCAAATTCCTCTCCTATTGAGCAACTATGGAGTGTCTTTAGCCATGTTGCCTCAAAGAAGAGGAACCGCCTGTTAACAACTAGAACAAATGATTTGGTGTATTTGGCAGCCAACTTGCACCTTTTGGCTCAAGTTGCAAGTGGTAATCTTGACAATGAGAGCTTCATATCCATGAAGGGCGATTTGGATTCAGATTTCGATGAGCTTCCAGCTTCACTAGCTCACGATGCAGCTACGAATGAGAGTTTGGATGATATTCTAAGCTCTATTTGACTTTCTCGTTTTTAGAGTGCCTTAATAGCTCCTTGTATTCTAAACAAGGGTACAACACAGGGCTTGGATAAGAAATCTATGAACATGGCTAGCTGCTGCCACTTTTGAAAATTGTTCTCTTTGAAGTTTTTCCCAGTTTGTATGCTGTAAATTTATTGCATTCTTTACTTTATTTGTCTATCTTTTAACTTGTTCGCAACATAATTAATTTCCCTATCTAAACTCTATCTCATGATGATCTGTCGTCCCCGTTCCCGTTCCCGTTCCAAGTACAAACGTCCCCATTCCCCATTCCGAAGTCGGGTCTTGTTCCCATTCCCGTGCCACATTCCATGTGATTGCATAAATGTCAAGCATACTACAAAATTAGAGACTGTTTCAGAGAGGGATTTGATTCTCTTTGACAAGTCATAGAATACGAGGCCTTAAGTTATGTGGCATTATTCGTGCATGAGATACATATTATAATTTGATGAGAGACTAGAACAGATGAAGAAACTAGACCTGCGAGTTGCTTAAGTTCTTATAGATTTTTGGTAGGGCTGTGCCAGAGAGCCAGGTATGGAGGAGATTCATCAGTAATACTCCTCAAGATCACGAGTCAAACAATGCTTACAAGGCACCACAAGGAGTCCTCATGACAACATCCAGACAGCTAGTTGTCCCTATTAACCTACTGCTCAAATGAAGGATCTCCAGGACCAGATCTATCACAGGATAGCACAAAGAGACATATCTTAGATGTGTAGGCATATGCTCACTTATGGTAGTGCTATGTGTGAATAGGGTTTAACCAAGGACACTTTTTCCCATGTGGTTTTTCCCCTTGGATATCAAGTGTGAAAGGATACTCTACATATAATATTTTGTACTTCTATATTATATGGATGTGGCCACATGCAAGGGTTGACTTGCATTTTGTGGCTACCACACTTTTGGCTCTCTCTCTCTCTCTCTCTCTCTCTCTCTCTCTCTCATTTCTGTGTGTGAGCTTCTCTATCCTGCACCTAACCCTAATGTGCAGGTTTGTGTGTGTGAGTGTGTGAGTCCAACACCAACAATAGAGGCAGCTCCCAGCTCTCTCTGATACCAATTTGTAGGCATATGCTCACTTATGGTAGTGCTATGTGTGAACAGGGCTTAACCAAGGGCACTTTTTCCCATGTGGTTTTTTCCCTTGGATATCAAGTTTGAAAGGACACTCTACATATAATATTTTGTACTTCTATATTATATCGATGTGGCACACATGCAAGGGTTGACTTGCATTTTGTGGCTACCACACTTTTGGCTCTCTCTCTCTCTCTCTCTCTCTCTCTCTCTCTCATTTCTGTGTGTGAGCTTCTGTATCCTGCACCTAACCCTAATGTGCAGGTTTGTGTGTGTGAGTGTGTGAGTCCAACACCAACAATTGGTATCAGAGCTGGGAGCTGCCTCTGGATTTCTGCCCCTGGAAAATCTGCAGCAATCTCAGCTTCCGTCACTGCGAATTTTCGTCGACGGACCACCTTTCGTCCACCAGACCTTGCCGCCCCTGCCGTCGAGGACCGGCGGCACTAGTGGAGAGTGAACCACCGCCACTCAGCCCACGGGCGGCGCCTCCCGTCTTAAGCGGCGCTAGTGCTCGCAGCTTCGCCGCAGCCCAATCCGCCCAGCTCCTTTAGCGGCGCTAGTGCACGCACAACCGCCGCCGCCGCTCCAAGTCGGTGCTGTCAGTGCGCAGGCAGCCACCTCCGCCCAGCGCAGCCGGCGCTCCTGCGCCCACCTCTGTCCCTCGTCCTTGCTTTTCATCACTGGCCGTCTGCTAGAACCAGTCCAGAGCCATCGCAGCTCAGCGCCCAGTGCCTCCATCCATCGGTTCACGTGCCCAGCAACACCCCCGGCTGACGCTTGCATTACACGTCAGTGCCATCCGTACTGCAGGTACTTTTTTGACAAAATTTTGTTCACATGAAAATACACTTTTTGCAGACACTTCAGTGCAGGTCAGATTTAAAGGAAAGTTGTAGGTGGTAAAGGGTTCAGGCAATTTGGGGGATTTCTCAATTTGAGGCCAAATTGAAAAATTGGACATGTTGCTTTGCTTGCAATTTGGGGGTTTTCCAAATTGAGGTCAAAATCAGCAAATTGAGCCTCTTTCAGTTGCAAAAATTTGGGTCTTTTGTGAAAACTGGCCAATTAAATGCACATTGAAGCGATTAGAGTGCATAAAAATTGGGGCTTTTCAGATTGGAGCATGTAATTGGGCATTACAGCTGTGATTTGTCGCGTATGTATACACATTGTGTGTAATTGGACAATTTGGTAAAGGTTTACACTTGCTTCAGTTTGCAGGCAAACATTTGCACATGACATTTGGTTGCCTGGCAGTGCACATTGGTGCTTGGTTTGCTTGCAGGTATATTTTGTTGACATGGCTCAAAATGCTACAGATGTATTTGGTTTGCTCACCCAGGAGGACAAGTTGGATGGATCTAACTACTCCCTCTGGAGTTTCATGATCCATAATTTGCTGGTAGCCAAAGGGCTTTGGGGCATCGTGTGTGGTGATGACACACGCCCACTTACCATACAGCCAGCCACGCCTCAAAGGGGAGGTGCTCAAAGAGCTCTTGATGTAGAACCTGCTCCCACACAAGAGCAGAAGAGATGGGACTCTAGGGATGCACAGGCCATGTCATTGATAGCCCTTTTAGTGAAAAGGACTATTATTCCGCACATTCGTTCTTGCAAGACATCGAAGCTTGCATGGGACACATTGGAAGCAATCTATCACGTACGCAACGAGGCAAGAGTTGCCTACTTGAAGAGGCAATTGGATCTTCTTTCTATAGATGAGGGTGATTCCATGGCAGATCATCTCACCAAAGTGAAAGATTTGCAGGAACAATTGCTCAATATTGATGAGGTTATCCCAGACAGATAGCTGGTCACCAACACTCTTCATTCTTTACCACCTTCCTACTTGGGCTTTCACACCTCTCTCAACCTCTCAATGAGAGGAGGTGGTGATCCCGTCACTTTTGAAGAGCTGGTGGGTTTACTCTTGCAGGAAGAGCAAACAAGAGCAAACTTAGCAAGCAACCGTGGTGGAGACAAGGCATTTACAGCCAAGGATAAGGGTAAAGCAAAGAGCTTTAAGCATGGGGGACAACAGTCTAGCAAGGCTGGTCATGGACAGCCCTCTTCTGGTGGTGAAAAGTCTGACAAAGGGGATGCAAACAAGCCCAAAAAGAAGGGCAAATGTCACTACTGCCATAAGCCTGGACACTACATCAGTGAATGTAGGAAGCGGATTGCAAAAGAGAAAAGGAAAGAAGCAGGCAATGCAGTAGTAGACTCTTCTGATGACAAAGCACAGCAATCAGCTAATGTAATCCACGAAGAGTACACTTTTTTGGTCACATGCACTAGTGGCACATCAAGTGCTTCAGACAATGATATGTCTTGCATTGCATCTGACAGACAGGATGTATCATGGTATGTTGATAGTGGTGCTTCGAGCCACATCACTTCATGCAAAGATGTATTTCAGCACTTGGTTTATGCTTCAAATGGCGGCACTGTATCATGTGTAGATCATACCACATATCCAGTAAAGGGAGTTGGCAATGTCATACTTATTGCAGCCAATGGTGGCAATATATGTATGAAAAATGTATTGTATGTTCCAGGGATAAAGAAAAATCTGCTCTCCGTCTCAGTCATAAACGACCAAGGTTTAAAGATTGAATTTGAAGATGGGAAGTGTTTGGTAAAAGACCCATCAAAGGGTTATGAAATAGTCACTTCTGGAACACGATACAAAGGCTTGTATAAGATGGACAGCTATGACAAGCGTACTTATGATGCAAATACAGTGGCTGCCCACACTCCTGCTATGCATGATGCAGAGCTATGGCATGCTCGTTTTGGGCATGTAAATTTTCAGAGTTTGATGCTTTTGCAGAAGCATCATATGGTTGATAATATGCCGCCTCTTGAGTCTCCACCATGACATGTATGTGAGGGGTGTAATTTGGGAAAGATGCAACGAAAATCATTCCCCAAAGATGGAGCTGTTAGAGCTGAAAGTAAATTACAGCTCATACATAGTGATGTATGTGGTCCAATGCGGACACCATCCATAGGGGGGCATCTTTTCTTTGTCACATTCATTGATGACTACTCCAGGTTTGCTTGGGTTTACCCCTTGAAAGCGAAAGCAGATGTGTTTACATGCTTTCAACACTTTGTAGCAATGGTTGAAAATATGTGTGGATGTTAAGTCCAAACACTCCGCTCAGATAGAGGTGGAGAATACATGTCAAATGCATTCAAGGATTATATGCTTCAAGAGGGCATCAAACACCAATGTACTGTGCCTTATACACCGCAACAGAATGGTGTAGCTGAAAGGAAAAATAGATCTCTCATGGAGATGGCAAGATGCATGGTGAAAGCACAAAAGTTGCCTCACAATTTTTGGATGGAAGCTATAATGTGTGCAACTCATGTGTTGAACAGGTGTCCAACAAAAGCTTTGAAAACCATAACACCATTTGAGGCTTGGTATAGCCGAAAACCAACAGTGAATTATATGCGTACATTTGGGTGTTTGGCATATGCACATGTGCCAGAACAACTCCGAACAAAGCTAGATGACAAAGCAATGAAATGCATTTTTGTGGGCTACAGCAATGAGAGCAAAGGATACCGTCTTTATAATCCAACAACACGAAGGATTTTTGTCAGTAATGATGTGGTATTTTATCAAGTGTGAAAGGACACTCTACATATAATTTTTTGTACTTCTATATTATATGGATGTGGCACACATGCAAGGGTTGACTTGCATTTTGTGGCTACCACACTTTTGGCTCTCTCTCTGTCTCTCTCTGTCTCTCTCTCTCATTTTTGTTTGTGAGCTTCTCTATCCTGACCTAACCCTAATGTGTAGGTTTGTGTGTGTGAGTGTGTCCAACACCAACAATAGAGGCAGCTCCTAGCTTTGATACCAATTTGTAGGCATATGCTATTTCAATCGTATTGATTTGAAGAGTGGTTGTCACCATATACGAGTGGTGCCAGAGGATGTACACAAAACTACATTCAAGACAGCTTTTGGATTGTATGAGTTTTTGGTGATGCCTTTTGGTCTCACCAATTCCCCAACCACATTCAATCGTATGATGGATAGGATATTCCGACCCCATCGAAAATTCCACCTATGGTAGTGCTATGTGTGAACAGGGCTTAACCAAGGGCACTTTTTCCCATGTGGTTTTTCCCCTTGGATATCAAGTGTGAAAGGACACTCTACATATAATATTTTGTACTTCTATATTATATGGATGTGGCACACATGCAAGGGTTGACTTGCATTTTGTGGCTACCACACTTTTGGCTCTCTCTCTCTCTCTCATTTCTGTGTGTGAGCTTCTGTATCCTGCACCTAACCCTAATGTGCAGGTTTGTGTGTGTGAGTGTGTGAGTCCAACACCAACAAGATGCACGTAAGGATCAGCACACAACCCCTTGAAAGAGGAGATTCTTAGGTGTCTTTATAACCCCATTGCCTCAAGAAAGAGCGAGCTCACAGCCTTGCATGGGGAGTATATCGAGAAAATTCACTGAGCTCCGCCATCCATCCTGACCTTTTATTTGCATTTCATTTTCATATTTCCGTATGATATCTCCAGGGAATGCTATTGGCATCCTCTGTTTGCTATATACTGTACTGTACCACTATGGCCTTAGAGGCAGTTCTGGCTTTCCAGAGATGTCTCTCTTTCTCTCTCTCACACACATTTCCCAAGCTCTTGTGTAGCTTTCCAGCGTCAGTTATCCCTTTAACAAAACCTTAGTCATTTAAGTTTTTTAGTTTGGGCTTTTTTTCCACAAAAATGTGGACTTTTGACATGTAAGCTTTAATTCATGGACATGTGAATGTTGACAAGTGTTTATTTTGCAGGTGCTCGAAGCAAGAGCTAAAGCTGATAGAGCTCAGTCACTCCTAAAAAATGTTGCAGATAGGAAACGAGATAAACAGGATAAAAGTGGAGGTCTAGTTATAGTGCTGGCAATATATGGAAACGTGCTTGATTTTGAAAGGACAAGGCATGCTGAGGAGTTCTCTGAGGACACAACAGTGACCGAAGGAGATGATTTTCCAGCCCCAATACTAGATGTCACAACAACACTCAATTTTCTGGTGGATGATGGTGGTCAGCTTCAGGTTGCCACATTCCAATGCCAACTTTTATATGTTATTTTAAAAATTAATAAAGATCATAATTACTTGCAGGCGCGCATGTTTTGTACCTAGTAACTACATGGGCAAAATTATATTATTATGTACATGCATACTTACACATCTATCATGCATTGATGCTACATGTGTATCTTCGTATGATACGCATGTACACATTAAAACACAAATACATTGACATTCACATACATACACATACAAGTGCCTTGCATATACAAAAGCATGCATATAGACGTAGAAACACCCACACATAGACAGTCACTTGTCGATTGTAGTAGAGAACATTGGCGCAATTACGTTGCTTGCTTACGTTCATTTACTCACTTTGCAGCTTCATGGAGGTGTCAAGAAATCAGGTCTTATTGGCTTTTGTGATCCATGCCCTGGTGAAGCTAAGCAATTGAAAGTGGTATACACATTCCGAAATAAAAAATTTGAGGTACTCTCTTTGTCCCCCCCTCCAGTGAGAGTTATACTTTGTTCTATTTTATTTTCCATTCCATGGTGAGATATGCCATGGACATTATTGTATCACTTTGGTCTCATAGGCCCATTGGGTCTTTAGTAGACTCTTAATATATCTTTCTTTCTTCTTTCTTTATCTCTCTCTACTTTGGTCTCATAGGCCCATTGGGTCTTTAGTAGACTCTTAATATATCTTTCTTTCTTCTTTCTTTATCTCTCTCTCTCTACTTTGGTCTCATAGACCCATTGGGTCTTTAGTAGACTCTTAATATATCCTTGGTTCACGAAGGATCACGAAGATGGCCCGACAAGATGAGGCCCTTTATGAGGAGCTACAGCTTCACATAAGGACAGAGATGAACACCATGCGACAGGAGCTTGAAAAGGAATGGACCGAGGAGATGCATGCCCAAAGGAAAGTGATATACGAAACGCTGAAGGAAGAGATATATGTACAATTGAAGGGAGAAATGCAAGCCCAAGTACGGGTTGAGATGGAATTAGTCCAAGCCTTGATGCACACGGAAATGAAAAAAGAGATGCAGAAATGGAAGGATGACATGCTCCGAGAGATTGGCACAACAGTTGCATCGTACGAAGGCACTTTGAAGACATGTATGGCTGACCGCGAAAAAGACATCACAGAAATGCAAAACATTTTGGAATCATGTAAGGCCAAAGTGGCTGTAGGTGAGAAGGAAATGCATTCACGCTTTGGTTATAACTTTCTCATGATGAAGAGGTTATCCAAAGTGCAATTGCCTTTGAAGCAGTTGGTTGTATGCAATGAGTGGATGGGATGGGCACTTTCTCGCTCAGGAGCCGGCATAGAGGTTGCAAGAACCATACAAGACTTCACATTTTGGGATGAAGTCAATACTATCAATGCTATGATGAAGCCGATCATGCGCTTGATGCGGATTGCAGATGGACGGGAGCCATGCATTGGCAAGGTTTATGAGGGGGCTGACCGAATGATCGAGAAAATAGGGGAAATGGGCTTGTCTGATGAGAAATATGCAGAGGTTCGAGAATTATGTGAAGCACGATGGAATGGTTATCATTCTCCTATGCATGCTGCAGCGTATGTCTTGGATCCCGAGTTCCAAGGATGTGGACAAGAGGCCGATGATGAGGTGATGGATGGTTGGGAGACAGTGCTTTCTAGGCAGGTTCGTGATGCAGATAAACGAAGGTTGGTGAAAGACCAACTTGGATTTTATCGCAGCAAGTTGGGAAGGTTTGGATCGGCTGATGCTCAGAGAGATAGGTTTAAGATAGGGGCTGCTTTATGGTGGGAGGATTATGGGGCTCGTACACCACAGCTTCAATCATTGGCAGTAAGGATCTTGTCTCAAGGTGCAAGCTCCTCTCCGATTGAGCAGCTATGGAGTGTGTTCGGCCATGTTGCATCCAAGAAGAGGAACAAATTTGGGACAAAACAAGTCAATGACTTGATTTTTGTAAGTGCTAATTTGCGCTTGCTTGGTGATATGGCATCTCCCAAACCAGAGAAGTTTATATTGCTTGATGAGGAGTCCTCGGATGATGAGGAGACACATGGACTTGCAGATCCTGGTCAGGATGGGATTGAAGATTTGGATGCTGCAGTTGTTGGTCTTGATGATATGGCTTTCTTGGATGACATAGATGATAGTCTCCTTGATGGCATCACTGGCAGTAGCCATGCATGATATCTCCTTACTATTTGCAATGTGCATGTCACCTTGAGGCTTGGACTTTGGACTTGGATTGTTTCTTTTATCTAGGCTGTGCCATGTGGGCCACATTTTGTGCTTTTTGTCACTTATGTCATGTATGATGTGGGCTAATTTATTTTGACTTGTGAGATCTGTTCAGTGTTAGTATCTAGCCATGCAAATTATGGTGCACTAGACTTTAGTGTGTCTCTGATTTGGTTATATAAATGTGCATTGTATGTTAAGATTTATCGTCATTTCTAGGAATTATCTAGGTCGTTCCCTGTTTCCGTTCCCCCTCGTTCCCGTTCCCCCTTTTTCTCGTTCCCGTTCCCCTGGTGGTGCTTTCGTTCCGTTCCCGTTCCCGTTCCGTTGCTACTATGCGTGAAAGAGCCATATGGGCTGTCATACAAGTTCATGCGTGTATGGAAGAGCCATGTGGGCTGTTATACATGTTTGTGCGCCTATGGAAGGACATGTTGTGGATAGCCTCCCATGGCGAGAGTAAGGCCCTCAAAGGTTGTACATGTTATATTTCTCCTAAGTTGAAAATAAAAGTTACACAGCTGACACCACATAGAGGCCGGAATGGGCCGACCCCCCCCCCGCCCCCCCTCCTTGGAGTATTTCATTATCCAAGTGGATTGTTTAATGGCTGTGATTAAATGCCAAAATTTTTAATTGTGCTCATGGTCAAAGCAACGCTCACCCACTCCCGCACTTCCCGGGCGAGTTACACAATGAAATAGATGGAACGTTTCTTGTGAGTGTGTAAGAGTTTAAAATTGACTTCTTGGTCAGTTTCACCCACTCAATTGTTGAAATTTCTTAGTAGTATTCCACTAGCTCTTCAATTTCTCACTTACCCCCAATTTATAAATTCCAATTTCATACTTTCGACCTCAATGGTCGAAACGCCGTTTTGTGAAAATTTGACTTCTTCATCAATTTCATCTAATTTCACACCCAATTGTTCAATTTCTACTAGCTCTTCAGATTTTCACTTTCTTCCAATTCATAAATCTCAAACCTCAATTGCACCTAATTTCACACCCAATTGTTAGAATTTCTTACAAATTCTTCAATTTCTCACTTTTCTGCAATTTATAAATCCCAATACTTCCTACCTCAATTGCATCTAATTTCACACCCAATTGTTTAAATTTTCTACGTTTTTCTTAAAATTTCACTCTTTCCCAATTTGATTTGACAAGTGTCACTTCGAAACCTCTTCATTTTGTCCATAGAGACGAAATGAAACCAGTCGAAATGACGAAACAGACGAAACGTTTCTTGTGACTATGGGTGTGACATGAGAAGGACATCAACTCCTCCAGCAAACCCCTTACCCCTCTGAATGCCTTGTTTCCCCTGAGAGAGAGAGAGAGAGAGAGAGAGAGAGAGAGAGAGAGAGAGAGAGAAGATTTTATTAACGTCTACAAAAGACCCAATGGGTCTCTAAGATCAACATGTGTTACAAAGTTCCATATGTAGACTATGAACATGGACACAAAAAGTACTGAAAATGAAATGAAAAGAAGATCCACGTACTGCGTAGGCCTCCCGTGTGCATGTGGTACTAAAAAATCCCAAGGTTAATTGGCCAAAAACACTCAGGGAATGTGTCCTAGATCTCCACATCCAATAATAGTACCATCCTCTTCCATGATTGACCACAGCGCTACAATGGCGTCCCTGCCCGTAGAGTATCCTCAATCTACAACTAACAAGGGGAAGGCCTAGATCCCTAGATGTGCAGGCGTCTGGCTCTCAAAAAGGATCACGGTCTCTCACTAGTGCATGGGGCCAAAGGATCCCGCAAGCAGGTAGGGTGTGGTCTCTGGCCTCTATAAACCTTGAAAGGCTTGGATGGTACTCTCTACTAGCGTGGGTGAATGCAATCTAAAGAAGTCTCTAATGGATGTGTGAGAGGCATCTCGTTTGCTCTGACTCCCTAGATGCCATCTGAGCATGGTCTCCGAATGGCGAAGAAGCTCCAATAGGTACAAGAAAAGGGAGATAGGATTTTGTACCCATATCCCAAGTGCTCCCCGTAAAGGTCCTCGTGATCCTTAGCTCGGCCAATATGCAGCCGTAGTGACATTAGTAGTGTTGAAAAGATGGGCTGAAGGGAGGCGTGGGATGTGTGACTGTGGTATGGGCTGATTTGGCACACCATAGAGATGCCGGGCATAAGCTTCCCACTTTAGGGGATCAGTGATGAGTGCTTTTCTTGATAGAGGCACCAGGCGTTGGAGCTATCCGCACTCAAGAGGAGTTGGTATAACTCTGGCTTGCATTTGGCTAGAAACACACGCTTTTTCTGACAAGTAAGGCGGCGAAAGGATCTTTCCATGAGAGAGAGAGAGAAGCGAGAGAGAGAGAGATATTAACGTCTATGGAAGACCCCAAGGGTCTATGAGACCATAAGTAATACAATGTTACCATGGATATACTCAGCCATGGAAGAACTGAAACAAAAATGGAAAAAATGGAAAAAAACACCAATGTGTGTATCCATTCAGATAGCAGATGATTTTCCTATGATCCCTCAGCCAGAGAGGGAGAGAGAGAAAAAAAGAAAGAAAGTTATACTCAAGTCTATGGAAGACCCCAAGTGTCTATAAGATCATAAGTATGACACAATGGTACCATGGATATCCTGAGCCATGGAAGAACAGGAAAGGAAAAGGAAAAAACACCAATGTGTGTATACATCCAGATACAGATGGTTATCCTATGATCCCTCCTCAGCCGGTACCAATCTCAATGCAGAAAGAGGGTCGGGCCTCTGTGAGGGGAGCATGTCATGTTGGCTGAGAAAAAAAGAAAGAAAGTTATACTCAAGTCTATGGAAGACCCCAAGTGTCTATAAGACCATAAGTATAATACAATGGTACCATGGATATACTGAGCCATGGAAGAACTGAGAAGGAAAAGGAAAAAACATCAATGTGTGTATACATCCAGATTCAGATAGTTATCCTATGATCCCTCCCCAACCAGTACCAATCTCAAGGCAGAAAGAGGGTCAGGCCTCTGTGATGGGAGCATGTCATGTTGGCTGAGAACCTCTCGGTATGGGGATGTGAAGTTGGGGCACAGGCACTAATATGGGTGGTGGATTCTGATGTGGATGCGTGTATCACAAAAAAAATCTGTGATGGCTATCTGGGAGGTGTCCTGCCGGGGCTGGGCCTGTCTAGCATGCTGCCTCAACACTACATCCCTGTGTCATGTGAGCTCCATCAAGTACATGACAAGGCATCTCCAATCCTCATACTGTATCACCCGTGCAAGTGGCCCGAATCACTCTCGGAAAAGGCAGTGGAATCTCCCCCGTATCTCGTAGTAAGATTGTATTAAATGTCTACAAAAGACCCAAAGGGTCTATGAGACTAGGAATAAATACATATGATCCATGAATAACTGGACGTCGGAAACATGAAAAAGAAACATCCACCAAAGAAAACAGGCCCAATACGTGGACCCGTGTATACAATGAGGAGAGTCAAAGGTCGTCAGATGTCATGCTCCTCCTGAGTGGTGTACAGTGCAGCGATGTCCACCGTCTGTGGCAGTACATTCTATGGCGTCTGAGGATGTCCTGGATCTGCAGCTGAAGCTGGTGGGTCTAGATCGCTGGGGACAGGGGTGTTTAGCCATCTAGAGAGATTGTGCCCTCTCTTTGGTGATTCCCCAGGTGCATGGTGCCAGGAGAGTCCCGTGCTCCGTTGTGAGGTATGTGCTCTCCTAGACCAGGCGAACCTTGGGTGGTGGTTGCCAGAATCGCCCTCTCCTTAGATCAAGTATCTCTGCCATGGGCCTGTCTAGAATGGAGAGGTCGTAGAAGCGAGGTAGGTGCCTCCGATGCCGAGCAATAATGGCTCTGATCTGGCGATGGTGAGGATGCCGTGATCGGGATTCTGGTGGGCATGGCCGACAAGCACGACAAAAGATAGCTGCTCTATCAGTGGTGACTCCTTGGGAGCGTGGTCGGTGCCCTGATGGCCCAATGGAGGAGGTATCAACAGGTGTGTGGGCTGGGTTGCTGGTGCTGGTGCCGAAGAAATCTGTCAGGGTCCTCTGTCTAGGTACATCATGGCTCGGCCTCCTGTCTCCCAAGAGGGTCTCTCTGTGTCTCCTGAGCTCAAGTAGAAACAATCCCAGGCATCTCTGATCCTAAAACTCCATGACCCTGCGTAACGGCCCAAAACCCTCTCAGAAGAGGCAGTGATATATCCCTCGGATCTCATAATAGACTGTACATCGACAAAAGTAGTGTTCCTCTGTCTCTATCTCCTGGTAGCATAGCTGACAAATGCGGTCATCCAAGATCTGATGCACATATCGCCCTGTCTCAATCCGCAGCTGGTGTGATGAGGTTTGATCTGTCCAATGGCACAACGTATCCCATGTGATAGGTGTACATCCATGTACGCCGGGCGGGTGATAAAATCATCTTGGAATGAGCCATTTTCGTGCCCAAGGGCTCAAGGGGGGCTAGTCCATGTACTCTCTGTGTCCACTCTAATGATATCCATCCTGATCAGGCGGTTTTGCTCTGAGCAGGTGAGATCCAAAAATGGACAATCCAGACTGTACTGAAAGGGTGGTAGTGCCTCTATCCGCAAACCATGTAGATCAAACCATGATCTCATCTGAGCGTACCAACAATGAGTATCTCCATCCTCTACCAACTGTATGGATGAGGTCAATGCCAATCGGGAGTACCTCTGCTGAGGGAGCTCCCATAGCCGCTATAAAAAGGTAACTGCCTCGAATAGGGCCTCCGTTACTACTGGTGGGGCACCCAGCTCAACCCAAACAATCTCATGTGGTACTGATGATTTGCTCCGAATCATAGGGGCAATCATCATAATCAGTGGTCTCTCCATTTGCCTCCATCCCTCATCTATCCCTCTGAGAGATCTGTGATGTATATTGGGCCCCCAAATTGGAGCTCCGTACAGGAGGGTCGGTGTGACAAGCGTATCAAATATCGAAGGCTTTGCGAAAGTCCACAAAGCAGCAGTATATCCTTCTCTTCTGTGCCATGCCCTCTTCAATAAGTGCCCGAAGTGTCAGTATGTGATCCAAGGTAGTAAATCCTCTCCTGAAGCCAGCCTGTCCATGTGCTTGATGACCATGCCTCTCTGCCCATCGGCTCAGCTCCGACTCCAATATAGAGCCATATAATTTGGCCAAGTAATGACCAATCATGATCGTCCTGTAGTTGCCTGGTACCATGGGGTCCCCACTCTTAAAGAGTGGTACAACGATATGCTCTGTCCAGCTTGTCGGGAAACCCTCACAAATGGCACGATTACACACATGTACGATGAGCGGAGCCAAAGTGTCTCGTGCATATGAGAAGTGCTCTCCAACTAGCCCATCATGATCCTGTGCCATTCCATTCTGTAACCTGTCTATCGCATCTAGCACCATCCGCATAGTAAAAAAGGTGCTGCTAGCCGGTCTAGCTCCCAGTGGAGGGGGGGTGGGGGGCTGTCCTGGTGCATCATATAGCTCTCTAGCATAAGTATGCCATGCCTCAGGTGCAGTAATCGGAGTACCAGGCTGTCTCTCCTGGAACATCTTCCATGCTCTCTCGCTGTCCTTCCCCAAGAAGAGTTGGTAGATCTCCTCCTCTAGCTTAGCCAGATAGGCTCGTTTCTTCCTCCGCACAAGGCGCCGAAAGATCATCCCGGCCTGTCTATGCGTGTGAGACCCAATGGCAATCTCATGCTGTAGCTGTGCTCGTGTCTCACGACACTCATCATACCAACTGTTCTGTGGGGCAATGCTGCGGGGGTGGGTGGAAGGGATCATAGTGCAGGGAAACGCACATGAGGCGGACACATGTAGTACACCTCCCAATCCTCTCGTGATCTCGTCCAGACGGCTATGCGGGTCTAAAGTGAACAAGCCATCAGATACTGCATCTCGATAAACCCCAACTGTCTCACGTGTAAACTGATATCTCGAGTACCTAGGTAGATGAGTGGCTGGCCCATCTCTCGGGGATCTACCTACTACTGTGAAACTCAGGTATGCATGATCGGCTGCTATGCCAATGGGCCTACTGGAAATCGTGAAACCCCGCACATCAGGTATCAATGAAGGAGATCCCATCAAGTAGTCCACTGTGCTCGCTCCCCCTTTAGAGTTCCAGTGTGTGAGAGCATCTAATCCTTGCCATCTCAATAAGCCATTGTATATGACCAACCCATGTGCACTCCCGAGTGTGAGAAAATGCCTGCCATAATCTGTAATCTCCCCCTCATCCTATGCTGATCTCTGCAACCCTACATCCTCTGCCATGATCTCCCGGTACATAGCCTCTTGAGTATCATACAACTCTGTCTGCTCTGTGTCTATACGTGCATTAAAGTCTCCCAATAGTAATATGTCTCCCATGCTGGCAAACCTCGTGATATCATCATATAGTGGTATATAGGGCGACTCTCCTGATGGTGCAAACCTGGAGTGGGCATACCGCCACATATAGCTCGCGGAGCCCCTCTTTGCATAGTCGGACCCACATGTACCTCGCATCTGCATCTCTATGTACCACATGTATTTTGTCACGAAGCTCCTCCCTGTAAAGTATTGCCACTCCTCCAGATCCTCTAGTGCCTCCCACTATGCGGCGTGGCTGAGGGCGGAACACTAATTCCCATCTATAACCCCGGATGTCAGGAGGCCTCTTGTTTGTGCACTGATGGGTCTCCGTATAAATAGCAATATCACTGTGTCTGAAAGTATCCTCAAAGTATCCTGCATATGTTCTAAGGGCTCCGTTGCAATTCCGCACCGTGAATCGCAAGGTCTCATAGGCCACGCACCGTCAAGCGGGCCTCCTCTCCGTAATGATGACTCAGCCATCTCTGTATACCGCCCATTTTCCCTCTTTCCTTGCCTCAAGCACACGCGGCATGTGTTCCTTCCGGTGTGCTATCTGTGCCTTTGTAAGGTCCTCATCCAAATAAATCTTTTCCCCCTTAAGGGCCATCCTTTTGGAGAGGAAGGCCTTCTTTTTCTCCAAGTCACCAAACCTGATGATCAATATCTTCGCCTTGGTTTCATCTCTGCCTACTCGCCATGCTCCGGTAATGGGTACATCAGTGGCTCCAATTTTTGTTGCAAGAGCTTTTGCATCCTCTTGGGGATTTCCCTTATCTTCCCACCCAACTACACGTACATGTAAGGCACATGCCTGTCTCTTGGCTTCCTCTTCCAATGTAGCATTCATCACCTCTACTTTATTGACTGGTGTATCCTTCTGTTTTTTTACTACTTCAATCCATGGGTTGACTTCCTCAATTTGTTTCTTTGTGGCACTGGCAATTTCAGCCCATGTCTCTGAGTACTTCAAGAGATCCTTTTTGGCCGATCTCTTGCGGAATTCATTCAAAATAAACTGATGGTTTTGAATGAAGCTTATTATCTCCTTGCCTTTTTGAATGTGTGGATCAACCCATGGCAAGCTGCCAACATCCTTCAATAAGTTGCTCAAACAATGAGCAAAGCATGGACTGAATGTGATATGCGGATACCTGTCTTCAAGCTTAAGACCAGCTGCTCTATTTGTTGCCTCACCATCAGCTAAGAACTGAATAACATTCTCTGGTCCAACTTTCTCAATACCTTCGGCCCACTCTTCCACAAGCTGATCTGCAGTTTTTCCAGTCCCAGAAGCATCATGTGAGGAAATGAATTGCATTCTTCCTCGAGAATAAGCAACCATGCCATGAATGGACCTTTTTCGAGTGTCACTCCAACCATCTGCAATAAGTGACACACCATTCTTTGCCCAACTTTCATGCACAGACTCTAAAGCACATTCAATTGCAGCTTTCTCCTTTTGCAACAAGGTGGTGCGTATGGTCTCATATGAAGGAGGCTTGTATGTTGGGCCATACCGTGCAATCTCCTGGACCATTTCAATGAAATATGGAGACCTGGCAACATTGAATGCTACATGATCATGATAAAAGAACCTTGCAACAGCTGCATCTACCCTCTCTTTCTTGTGGGGATCCCAAGCTGCTCCCAAGGTTTGCTGCTTGCCGGAACTTGCACCCATAGACTGCGAATCTTGGGAAAATGCAAAGCTCCCAAGTCCTCCATACTGTTGTCCATCTCCCAAGTGTACATCTTCCCCTTGTCTACTGAAGTAAGATGCATCAACTGCCGGTTTCTTTCGTGCACATGCTTTCTCCTCTTCACTTGGGTACTTTGCCAAAAGCTCTCTACGCATTTCAGGTGTTGTCCCTGGGCATTTGTTCACTTGTGCTTTTTCATTGTTCACATGGCATAGATGTGCTCTCACACGGTTTGCTCCTCCTGACTTCTCTTTGTTACATTGCTTGCATTTCCATCGTGTTGCACCTCCCTTAGATGAATACCTTTCCAGCCTTTCAACCTCGTCCCACCAAGTAGCATTCGAAGCTGATCGCTTTGAACCCGAGTAAGCCATGATGTCTGCAAATTCGGGCAAAAAGTTGAATAGGCTTTCAAAGTTAACCATTCCAGAGAAATGAGTCCTTTTTTTTCTTCTGTTTAATGGGGAGAGACTGTGCACTGTGCAGTGTGCAGTCCAGATTGTGATTCACCATAGGTAATTTTTAAAACACCAAAAGTTCAAAGTTCAAACAAAAAAAGAGAGAGAGAAGAAAGAGAAAAGCTTCTTGCTGCCTTGCCTTTTAGATGACTGTAGTCTGCACAGTGCAAGGGCTGGGGGCCTGGCTGCCAGTGGTGGCTGGGGCGACTGTACTATGCAGGCAGCAGTACAGAATGTCAGGACTCAGAAGTTGAAAGAACAGCTGCTGTACGGGCAGGACAGTACGGGCGCTGGCGGCTGTACTCGTGGAGTCGTGGACAGCAACGGCGTGAACTCCGAAAGGCGACGGGCGGCGGGCGGCGTACGGGCTTGTGCGAATTTCCGAAAAGCGCCTAGCGCAACTTGCAAGGCTTACGGGCTTCATTTTTTTTTAAAAATTCCACGTCATCTGCACGTTCCCACGTGGGGGAACGGCAGGCTAGCGTTCCCTGGCCCGTTCCACCTAGCGTTCCACCAACGTTCCTTGCCGTTCCACCATTTTTCGACCACCTCCACGTTCCACCATGCGTTTCCAGCGTTCCACTGGGGGAACGCGTTCCACCGTTCCCAATGGGGGGAAACGGGGTTCCCCTGCTACTATGCTTTCACGAGCACATAAACCTGTAAACCAGCCTATGTGGCTCATCCATGAACTCATAAACCTGTAAACCAGCCCAGGTGGTTCATTCATGAGCTCATAAACCTGTATAACAGCCTGTATGTCGCATTCATGAGCGCCAAAGCCTGTAGACCACCCATGTGGCTCATCCATGAGTGCATAAACTAGTATAAAAGCATGTATATCGCATAAAACCAGAAATTTCAGCAAGCTTTTCCAAGCTGGATATGGCTATGGTGGGCTTAGAAATGAAGAGAAATTAGAGTTTTCAGCATCCAAAAACCTGCTTGAAGCTTAAACTCGTGTAAGAGAGAACTCTCTCATGTTCAAATAAGCAAGAAAATGCTACAATGCCATGTGTAGAGCTGAATTGACAATTGTGAGGACACTTGTCTCACTTTTATCCTCTTATCTGCCACATGTTCCAAATCCAAAGGCCAAAAATTTCACAGTCTTTAACTCTAAAAATATCCCAAATGATAGCTAATTTCACATCGGCGCTTTGGCAATACTCGATCTCTGTTGAATTCCGGAGGTAATGACGCGAACGGAAATTCCCTTGGAGATTGCCAAAAATAGCACCTTTTCCTAAAATTTAGGAGATGATCTTTTTGTGTTCCACCACATGAGAAACACATGTAAGCACCATGTAGAAACCTGTTTCATTACTTGATCTCTCCCAAATCCTCAAGAGTTAGCCATACATACTTTCCACTTGACACTTGAGCTCAAAAACCCATTTCTTGAGTGCATGGACCATGCTACAAACACTTGGTCCTCTGTACTGGATAATACCCCATTCCCAAAGCTTGTACATTCTTGATCTTTTGGGTGTCCAAAGCCCTTCCACACACTTGAACTCTGAAGATACCCAATATGGTGACATTCCTCCCAGCTTCTTAAATGTTGTCCTCAACTTTAAAGCTTCAAAACATGTATCAAGATATAATCACATCCCATAAGTGGGCGAGATCAGAGAGTCTCAAAAATCCAATATAACTGAAAGAATCCATGTCCCAACTAAATGGGCGAGACAAAACAATCCCATATAAGTGGAGATATCCTAATCATGTCCGGAAATAAATGGGCAAGACAAAACAGTCTCCTAAGTCCAGATATCATAATCACGTCTCTCTGTCCATACTCCAAGTCGAATCCAACTCCAAGAAGTAGTTACTCGTTCTCCAATCTCGAGTGTGACGTCAAACGCATGCTACTCTCCACTGGCTTCCATTGCTTACACATGCAAAGGCCACGCTAAGAAATAGAAGACCGATTGATTGTGCACGCGGATGTAGAACACCCATTGGATCTGAGCGCAGACATCTAGTTCCCAACATACCAGATTCTAGTCTATCTATTGACACTTGGCGTAGACATAGTCCCTTGCCAACAAGGTGTCAGTCCACATGACCCTTGGTGTAGACATAAGTCCCCTACCAACAAGGTGTTAGTCCACATCACCCTTGGCGTAGACATAAGTCCCTTGCCAACCAGGTGTCATGTCCACTCTACCACTTGCACTCCGTGTTGGTACTCTAACCACACACCTTGGAGGAGAGGTGGGTTCAAGTGTGTAACATAAAATGAGAATCACTCACAAGCATAGATATCGTGGTGCTCCATAAACATTTTTGCTACACATAGTTTATAGGCATTTCAGCCACCAATAGTTTTACAGGCGTTTGGTCGGCCAATAGAAATCCTCGATCCATGAGATAACCATGAGTTCCATAAGTCCAATGCATCCCAAATAAAGGAAGCCAAAAGCATAATCCATCCCAATAAAGGGAGCCATGAAAAGAAGTCATCCCATTAAAGGGAGCCATAAGTCCATGAAGCCATCAAACTGAAGAATGAAAAAGATGACCATATATATATATATATATATATATATATATATATATATATATATATATATACGTACGTACGTACGTACGTACGTATGTATGTATGTATGTATATATAACCATGTCATATATTGCAGTCCTCGAGCATCGTGCTCACAATATGATGACCTCTAGATTCTAGGCTTCTCAGCCATGACAAGCATTTTTCCTAAATCACATTCAAGAAAAACATACAACACTTCTCCTTGCATGTACACACGAGGGTTAAGTGTTCAAAACACATAAACCATGAAGAATCAAAAAGTAACAGCTTTGTAACCTCAAACCATGTAGCTCTTCTTCTTTGCCGAAAACATCATGAAGCCATGAGACAAATAGAACTCCATTATAGCTTGCTTTGAGCTTGAGAAGTAGCTTCCATAATACAAAGATAGAAGATAGACGCCTCCTTACAGACTCCAAGAAACCATAATGTTCACTTCCAATTATGTCTGGTACTGCTATGTATAATCCTACCAATGGCCATAGTATGCACCTTAATAAAATTGTTCTCACATAAGAATGAGAGAAAGCCTTATGCTCTGATACCAATGTAACTTGCCCGGGAAGTGCGGGAGTGGGTGAGCATCGCTTTGACCATGAGTACAATTAAACATTTCGGCATTTAATCACAGCCATTAAACAATCCACATGGATAATGAAATACTCCAAGGGAGGGTCGGGCCCATTCCGGTCTCTATGTGGTGTCAGTTGTGTAACTTTTATTTTCAGCTTAGGAGAAATATAACATGTACAAGCTTTGAGGGCCTTACTCTCCCCACGGGAGATGCCGGATTATCCATATACAATCATAAACCTGTCCTTCATCCAATATGGCGATCCACAACACGTCCATCCATAGGCGCGCAAACATGTATAATAGCCCACATGGCTCTTGCATACGTGCATGAACTTGTATGACAGCCCATATGGCTCTTCCACGAGCACATAAACCTATAAACCAGCCCATGTGGCTCATCCATGAACTCATAAACCTATAAACCAGCCCATGTGGCTCATTCATGAGCTCATAAACCTATATAACAGTCTGGATGTCGCATTCATGAGCGCCAAAACCTGTAAACCAGTCCATGTGGCTCATCCATGAGTGCATAATGTAACTCACGGTGTGTGCCCGGGGGACTAGGGCCTTTGACACACTTGTCGATACCATCAATGCATATTAAAACATTTAAACATGGCCACAGCCTTAACACACATCCATCATCATTTTGCATAAAACATAAAAGCTAGACAAAACATCCACAAATGCTGAAAATGGAGCTTGCACGTGTGACACCGCATAGAGGCCGGAATGGGCCGATCCCCCCCTATTTTATTACCCAAGGAGAATAATATCATGTACAAGCTTTGAGGGCCTTACTCTCCCCACGGGAGATGCCGGATTATCCATATACAAATGCCATAACACAGCCCAACACGAGGCTACCAAGCCGCAACACATGCTTTAGAAATGCTAAACCAACAATATAATCCATATATCTTCGTGTGGGTACTGATTCTTTCCCAAAAACCACGGGTCTTCATGCAATAGAGTTGGTACAACAAGTACAACTCCTCCATTCAGCCCGTACAGTAGGTACAGTAGGTACAAATGCTGGTATAGCAGGTACAACAAGTACAAGGACTGGTACAGCCAGTACAGTGGCTGGTACAGTAGGTACAAGGGCTGGTACAAGAAGTACAATCGCTAGAAATCATAATAAATGATTAAATACCCTTGCCTTCAGTTTTCTTCGCGATGGAAGCTTCCAAAACAGTCCCCAACAGCCGGTACTCTTCATGGGCAGCCTTCAAGAGAGAGAGAAAGAGAGTAGCCATCATTAGGGCAGCCTGTAACGGTGGTAGAGGCTAGTGTGCATCAAGAGAGCCTCTCTTAATGAAGAGAGAGGGCTCCAATTTATAGATTTGGGCCTCCCATGAGCTAAAATGGCAAGACAAGGCTACAATGACAAGTGGAGAGCCACACAATAGCTGGAGTGACAAGTGTGAGGCCACTTGTCTCACTTTGATCCACTTTCTTGCCACATGTCCCAATCTAAGAGATGGGTTCTCCCATAATCTTTACCTCTAAAAATATCCCAACTAGTAGACATTCTGTCATAGGCACTTTGCTAACTCTTGGTATCTGCTCAATTCCAGATGTAATGATGCAAACAGAATTTCCATCGGAGTCGCGCGGGCCAAAAATAGCAACTCTCCTAAATTTTAGGAGTGTGTTCTAAGATAATCCCCCATTCCCAAAGCTTGTACTTTCCAAATATTTAGACATCCTGGAGTCCACTAGACCCCTTTCATACTGGAAAATGTGCAGGCTGGTGACATCTAAACTAGTATAACAGCTTGTATATCGCATAAAACAAGAAATTTTAACAAGCTTTAGGACTGTTTTGCTAAAAAACAACCATCCGGGGAGAGTAGTGAAAATCATCTTCCCCAAGCTGGATATGGCTATGGTGGGCATAGAAATGAAGAAGAATCAGAGTTTTTAGCCTCCACAAACCTGCTTGAAGCTCAAAGAGATAACTATCTTAGGTTCAAATAAGCAAGAAAATGCTACAATGCCATGTGTAGAGCTGAATTGACAAGTGTGAGGACACTTATCTCACTTTTATCCTCTTATCTGCCACATGTCCCAAATCCAAAGACCAAAAATTCCACAATCTTTAACTCTAAAAATATCCCAGATGATAGCTAATTTCACATCGGTGCTTTGGCAATACTGGATCTCTGTTGAATTCCGGAGGTAATGACGTGAACGGGAATTCCATCGGAGATTGCCAAAAATAGCAACTTTCCCTAAAATTTAGGAGGAGATCTCTTTGTGTTCCACCACATGAGAAACACATGTAAGCACCATGTAGAAGCCTGTTTCATTGCTTGATCTCCCCCAAATCCTCAAGAGTTTGCCATACATACTTTCCACTTGACACTTGAGCTACAAAATCCATTTCTGTGTCCAAGAAACCATCTCGAGTGATGGACCATGCTACAAACACTTGGTCCTTTGTATTGGATAATTCCCCATTCCCAAAGCTTGTACATTTTTGATCTTTTGGGTGTCCAAAGTCCTTCCACACATGTTAATTCTGGAGATGCCGTATATGGTGACACATCGTTTCATCTTTACAAGTTTTTTAAGAAGATTGAGATGAAAGAGGAGAAGAAAGTGAAGGGGAAGAAGAAGAAGAGGAGAAGAATAATCTCAAATTTGGGCGAAATGGCGTTTCGTTTCATTTCGAAACGTTTCATCCGTTTGGTCTGTATCATGTTTCGTATGGACAAAATGGGTTTTTATGTGACTATGGTCACACCTACGTAGGATCCTTATAGGTGTCAAGAAGGATGAGAAGCCCTTCGAATCTTAGTGATGATCTTACACTGTTGCAAGTGGAACAAAGATGGCCCAAAAAATGGAATTAAAACAAGAAGGCAGCTGGGCTATCTACAAGGATGACCGAGTCATTTTTATAGAGCATTGCCCCAAACATGGGCATGGGGTCTTTGCTAGGACATCGGATTTCTCGAGATGGGATGAGTATAGATCTTGAGCGGATACATAAGGTTTTGGATTAGCCAATTTTCAGACTGTAAGGAAAGTTGGAGTGTTTTTGGGATTCACCGTCTTTCTTCTGAAGTCGGTGAGGGTCCAGGGATTATTCGCAGTTGATTGTACCTTTCATGGACCTCTTGAGGGATAGAGGACGTAAGTCGAATAGCCCGGAACGAGAAGCTTGATGAGGCTTTCCAAGCTCTCGAGTTTAAGGTGAAGGAAGGACCTGTATTGGCCTTGTTGGATCCTAGCAGACCATTTGTGGTCGAGACAAACGCTAGTGATTTCATGATAGACACAGCACTGTTCCAAGATGGCCACAACTTGTGGCATTTGAAAGCAAGAAGCTTTACAATACCCAAGTTAGATGGCACCCTCAGGAGAAAGAGATGTATGCAGTTATACACACTCTAAAAACTTGGCGACGTTATCTTTATGGGACCAAGTTTGTTGTGCTAACCCACCATGAGTTGAATAAGTACATATGTGATAGACGTTGAGCGGGAGGAAGGCACAGTGGGTTGAGTTGATGCAAGGTTTTGATATGGAAATAAAGTATCGGAAGGGTGGCCTGAATAGAGTGGCGGATGCCTTGAGTAGAATTGGGGAAGTGAACTCTTTGAGCTTCACTTAGATTAGGGCTGACTTTTAAGACTCTTTGAGAGGGCTATGTTAGACCGACAATCATTTTAGTCGGTATTGGTAGCAGGTCCAGGCTGGGAGCTCCATAGATTTATACTGAGACTCAAGAGTCATGCTAAGCGTGTGTCATGTGCACACATGTACAATGGCTCATAATCCAAGACTAATCCCATAAGGGCAACATATAAACAATAGAATCATAGATTAAGGCACAAGCCAGGCTCAAATAGTTGTAGCAGGGAGGTTTGATCAGGACCTTGTCGGCCAGGTATTGACGTGGACTTCCTATCTGTCAAATCCCCATAGGATCTCCTCGTAGAACGCTCTTGGTACAAGACTCGAAACTTGCAAACAAACCAAACAAACGTGAAGGGGGTGCAAAGCCCGACTCACCTCCCAACCTTGACAGCCGTGGGCAAGCCCACAAGTCTTGGCTGTCCCCACCGAGCCACGAGCTGAGCTAACTAGATAACGTACCGACCAATCTCTACCTTGTGACGTCATACCGCCATGAAGCTACCCTTGCGGGCCTCGAGATTGTTGCCGGCCTCGGCTGCGTAAAGCAGGTGCACATCTGCACTAGATCCAAGCTCCTGACCATAGAGCTCTCACAAAGACACGCGAGACTCTATATACGATTGACTAACCTTGGCCACCGTTTTATAGGCTCTTGGCCGGTCATTGGACGTCCACACTTGGGCGCCCGCCCGTCCATACTAGGGTTCCCGCCCGTTAGTCTATCCCTAACTCAGCTCGCCAATCAGCCTGCCTAACTCCAAGCTTTCCCAAACCTCAAAGCTAGTCTTGTGTGCGTGTAGCACACAGTAGATACACACTATGCACATGACATACTCCCCTTTCTCTAAGAGCTCACTCGTGAGCTCACTAAAAAGCCAGGGTAATCCCTCTGAAAGGTAGTCAATGTCTCCCATGTAGCGTCCTCCTCAACATGATACTTCCACTTGATCTTGTATTCTGTGATAAGTATATTACGCGATCGCCTTTCACGAAATCCAAGAATCTTTTCAGGTTCGTGTGGAACAAATGTCATATCCTCGACATCTAACTGGTCTGTTCCATCCAGTACTTCCTTAAGTCTACTGACATGGTCCACAGTATCTAGGGGATAATTTCGGAGATTGACCTGTCCGTAAAGTCTCGGAACTTTTCGGAACTCGCAAATACACCATCGTTCCTTCAGAGAACTCTCTAGAACGATGTCTATTAGAATAAAATCTGTCTCTGTCTTGGTGCTTTGCTTTTCTGGCTCTAAGGCCTTGTTTTTTGGCCTTAGAGCTGCTTTTTGAGAGCGCGCCTTTTAGCTTTTTGGTCCGACTCAGTCTCCTCTTTCCAATGGTGCCCTTGGCTCATAGTCAACCCTATTTGACTTTTTGCTTTTTCTTGCTTTTCTACCAAGTATGGTGCTTTTTCTTAATCAATCCTTATGGACCCTGTCCCCATGTCTTCTTCCACATGTCTGGTGTCCGGGCATGGGTTTCATCATGTGAAATAGAGCTAGGAGGGCCAAATAGTTACATTGGAAACCCAAAGACAATGTGCTTTGAGGGAAGCATCCTTCATGTCAAGACTCTGTTATGGTGTGAACACACCAGTCAGTGAGAGTGTGCCACCTATTTGCGAAGGAGCCAGATCTTTAGAAAGTGGTTAGCCATCTAGTATCAATAGATGAGGTGTCCAGACTGGGATGGCAGCCGTTCCGGCTGTCATATATTGGCAATGTAGCATTGGAATGCAAAACACATTGGTTAGCCATCTAGTATCAATAGATGAGGTGTCCAGACTGGGATGGCAGCCGTTCCGGCTGTCATATATTGGCAATGTAGCATTGGAATGCAAAACACAGTAGTTTTTTCTCAAGATGTTAACTAGTTTGTCACTTCTGTAGCAAAGATTAATAATACAAGTATTTGTTTATGCAGGTGGTTGTGAGTGATTATGATGAATTGACCATCCCCGAAGAAGCCCACAAGCAAATATTTTGACAAATTTATTCCTAAGAAAGCAGAGTGTGGGTTATCCTTCCCCTGGAGGAAGCCCACAGGCAATTATTTTGAAAATTTGATCATTCCTCAAAAAGCAGGGTGGCCAGCATGACGTAGTCTGTAGCAGGGTTTGTAAAAATCTAATCAGTCCTACTCCTGAAAATCATCTGCAGCAGTGGCAGATGATTTTATTGAGCTAATATAAATCAGGTCGAGTGGTGATTTGCATTGAAACTGTTGCTGTGCTCTCTCTCTCTCTCTCTCTCCCTCTCTCCATCTCTCTCTCTGTCCTCTCTCCCTCTCTCTCTCTCTGTCTCTGTGTGCATGGGCACGCATGCATGTGCACTTGTGTTCACCATGCTTTTACCCAACCTATGAATTGAGATTCATGGAATTTTTAAAATTCCATTGTAGTATATAGTTGTCACTTATTTGTTCTGGTTTTTTATTTATTACTTTTTGTAGTAAATAGTCATCACTTTCTGTATTTTTTCCCGTGTTACATGTGACTGTATGATAGATGTATATTGTTGAACGACCATTGTTTCATAGGCATTGTGGCTTTTGTTACACGTTAATAGCATTTCTCTTTCTTCTTTCCTCTCTCTAAGGACCAACTAGAGCCAACTCCTAAAATGAGGGTGGACACATATAACAAACGCTCATTCGGTCGATGGGATGCCTCTTATCTATCCACACTTCACAAATCATTAAAAATGCTTTTTTTGCTGAGAGTAATCATAAATTCCTTTGGATTATGGGTGCCTTCTTTGACTGGCACATGTTTGCTTCTTACCGTGTGCGGTATAAAGCTTTGGAAAATCTTCATAAATTGTTTGCCGTGATTTATGCCACGTTTGCTTGCTGCTTAGGAAATGAACATGAGTGTGAATGTATATGATTCTTTGTGATGCTCAAAAATACCAGGTTGTGTGTGTGCACTAAATTGTTTGTGTGATATGAACATGTGAGTGAATTGCTGCACATGGACATTGCTTGAATCATGCATATGGTTCTTTGTGATGCATCAAAATCCCGAGGACACGTGTTGGCTCTGTCCTTGTACAACAAGGTGGCCTTCTATGTGTTGGCGGGTAGTTGGTAAGCATGGGAACCCACCCTTATTTATTCATTATCTACGTGTTTAGTCAAAGTGGAAGGACTTTGCTCATCCTAGGCTTGTTTTTAAACAGATGCCAGCTCTACCGCATCTCATTAAGTCTTCTCAAATGCCAATTGTAGGTTAAACACATGATGTCATCCTTGGACAAGTTATCTCTAAGAATGGCATATCCATAGATGAGACCAAGATGTGTGCTCTTGAAATTGCCACCACCTAGGGTTTTATAGAAGATTTATCTTGTTGTGTATGATATATATATCAACCCTTGTATAACAACTTGAGATCACATTTCAAGATCCCGCAACTAAGATCTAAGTTGTGTATATTGATATGTTTCAGCATCTGTTGCTGCTTTGTTGTTGGATGCATGTTAGCATAACTAGGGGAACACAACATAGACTTCTTTGTGACCTTTGCTAGTAGCCGTCAATCTAAAGATATTGAATACAACTACACCACTAAGAGAGAGGGTTTAGCCATGGTTTGTATGGTGTAAAGAAGTATATACATTGGCTGTTAGAGAATGGATTCAAAGGCGTTGGTGACTTTGCATTAGCCAAAGATCTTTGATGTGATGGAAATCGTTGTCCTCATGGCCACCCTTTGAGAAAAAAGAAAATTACTGCGTAATGGGACTGTCACCAAAGAAATGGCCTTGAGCTACATATGATGCACGTTGTAGGATGTTTGTTTGGCTTTTGAGCTCTTTAATCTCTTTCCTTAATGTTGTGAAAGCTATGCATTCTCGTGCTATAAGACCTCTTGAAATGTTCAAGCTCCTTATTGAGTGCAAAGACAAATACTGCTTGAAGGGGCAGTCACCTAATAGATGACCTTATGACCATGCACCATAGACTAGCCTTGGTATCTTTGTCTTTTTAGCTCTTTCATCAATGATGTGAGATAGATGCATTCTCCTACTAAGACCTCTTGAAAGTTTCAAGATCCTTCTTAATTGTAGCTAGCTTGTCTAGGGAGGTAGTAGTTGAGAGCCTACGAGGGGCTTCAAAATCAGGGACCACAGAAGGAGACAAGGTCAAGGATAGACTAGAGATTATGGGGCCCAAGAGGTACTATGCTTTGCCATGAGGTGAGAATTCTCTAGTTTAGTGCGGCCAAGTCTTGGAAATCTTGCAAGGGTCATTGTTGTGGTTTAACTTCCTCTCAGTTTGTACCAAGAGAACTCGGAACTCCACTCTAGAAGCATATAGTTTTTGAGGTCTTGAGGTTAACCGAGTGAGCTACTAACACTTTTGCATGCATGAGGGGCCATTGATTCCCTTGCCTTCATCGAAAGTTGGTTTAGCTCTTGGGTGATGAGATCAAAATAGTTCCCTAGTCGAAAGGTAGCCAAAAATTGGTACCTCAAGGAAGCCTATCAAGAGAAGCGATTAGTGCTAGTACTATTGATTCATACTTTATTCCAATGCAATTGGTGAGATATGTATCACCTCAATTGAGTGCAAAAGAGGCACACACCATGAGAAATGTCTACACATGATCTTTATCATCTTCAGTGATAGCACCTTTGCTGATCGGTACCTTCACTTGCACATGACTACCAACCAAGGTTTCTAACCCTGGTGGAGCTGACGTAAGGACAGGAGAAGTAGATGCTGGGGGAAGAGTAAGGAAGCAAAGGCCTTATGACTAGCTCAAAGAGGAGGCAAAAGAGGTAAGATACCACACTAGAAGCTCTAGTCTTTAGGGTCATGCACTACACTCACTCAACACTATAACTAAGAATACCAACCAAGGGTTCTAGTCCTAGTGGAGCTATCATAAGGGTATGAGAAGTAGATGGTGGGGAAAGAGTAAGGAAGAGAGGAAAAATCTTATGAGTCAAAGAGGAGGTAAGTTACCACACCAGAAGCTCTAGTCTTTAAGGGCATGCACTACACAACACTTTTTAAAAAATGAGAATTGTCGACCTCTAAGGAGGGTCCCACTATGATTGCCAAAAAAATTTATTCTATCTGTAGATGACACATTCAAACACCACTTGATCTCAGCTCTCCTATGGATAGATTTGCAGAGGGAGAAGAAGGAAATAGAGGAGGGAGTTTGGAGATTCTCTTTGGGAAGTATACCCACCATGGACTAGTTGATACTCGCTACCTAGACTTGGGGATTCCCCTTGGGAAGTATACCCACCATGTTACTCACTACCTAGACTTGCAAGCTCCCTTTCCTTGACACCATCTACTACTATGCTATTTGACTACCTCCTTGCACTCCATAACCTCTCAAGTTAGCCTCATTTAATGCTTACACCACAATACTCTAACACCTCATATCAAGAAGATACAAGAGATAAGCAACTTGATATTCATTAGACTATGAGTTTGTACCATCTTCCCCATGGCTCAAAGAGGAGAGATGTTTTTACACTATGTATCCACTACGGTGCATCCACTAGAACACAATACAACCTCTCCCCAATTCACACACTATGCTCCATACATGTTACAATCCTCCAAGTAACATCTTTTTTTCCAAAGGCAACCTCGTGTTTATGTCCATCATGATATAAATTAGAAGAAAGATCTTTCGATCTAGATTCCATCAAGGAAGGAGTGAGTGCTCAAGAGAGATCTCCACTCACCTTGGGAAAGGGAGGGGTAGAGAGTGATTAGAGAGATCTCCACTCACCTTGGTGGGGAAGGGAGGGGGAGAGAGTGCTTAAGTGAGATCTTTGCCCACCTTGGTTAAGGGTTGAAACAGATGTGCGAAACATGAGTATCACTAACCCCAAAGTGGCCATGTACATCATGAGTGCGCATTGTGCAACCCATCGATGGACTAGATGGTAGTCAAAAAGGTGAGAGGGCACCAACACAATGATAGTGGCTAGACACCACATTACACTAACACCTCATATCAAGAAGAGACAAAAGACAAGGAACATGTTCATTAGACTATGAGTTTGTACCATCTTTCCCATGGCTTAAAGAGGAGAGGTGTTTCTATGCTATGTATCCACCACTACGGTGCATCCACCAATACACATAATACCACCTCTCTCAATTCACACACTACGCTCCATAAATGTTACAATCCTCCAAGTAACACCATTTACCAAAGGCAACCTCATATTTATGCCCATGATGATATTAATTACAAGAAAGATCTTCCTATCTAGAGTTCATCAAGGAAGGAGAGAGTGTGCTCAAGAGAGATCTCCACTCACCTTGGGAAAGGGAGGGGTAGAGAGTTCTCACAGAGATCACTCACCTTGGGGAAGGGAGGGGGAGAGAGTGCTCAAAGATATCTTAGCTCACCTTGGGGGAAGGGAGGGGTAGAGAGTTCTCACAGAGATCACTCACCTTGGGGAAGGGAGGGGGAGAGAGTGCTCAAAGATATCTTAGCTCACCTTGGGGGAAGGGAGGGGAGAGTGCTCAAGTGAGATCTTCGCGAGCTAGAGTATCACTTAGCCCAAAGTGGCCCTGCATATCGTGGGTGCAATCACATAGCCACCAATTAATGTACCCAGTGGTGGCAGTCAAAAAAGTGATGTCAGGGAAGTTGCCAGTGATGGTGGTGGTCAAAAGGATCAAAGAAGGCATTAGCCACCATTGAGGCCGTTTGGAGGTGACGAATAGAAAAGACAATGGAGATGGAGAGAGAGAGAGATGAGGTGATGGAGGTGACAACTGATAGTCAATAAAATAGAGGTGACAGGTCGATTTGATGGGGTTGATGGAGATAGTGAAGACTAGGAGATGGAGTGTGGTGAATGAAGATGGAGAGAATGGTCACTAGAGATAGTGGAGACAATGGAGATGAGGGGATGAAGACTATGAATGGATGAAGGAGGATTTCAAAGTGTTCTTGGATCTTCATGCAATTGGATCACTATAAAAAAGGGGGATCTTAAATGAGTATTGGAAGGGATAACTTTTTGGTTTCAAATTTTTAAAAAAGCATTTGATGATGGTGGCTATAGTGTGATGTATATAAGCTAAGGATATGTCTCATATTCCTAGCACAAGGAATAAAAAGTCTTCCTCACAATTATGGGTTTGAATCCCATTTCTTGATTAGCCCTTTCTTATGCTGTATGATTTAAAGTAGCATTTTCCTTTGCACTCTAGTTTCTTTGTGAAAGTTTTTTATTTTTTATAAACATATTTTCATCTAGAGGATTAGCCCTTATAAAGCCTTATCAGTACATTTACGATGGTGTGCCTGCATATGTTGGTGAGTTATTCTAGGATATTAATTTTATGGTATTTTCTTCTACACCTCAACATACGTTACACCATCATACGGAGAGAAGTATGGGAGTTGCATAGATGAGCCCCAAGCCATATTGGTAAGTGCATGCATATGTTGGTCAGTGTCAAATGGCCTATACTAAATCATTAGTAAAGGATGACTTGCCGCTAAAGATGGTTCAAGACATTTATGATTCAATGAGGTTTTCTAGGGGTTCTAGATTCCTTATGGTTTGTTCCAATTTGCATTTGGAAATTTGTTTGCTTTATGTGAGCCAAGAAGAAGAACACTAGTTTGTTTGCTGTAAGTTAGCCAAGAAGAAAAACACCAATTTGTTTACTTTAAGTGAGCCAAGAAGAACACATTTATTTTCTTTAAGTGAGCCAAGAAGAACACCAATTTGTTTACTTTAAGTGATCCAAGAAGAGCACAAATTTGTTTGCTTTAAGTGAGCCAAGAAGAATAACACAATAATGCTTATTTAGAAGTTGTACAATATTTGTATGCATGTCTTATTTATAGGTAACTAGGAAATTAAGGTGCAAAATCAAAAGGGAGATCACTATTATAAGTGTAGATTCAGTTCCCTTGGTACGATAGACTTTGTAAAGACTATACTTTTATAATCCTTTTTGAATGCACGTCTTATTTATAGATAACTAAGAAGTTAAGGTGGGGAATCAAACGGAATATCACTATGAGCGTAGATTCGATGCCCCTAACATGTCGACTATTAAATTCTTGATCACACGATCCACACTATATGCACTTTAACTATCAAATATGGATGTTCAAGAATCAAAAGTGGATTCCTTTAGAGTCTAACAATGAGATTAAAAGTATTGTACATGTGCCATTGCTAAATGGAAACATTGAGGAAAAAAATTAATCCTTTGTAGAGCCTTTTTTGAAGCATCTATAAATCATGGTTGAAACTATTTTTCTAGAGCTTTCTAATGGAACAAAGGTACTTAAAGGGCCATGACTCATTCAACTCTACTCATTCTTTAGTTTTGATTGATAATAAGCATAACATTTTTTCCCATATTCTTGGCAACATTTGAATTTGTATTTCTTTTCTCTAGATTGATATGTGTGTAGAGAGATCTATAATTGTGTACACTTCATTGATAATAGACACAATTCATGTAGAGGGGCCATATTATACCTCTTTGTTTATGTTAGTCTTTATTTGATTGAATTGCATTTATTTATAAGATTATGTGCTTTTATTTGTACTAATTGAGACTATTAGCATTTATTTGATCTAATTGTATTTGTTTGTAAGCTCCTATGCTTTTATTTGTACTAATTGAGAGTGTTGGTGTACATAATAATTTTATGTGATTAAAGGTAGACTTATGTGTGTTGTAATCATATTTAAGAGAATATTTTTGTATATTTTCCTTTATGTACATATAATTTGGTTCTAGATATGAAAATTTTACATTTAAAAATAATTTGGTTATTTTAATCGTACTAAAAATAGCATAATTATCAACTATAAGATCACACCTCCTAGCTTGTTTTTTTTGTTTGTTATTGTTAAGAGTTTCAAGAACTATGAAGAGTGCAAAGAGTTCCTTCCATGCATTTATCTGTCAAATACCTCTTTTTAAAGTCAATGGATGTTGTAACTTATGAGAAACATTAATATATGTTTACATTCACAGTGTGGACTACATGACTAGTTGTGTCAGTATATGTAAAACTAGAGAATTCGACAAAGGTATGGGTTATTTGTGTAGCCTTTATTCCTCGAGCATATGTACACTCTTAAGAGTGTGTAAGTGACCTTATCATGTCACTTCACTTGTACTTCACTCATCCTTATTAATTACTTTGAGTGTTGTGCTTCTATCTATCTCTCCTTATTTGTTGCATCTATGTGTGTGTTGCTATTATGATCTCCACTCCAACAATTGCTACCAGAGCAAGTTCTCTTAGCTCTCACCCCCTTGTCATCTTCTCCTTGAGCTACTCTTTTGATTGTATCAGATTGAGCTATCCTCTTAGGTGGAGAAGGAATACCTTGTGGTGTGTTGTTAACAACAACTTTGCGGCATTTTGGGCGTGTTTCAAAGCTCATTCTTTGTGGGTTTTGTGGTAGACATCCTAGGGGAGTGTCAATTTGAATTGTCTTTGTTTGATTATGTGTTTTTTGTACTACAACAGCATTTGGTGTGTAGATAGGGTTGTTAGATAGGGTCATCGTCGTTATCTTTGACATCACATCTTCAAGCTCATCATCAACAGTTTTAACAGCATTATCAACATTATCATCGATTTCTACATTCCTGTTAAGGAACATTTTCACACTTTACACTTTGTTATAAATCATACACTTTCAAGTTTCCTTTGTCATCCATGATTGAGAGAACCTGCATGTATTTAGGATATTTATATTATATATTTGAGATTATTTATTTTTAAGCTAAATAAGCTTTCTACTGAGGATAAGCTTGATAAGTGATATATTGGGTTGCTTTCTACTACTGAGGATAAGCTTGATAAAACAAACTACCCATTGTGGTCATATATGATACTTTGGAATGTCCTCATTAGCATTGAGGCATGAGCTATCTCGCAAGCACATGATAGTAGAGGTACTTTGCATGTGACACTCGCTTAGATATAATTATGGCATCTAACATTAGTGTAGATGTAACTGTGACATTTGCACCTCTGTACCTTCCACATCGGAACAAGCCTAGTGGGATGGTAGGGATGCATATGCACATGTATTTGGTGTTACTCTCTGTGATGAGGAGAATTACTCCTCACATTCACTTATGTAGAATGACCAAGTAGGTTTAAGTGTGCACTTGTTGCACTTTACCAAGTGCATAGCAAGGCATGAGGGGCCTACTTGCACAAGCAATTTGTGTTCGAGCATATGAACAAGGGAGATTTTATAGATGAGTTCCTTACAAGTATTAAAGATATCAAGGAGTAACTTGCATGTATTGATGAGGCCTATCCAGACAGTTCATTGGTGTTTACTATTCTCACAGCTTTATCGGATTCATACTAGGGTTTTACATCCACATACTTCAACTCATGATGAAGAGTAATCCAATGCCCTTACATTTGATGAGCTGGTTGTAGTACTTTTGCAAGAAGAGAAATCTTGGCAAAACTAAACTAGTATGAGTGTGCGAGATAAGGCATTCACTGCCAATCAAAAAGGTAAAGGGGAAAAGCCTTTTCTCAAAGCGGCTTTAAGACAAAGGTAGAATTGGCCCAGTCTTCTAGAAAGGATTCCAAGAAGGCAATCAAACCCTTTGAGGATGCATTACATATCTATGATGATACATTTAAGGCCACTCGGAAGGACTATGTAGGTCCTTCTCTCTGACCCCAAAAAAGAGTAATAAACAAGAAAAGAAAAGAATTGTTGAGCAATCCTATGGTATGACTTGTGAAGAGGCCTGTAAAGGGGCTTGTTCATAGCCAAAGCCACTATGCATTCCAATGTCCATTCAACAAGAAGCCTCTTAGTGGTAGTGGAGGTGGTGGCAAAGATGTGCAAGTATAGTCACATATGTACACTTGCTATAGTCGAGTATAAGTAATCTACTTATTGATAATATTAATGTCATTTCTTTCAATAGTAATTATGAGAATTACTATCTAAATATGGGAGTGTTTTGTCCACATGATATACTCCACATGTGAGGCAAAGTTATGGGAACCCAGTACATATATTGTTTAATGATGAAAGTACTCACAATTTTTATTGATGCTTAGAGATTACGTATTCTAGTGGTGTCAAGTGACCATCTCTATGTGGTCAATCTTGCTCAAGGTGTTACCCAATGTTGGCAAAGGAAGGTTCCTTGATTTACTCTCAAGATTCAAGGCTACAAGGACAAGCTTTCTCTTCTAGTTATGCACCTTGATTGTATAAATGTTTTGCTAGCCAAAGAGAGCCCTCATGTAAATATTGACTATATACATTATGAGGGCTCTATTTATATGATGTATATATACATCATGTAAATAGAGCCCTCATGATGTATCTAGTCAATATTCACAAGAGCCCTTATGTAAATATTGATTATATACATCATGTAATCACATTTTTTGTAAATAAAATAGTCCTCATGATGTATCTAGTCAATATTCACAAGAGCCCTCGTGTAAATATTAACTATATACATCATGTAATCACTTTTTGTGTAAATATTGACTATATGCATCATGTAATCACATTTTGTTAATACTCACGAGAGCTCTCGTGTAAATATTGATTGTTTACATCATGTAATCACTTTCTATACATAGTGAGAAGTGAAGCAATAAGCAGCAGCAAAGTGAAGTAAAGTGATAACATGAAAAGAAATGAAGTGGTAATAATAAGTGTTAAATGAGCTAAATTGGCATGATGGGGTGTATAATAAAGTAGAACGTGGTAAAATGAAGCGAGGTGATGATGTGGTGTATAATGAAGTAAAATGTGGTAAAATCAAGCAAAGTGATGATGTGGCATGATGTGAAGAGGGGTGAGATAAAGTGAAAAAAAATGAGGTGAATTGAATTGAAGTGAGGTGAGTTAAAGTGAAGTGTGATGACATGGTGCTTTAAAGTGAAGCGAGGTTAGTTAAAGTGAAGTGAGGTGAGTTAAAGTATAGTGAAGTGGGATGGCATGGTGAGATGAATGAAGTCAAGTGAGGTGAAATGTGTTTCACCCAAGCTATGGTAAAGACCTAGTCTACCCTACTTTTGAGCCTACCCTAATTTTATTACATTTAAGTGCCATAGATCACCAAATTCACCTTTCTTTTCTTTTGGCTTTGGCTTTTGGTTTGCACCTAACCATTAGAGCACCTATCTTACTTGGCTCTATAATTGATTAGTACTACCTAGTCTATAGCTTGTATGCTTAAACATTTCTCACACAGTGCATAATGCTGAGAATTGACATTAATGCTCAGTAACATAGATTATACTTCATAATTTAACTATAAACATAATAGTTACAATGCCATCTTGATATTAAGCGTCAATTTGGGTTGTGTTTACACCAAAATTACCCTCATTATAGTGCTCATTATGGTGGTCACAATCAAGTTTAGTGAAGATGGATTGATGGTGGTGAGGGTTTGCTTTGAGGCTTCTTCTATTGGAGGAGACACGAAGACAAGTCTTAGAGGAGACATCTTGGATGGGTTTAGTGTTATGACATGATGAATGGTGGGAGGAATAAATTATAGCCATTTATATGGTTGTGATGTGTGGACATAGGCCAATAATGGGACGGGCACTTTTCTCCTCCTTACGAGGTTTTCTCTCCTGATTATGTGTACAAACTCTTATGAGTGTGTGTAAGTGACCTTATCATGACACTTCACTTCACTCATTCTCATTAATCTATTTTGTATATGCTTACGACATCTATGTGTGTGTATGTTGCTAACTTTTTCTCCATTTTAACAATTAGTATCAGAGTAGGTTCTCTTAGCTCTCACCTCCTCCATTGTTTGCTCTCGTCCATCACCTCCTCTTAGGTGGAGAAGGTATGCCCTATAATGTATTGTTAAATGAAGTTAATAAAATTTTTCAATGTTTGGGCCATATTATTCATGTTTTGGGGTCGGTTCTCATGTTGTAAGTTTATTGTAAACATCCCAAAGGAGTGTCAATTCAAACTATCTTAGTTTAATTTTTGGTTTTCTATAGTGTAATAACATAAATTTGGTATGCAGACATTGTGTGCATATACCGTAAGGGTTACAAGGTCGTCATTCGTCATCCATTGTATCTTCAAGCTCATCGTCAACAACATTGTCGACATCGTCATCATTGTCATCAACTCTTTTGTATCCTTAATAGTTACATTTCTACACTCTACACTTTACCATTTTTCGTACACTTTGCATGTCTTTTCTTTATCAGTGATTTGGCAACTATCTCAATTACATTTAGTGGGCATTGAGATTACTTGCATGTTGTTGGGATATTTCCATTTTATCTCAGTATTTATAGGATAAAATGGCAGCCTAGTGATGCAGTTAGGATGCTTTTCATCCCACTAAGGATATTTTGTGTTAGAGAAATAATAGGTCAGTGATACATTTGGGATGCTTTTCATCCCACTAAGGATATTTGCATTTTGTGTTAGAGAAATAATAGGTCAGTGATACATTTGGGATGCTTATCATCTGCCACTAAGGATACACAAATGATAATCTTGACGGTACAGACTATACCCATTGTGATCCTATATGATGTGTCATGTATCAATTTGCTAAAGGACTTTAGAATGTTGTTATTAGCATTAAGGAGTGCCTTATCTCACCATGCGGGATAGTAAAGGTGCTTTAGATGGTGATACTAGTCTAGATGTAACTATGGCATCCACCTCCACACCTCTCATAGCTGAATAATATAGATGGGATAGTAGGGATGCACATGCACACATGCATTTGTGGCACTTCCATGAAAAAGAGCATTATCCATCATATTCGTTCATGCTAAACTACCAAGGACGCTTGTGATACACTTGTTGCACTTTGCCAAGTATGTAACGAGACACGTATGGCATACTTGTAAAAGCAATTATAAGTCCAAGCATATGAGTTAGAGAGACTCAAAGGATGTCTCACAAGGATCAAAGATATCAAAGAGTAGCTTACATGTATTGATGAAGACTATCTAGACAACTCATCAATGTTTTACTATTCTCATAGCTTTTTTGGATTCATGCCAAGGTTTTGCATCATGCACACTTTGGCTATTTGGGTGTCCCAAGTAGGCTTGGGATGCATTTGTTACACTTTGCCAAGTATGTAACGAGACATGTGTGGCATACTTGTGCAAGCAAATTAGAGTGCAAGCATATGAGTTAGGAAGACTCGAAGGATGAGTATCTCTCCACAAGTGTCCAAGATCTCAAAGAGTAGCTTACAGGTATTGAAGACTATCTGGATAATTCATTAGTGTTTACTATTCTCATAGATTTTTTGGATTCATGTGCCAGGGATTTACATAAACATTTTAGCTTAAATGATGAAGGGTAACCCCAATGCCCTTATGTTTGATGAGTTGGTTATAGTGCTCTTGCAAGAAGAGTAATAATTAGCCACTAGCAAGGTGCTCTCCAAGCATTTGCAAGTCGATGGAATATGCATCATGAGAGGCACTCAAGAGCTTGTCTCTCATCCAAGCCCTTGAGCAATAAATAATGAATATTCTAATCTTTGTTTATAGTCTAGTTGAATAGGCTGACGTAATGGAAATATGATGATCTCCATTTGTAGTCTAGTTAAATATGCTTATCTAATGGGAATAAGAAGAGGGTAACAAGAGAGAAAGGAACCTAACCTAAAAGAAATAATTAAATGGGAATAAGAAGATGAGGGAAAAAGGGTAACAAGAGGAAAAGGAACCTAACCTAAAAGGAAAAGGAAACCAACACAACACACTAACTCTCACGCCATCACTGCACATTCTCACTCCGTACTCACTTCTTACTCACAAGCCTTATGTTACTCCTTTTCCATGTACTCTTTGTAATCCCCACCCTAGCTTAGATGTTTCACATTGTATACGGTCAACAAAGGCCCATCATTGTAACAAAATCTAGCCATATAAAGCTTAAATATGTAACGAGAACATGTTTTGGGCACCCCATAAGTGTAGGTGATTAGGTAAAGCTCACTTGTATGAGGGTGTGTAAAGCCACTTTACATAATACAAACAACTATTGAATATATATTAACCCAATTCTAGGGTTAACAAGAGCTATCACCGTTATCTTACATCAAGGAGTCAAGGTAGATACACCAAAGAGTCATACATTCAAGATATAAAGCAATAGTGTCCAAAGCTACAACTTGGACGAGCGCCCGTAATGGTGTGACGGCGTATTTATGGTGATTCCCATTCAAGAGCATGTGGTAGCAAGTTAGGATGAAGTCCTAATAAGTGATGTACTTCATGGATATATTATGAGAGTAGTCATTGTAATAGCATTAGGCCTCTTATGAGCATTAGGCCTCTTATGAAGTCCTAATAAGTGATGTACTTCATGGATATATTATGAGAGTAGTCATTGTAATAGCATTAGGCCTCTTATGAGCATTAAGTGCCCGACCGGCCACAGTTTAAGTGAGTGTGAACACTTATGGCCATGTATATAAGTGAATTTCTCTCATAATACAACATACTCTCCCATTGTGCAATTGAGTCTTGCTCTTGCTAATCTCTCTCCCTAATGCATGCTAGTGAGTGTGTGTGAGTGAAGTGAGGTGAGAGGAGGGACGAGTACCCGTAGTGCAACGCCGGCAGTGTGTGGTGGCAACGCACAGGAGGCGCGGTGAAATTGCTTCTCAAGGATTTGTAGAGCTTGGAGACCTCAAGGATAACAAGCTCGGCCATTGAAAAGATCCTCACTCACAACAATTGTAGTTCACCAGGTAATCTCTTATTGGGTGTGTTTCAAAGAGAGTTAGGGTGAGCCATAACATTTTTGGCGTCGTTTTGTCGGGGAGCCATCCCTTAGCTTTTTCCACTGTTTTTCCTCTAATCTACGCATTACCCATTGCCCATTATCTTGATTAATGGTTTTCCATGAAAAAGATGTGGATTTGATGATGATTTGTGTGTGATTTGGTATAGAATAGCTCTCTTTTTTGTTTTTGAAAAGAATGCATTTTGCTTAATTTTTAGCTTAATTTATTATTTTTGTTGTTGTTATTGTGGTTTTTCATGTTCTTAGGGCTTGCATATAGTTTGTATTTGGCTTAGTTTGCATCCATTGCATCAAACAATGCAATAAAATATAATTTTTTGTGAATGTTAGCTCTCTTTAGAGTTAAATATAGAACTAAAATCATTAATTTTAGTTTAATTATGTGTTTATTGTTGAAATTATTTGCATTAGAGTGTTAGCAAACATTAGGAGTAGCTTAATCTTTCAAAAAATTTCTTAAAACCATAAAAAAATCCTTGAATTTGACTAATTTCTCTTAATGGACTGGTTTTTGTCATTAGAATTTTAGCTCGGTCATTGGAAAGATCCTCACGATGACAATTGCAGTTCATCAAGTAATCTTTTATTGGATGTGTTTCAAGGAGGGTTAGGGTGAGCCATAACATTTTTGGTGCCATTTACCGGGGAGCCATCCTTGGCTTTTTCCATCGTTTTTCCTCTAATCTACACATTATCCATTGCCCATTATCTTTATTAATGGTTTCCCAAGAAAAAGATGTGGATTTGATGGTGATTTGGTATAAAATAACTCTCTTTTTTGTTTTTGAAAAGAATGCCTTTTGCTCAAATTTTAGCTTAATTTGTTGTTTTTGTTGTTGTTATTGTGATTTTTAATGTTGTTAGGGCTTGCACATAGTTTGTATTAGACTTAGTTTGCATCCATTGCATCAAATAATGTAATAGAATGTAATTTTTAGTAAATGTTAGGTCTCTTTAGGGTTAAACATAGAACTAAAATCATTAATTTTAGCTTAATTGTATGTTTATTGTTGAAATTGTTTGCATTAGAGTGTTAGCAAGCATTAGGAGTAGCTTAATCTTTCAAAAAATTTCTTAAAACCATTAAAAAATCCTTGAATTTGATTAATTTCTCTTAATGGACTGGTTTTTGTCATTAAGGGTGATTAATCTTATTCAAGAGGTAAAAAAATTAGAAAGTGTATTAATTGGGTCTAAATTGATCATATGAGTAGTCGAAAATAGTATTTTTGAATGTTTTGAGAGCATCTAGATACATCAAAACACCTAATTACATCAATTTCTTCATTAATTGGAGAAGTTTTGACTCTCTTTGCTTAATTTTACCTTAAAAGATGAGATCACAATTAAGAATCTAATTAATCTCCTATTTTAGATTAATTTACACATTTGTTAATGCACAAAGATTAGCATTCCCTTGCTCTATCCACAATGATGTGCTCAATTGTGTGAATTAATTAGAGATTAGTGGTTAATTAGAGTCCTTGATTAGTGTAAAAGAAAAAAAGATTAGTAAAAAGATTAATCTTTGATTAATTTTTAATCACTTTTTTGCATAACTTATTAAGGCTAATGAGAATTCAATTACTAGATGCTCATGAGTTGTCAAATTGTCTATTTTGGAAGTCATTTATGGAAAGGTGTAAGGGGTGTCATAAGGGTTGACTTTTTTTTTCTACTTACCTTTTTGGAAAAATGCCCATACCTCCTTCATTTTAAATTCAAAAAACACCTCTCCCAAAAGAGAAAATTTATATTTTCCACTAGACTCATTATATATATATATATATATATAATTCAAAAAATGGTTCGCACCGTGAACCATTTCTATAACTTCACGGCCTAAGGGTTCACGTCTTAAATATATATATATATATATATATAAAATTCAAAAAATGATTCGCGCCGTGAACCATTTCTATAACTTCACGTCCTAAGAGCCCGCCAGAAAAAAAAATCAAAAAATGGTTCACACCATGAACCATTTTTGCAACTTCACGGCCTAAGGGTTCACGCCCCCCAAGAGCCCGCACCGAAAAAAAATCAAATTTAACTTTTTCGTGAAGTCCGCTTCATGACATCAGCCGTTAAGGGTTCACGGCATGAGACCCTCGTTCACACAACCCCAAAAAAATCGAACTTAACTTTTTCATGAAGTCCGCTTCACGACGTGAACTATTAAGGGTTCACAGAGCTGAGACCCTTCGTTCACGCGACCCAAAATTTTTTTTATAAACTTTTTCGTGAAGTCCGCTTCACGACGTGAACCGTTAAGGGTTCACAACGTGAGACCCTTCGTTCATGCGGGCCAAAAATTTTTTTTTATATAAAATTCATCAATTCCGCTTCACAGCATGAACTGCACCCTGCTAGTTCACGACGTGAAGGAGGGTCCATCGGCAAAAGACTCTTGAAAACACCCCTGTTTGGAGGCCCATATCTCCTAAACCATATATTCGAATGAAGGCGCTCTAGCACTCATCGAAAAGTTGACATCGAGCTCTTCAACTTTGGGCTTGACCGTTCGAAGTCAAAATTGATCATTTTGGCCTTCGACCAACAACCTCAAAATTCGACCCGGAAATCGAGGCAAAAAACAGTCCAAAAACAACGCGAAAACGACGACAAACCATATTTGCTAAGAACTGAGCTGCAAGCAAGAGAACCACAGGAAGCGGTACGAGGGTAAGAGCTTCAACTACTCTTTCCTATTTGTGTTGGTGACTACACCCTTGCGGGAGCTCTACGGGAGGCACCGACAAACGATCTCTAATTGAGGAGCTTTCTTCGCGGGAGTAAAGCTATAGGGCAACTATATCATCCTATCGGACAGAATTTTCTAGGCTGAAAACGCGTTTCGGGCACGTCTGGACCTCCGTTTTTCAGAAAGCAGGGGATTTCGAGCACTACGGCGGCGGTTTAGTCATCGATTCTCTGCAGAACTCTGTTTTAAGAACTGCAAGAAGACAGATTGACTGTGCAGACACTGTGGGTGCTGCAAAGAGGTCAACAGTTACCATTGGGTGTATGCATGCATATTGAAGTCACTGGTTGTGACATTTGAGAGTACTACAATACCGCTGCAGAAAATACAGCAGTTTGTGCAGGACAAACCAGAGTGCTGTTTCTGGTAAAATTGTGTGTTTGGCAAGATGTCAAATGATGGGATAACCCAGATTGTGGCTGAGAAGCTTGATAAGAATAACTTCCATGCTTGGAGGTTCAAGTTGACGAATTTCCTGATGGGAAAGGGCTATTGGGACTACGTAGAAGGTGAGCATGAAGAGGCACCGGAGATACCGGACATAAATCCGACTGCTGCAGATGTGAAAGAGTTTAAAGACTGGAACCAAGGAGCCATGAAAGTTATGTATTGGCTCTCCATTAGTATACATGACACCATGATTGGGCACATTCAGGATGCCAAGTCTCCCAAGGAGGCGTGGGACACCTTGGTAAAACTCTATGAAACAAATACCAAGGCACGTAAGATACAGTTGAAGAATGAACTTCATACTGTGGAGAAAAAGAGCATGTCTGTGAATGACTATGCATTGAAGATAAAGGATATTGTGGAATCCCTTGCATCTATTGGTGTGTCAGTAGATGATGATGATAAGGTGGAAGTCTGTCTACGTGGCCTCGGGCCACAATACAAGGCGTTCAAGACATCTATTCAGACTCGAGAAAACATTCCCAACTTTACAGATTTGGTGTCTATGCTGATTATAGAAGAGAAGAGCTTGGGTGAAGACCAACAGTCTTCACAAAACAAAAACAGTTCAGAGCAACAGGCCTTCTACACAAGTTCAGGTAGAGGACGAGGTAGAGGAGGCCGTGGACACGGTCAAGGAGGTGGCCGAACAGGTAATCAGAATTATGGCCAGCAGCAGCAACAACAACAGTCCCAGAATACACAACAACAACATCAACAACACACAGGTGGAAGAGGCAAATTCAGAGGCAGGGGGAGTCAAAGAGGACGTGGAAATTGGCAAAGGCAATATAATGATGCACGTGAATGCTTTTATTGTGGTAAGCCTGGACATGTGCAAGCAGAGTGTTATAAGAAGCAGGCTGACATGCAAAATGAAAAATTACAGCAAAATAACTATGCATCCTCAAGCAGAAATAATGAGGATAATGAAAAGTTGTTTGTTATATGCAACATGTCGTGAATGCCATGTCTGAAAATGTTGAAGCAGCACAAAAAGATGGATGTATGGTATGTGGATTCAGGTGCTTCGAACCACATGACAAGTCATGGGGAGTGGTTCAAGGAGATGAAAAACCTGGAAAGACTAGGTTTTGTGGAAACAAGGGATGACACTGCTCATCCAATTGCCCATGTTGGAGATATGCCATTGTCTATGCAGGATGGCAAAGTGAAGTACCTTGCAGATGTACTTCACGTTCCGAACATAACAAAGAATCTGGTTTCAATTAGCCAGATGATTGAGCAGGGTTTGCAGGTTCGGTTTAACCCTGATGGCTGTTATGTTGAAGACTTTAAAGACAAGTGCAGGTTGGTTGCAAAAGGCAACAGAGTGGGCAGAATATTTACGTTGAATGTAGACATGCCTGAAATGAGTACTGCGATGTTTGCAAATGGTTCTGGATCTGTTGCAAACACAGACATTTGGCATAAAAGAATTGGACATGTGAATGTGCAGAGAATGAAGTCTATGCAAACTAAAGGAATTGTGACAGGATTGCCAAAGTTTAAAGTGGAAGGTATGCAGAGAATATGTGAAGCATGCCAATTTGAAAAGCAAACAAAGCATGTATTTCCATGCAACAGATATGTGAGCAGAAATGCACTAGATGTTGTGCATTCAGATGTATGGGGTCCTACGAAGACCATGTCTATGGGAGGCTGCAGGTATTATGTGACATTCATTGATGACCACACAAGGAAAGTGTGGGTATATTTCATGAAGGAGAAGAGTGAGGTGTTCACTCACTTTCAGAATTTCAGAGTTTTGGTTGAAAAGCAAACAGCGAAATATGTAAAGTGCCTAAGGTCAGATGGAGGGGGAGAGTACTTCTCCAATGAGTTCTTTGAATTTTTGAAGAAGAATGGTATTTGGAGACAGTTTACATGCAGATACACTCCGCAGCAAAATGGAGTTGCTGAGCGAAAAAACAGGCACATTGCTGAGATTGCGCAAGCATTGATGGAAGAGAAGAATATGCCGCATAGCTATTGGGCTGAGGCTATTTCTACAGCAGTATACATCATGAACAGGACTCCAACGGTAGCCATACATGATGTAACTCCAGAGGAGAGGTTTACTGGGCAGAAAACCTGATTTGTCTCATCTGAAAGTTTTTGGATGCATTGCATATGTGCATGTGCCAGATGAGCTGAGAACTAAGCTGCATCTGAAAGCTGAAAAATGTGTGTTTATTGGATATTCCCTTGAGCAAAAGGGATACAGGTGTTATAACCCTGCTACACGTGAGTTGAGAGTAAGCAAGGATGTTGTCTTTGATGAGATGAGCAGTTGGTATGCTGCTGAAAAAGAAGCTGTTGGGGCTGATGTGAGTGGAAGTGTGGTTGCACAGAATGCAGGTCAGCAATCATAGTCTTTGAGTGGACCAGGAGAGTCCTCATCTAGTGGGTCTGTTGATAGACCATGGAGTGGCAGGCTGCGTCATAATACCAGTCCTGCAAATGTGATTAGTACATCACGTAAAGGAAAAGAGAAAGTGGTTGAGCCCCTTAGTATGCCTGACATTTCTGTAGGGCATTCTCATGGTGATGGAGAGTCTAGTGGCTCAGATATGAGCCTTGATGAGGAGCTTGGGATCCCAGCTATGAGAATACCTGGTGTAAAGAAGGCTATGGAAGCCATGAATGAAAAGCTGCGAAGATCTGGGAGAGTGAAAAACCCTGTGCAGAGGTTTACCTATGATGGTTATGTGGCACATCACTATGCATATATGGCAAAGGTTGTGCAGGTTGTAGAGCCCACATGCATTGATGAGGCTGTTTTGGAAATGTGCGTTGGGAGAAAGTTATGGATGAAGAGATGAATGCACTATATGGAAATGAGACTTGGGATTTAGTGCAATTGCCTGAAGGCAAGAAAGCCATTGGATGCAAGTGGGTGTACAAAGTAAAACATAACAGTGATGGAAGCATAAACAGGTACAAGGCTAGATTGGTAGCCAAAGGATATGCGCAGACATATGGCATTGATTATGAGGAAACTTTCAGCCCAGTTGCCAAGATGGCAATAGTGAGAGTTGTGATAGCAGTGGCTGCGTCAAAACAATGGTCTTTACATCAGATGGATGTAAAGAATGCATTCTTGCATGGGGATTTGCAAGAAGAGGTGTATATGTTGCAGCCACCTGGTTATGAGGATGTGAGTCACCCCCCGAGCATGTTTGCAGGTTAAAGAAAGCCTTGTATGGCTTAAAGCAAGCACCAAGAGCATGGTCTGACAAGATTTTTGAATATCTTGTCACTATTGGCTTTCATGTAGCCAATGCAGATTTCTCGCTGTATGTGAGACATGGTGATAGAGGGGTGGTGCTTATTGTCATCTATGTAGATGACTTGATCATTACGGGGGACCATGATGCAGAGATCTTTGATGTAAAGATCTTGCTTAGACAGAAGTTCGAGATGAAGGATCTGGGGGAGCTCAGATATTTCTTGGGCATTGAGGTGATTAGGGCACCACATGGTATTGGATTACTGCAGAGATAGTATGGCTTAGACATGTTGTCCAAGTATGGTATGACAGGCTGTAAGCCTATTTCCGTGCCATTGGATCAGAATGGCAAGTTGAGTGCAGATTCAGGAGAGATTTTGGAGGATCCTACTATGTATAGGCGCATAGTAGGAAGCTTGATATACATGACGATCACCAGGCCATATTTGAGCTATGCTGTTGGGTTGGTGAGTCAGTTTATGCAGGTTCCACGAAAACCACATTTGGATGCATTGAGACGCATACTAAGGTATGTGAGGTCTACTTTACATTGTGGACTATTCTATGAGACTGGGACAGAGATATGTGTACATGGGTACACAGATGCTGATTGGGATGGTAGTATCTCAGATAGAAGATCTACCAGTGGATTCATGTTTTCTTTGGGGAGTGCTGCTGTGACTTGGAGCAGCAAGAAGCAACCTATGGTTGCTCTATCCAGTACAGAGGCCGAGTACAGAGGAGCTGCTATGGCAGCATGTGAGGTAGCTTGGTTGAGAAAGCTACTTGCAGATTTGGGTCTATCAGTGGATAGACAAGTTGTCATTTTCTGTGACAACATTAGCAGTATACAGTTGGCCAGGAACCCAATTTTTCATGCTCGTACGAAGCATATAGAGGTCCACTACCACTTCGTCAGAGAGAAGGTCTTGGCAGGAGACCTTGACCTTGTTTATGTCAGCACAGAGCATCAGGTAGCTGACATCTTCACCAAAGCATTGGGTACAGAGAAGCTCCGCAGATTCAGGGCTTCACTTGGTGTACATGAGATGGAGTTGAGCTCGAGGGGGAGTGTTGAGATATCGAGCTCGTCTAGTGAGTCGGTGGACACTGCCGCCTGGGGGATAGGTCCCACACTTACACCACTGGCATGGTTGGTGAGATCATGGGTGATATGCGGCCAGTGGGATGACAGGCTATGTGACAGCCATTCTAGAGACTGGCATAGTTATAGCGCCAGCTCATTTAGTTGGGTTCACACTATAGAGAACCCGTGTATGTATTGGTTGAGTACCTTTCATATTATGTGTACTCTTATCTTGTATATGGTGTGTTGAGTGTTGAGTGAAGAAGAAGAAGATTTTCAGCCTCTCACCTTGTGTGTTCTCTATTAGGGTTTTGTGAGTATGTGTGTGCTTTGCAAGAGCTCAAGCTCTCTTCCCCCTTGCATCTTTTCAGAGAGCAAGAGAGAAGAAGAAGAAGAAGACTCAATTGTGATAATGGGATTGTATCATTTTCATATTTCACTAATTTGCTTATATATATGAGCTCTTATTTTACAATGGTTGGTTGCCCATTAACAATTGGGGGGCCTAAAACTACTTCTCTAGCTCTATGTACACCTAGGCTTTATGGTTCATGGCTGGCATTACACATGTTGTAAGCTTGGTCATCCCATATCTTTTTATATAAAGCGCTTAGCGTGGTTTTACATAAAAATAAATTACATGAAGTGTAACCCCGATTTGATAAAAAATGGTAGAAGTAATGTTAGCCATTGTGGTTAACATACCCCCCTCCCTATTCAGGTCCGTCCTCGAAAAAACTGGAAAGAAAGCTCAATGTGGCAGTAGTAGAGGGAGTAGGTGTGGACAAAATTGTACCACGACTTGCGGTATTGGGGGGAACGATGGAAAGCCTTGTAGCTTTTCTAAAATGCTATCTCCATCATATCTTCAAGGGTCTGGAGGCATTAGGCTGGCATCCACTATATGCGCTCATAATACCCGAATAGTTACTTGAGTGTGGGGCCTTTGTTGTTGTCAAAGCAAGGCCTTGGGTTGCTTCATCAAAGCGGTGCCAAATAGGGAATTTAGCCAAGAGGGTGCTGATCAGGTTGAAGAAGCGGATGGTGGGCGATGATGGCGGGGTCAGGCACCTGTTGATACCTAGTGTTGGATGTGGTCATCCAGGAGATCATGCTTTCTTCTGTTTAGGTATTGCCAAAAGTGGGGGGGCTGAACCAAGGAAAGTTAAATTGAAGCTTCGAGTTATGCTCTGTTATTCATTGCGAAACAAGTCCCATGCCCATCGCGACGGCGGGCGGCGAATGGGGAGATATGCTGGGTTAATGTGAAGATAGCATGGGGCCTTGAAGTATTCTACCCAAATGTGAGGTTTGAGGAGGAAGGGGCATGAGGAGGGTCCTAGGGCCGAGGTTGTAAGGCACACGGGTCACTACGAGTGGGGGATCATTCTTGTCATTGTCATTGTCATCATCATCATCATCATCATTGTCGTCGTCCTCATCTCCCATGCGGCTATAGCAAGGCTTTTGGAGAAGAAGAAGAAGGATTTGGCCTATCGAGACTTTGATAGTGAAGTCTTGGTGGAAAGGCACATGTGAGTCATCAAATGGGATTATGACAGTGGCTGCTATGATTTCTAGTTGATGGTAGATCATCCTCCTATACAATACAAGGAGGCCTTAGGGGGGGTATAGTTCGATGGCGCGATGATGAAGGGCTTTATAGGCCATGTAGATGCCGGGCCATCCTTGTCGTTCCATGTAGGTGAGGGCAATTAACTGGCTTGGAGGAAGCATATGGGTATGGACATAGGCTAAGGGGTACAGTGAGCTTGATGGATGCATTGGTGTCTGTGGCACTGTCCATACTCTAGGAGATGGACCTAAGTGGAGAGGTTGGCGGATGAGAGGATGGATGAGGAGGGTGAAGAGAATTGTGGGGTTGTTGAAAGAGATTTGGCTCTAGAGGAAGAGGGTGAAAATTAAGTTAATGGAGTGGAGAGAGATTTTGGTGATGAGGTAGGAGAGGGTACGCGCAATGTGACGGGCTCACTGAGAAAGATATTGTGTTAGAGAAGGTTTAGCTAGAGGGCCCGGAAGTTGAGCTCGAGGATGTGGGCAAGGTTTTGGAGTGGATAGGAGAGGGTAGGTAGCTTGGTGTGGCAACACCCATCAAGGTGTCAATCTTGTGTTCTATTTCAATGGATGCCTACCCTGGAGCTGTTGGTTGTGCTTGGCTAGTGCGTTCCTCAGCTACCCGTGTTACACATTCTTTTGTGCTGCCATTATCTTCTTCGTGACATATTTATAGGCCTCGAAGGATGCGTGGATCTGGTCGCGGCCTTCTTAAATGATTTGGGCAATGCGACACATCTCTTGTGCTTCTCATCGGGTGAGGGAGCAATCGACGTGGGGGGCGACTTGGCTTCTTCTTGGGATATGCAAAGTTACGCGTGTAGATGGTCCATAGTGTTTAGGGATTTGGCAAGGCTTTACTCCTGGTCCACCAGCGAGGCTTGCGTTTGGGCATTGGTGTGGAGAGCAGCCTGGAGGGCCTGTTGGATTTGGATAAGATCATCCCAAGCCAAGAGCATGGCCGATTTGCAAGGCCATAAACTGCTTGTATTGGCATTATATATAATCCGTCATGGAGGTAAGGAGCTCCCTGGCTAGGTTGGAGAAGCTTGTCGCAAAATTTGGGAGAGCGCCTTGAGAGGAGTGATACCTTCAAAAAAGGCATGTTGGGAGCAGAAATATCCAACCTACACCCAACGGAGTGTATCCATAGTATAGCGTTGAGATGCGGAGGGTGATGTAGAGGGGCCTTCATCGGGGCAAGCTAGCAAGGGTGAGGGGAGGGGTTAGCCACTTGGAGTGTTGGGTGAGAAGTGTATTAGTAGGGTCTCCTCCAAGAACATGGAGGTCTTGCAAAGCTCCTTCTCTTCGGCAACCTTGTGTTGTGCCTCTTCTCTTGAATATCGAAGTGTTAGCGCTTAGACAAGGGAGTGGTGGGGGAAGGCTGAGGTGAGGGGATAGGGGTGTCTCCCTCTAAACGGACAGGCATAGGCAACTCTTCCCAACCTGCGGCATGATATAAACTTTGGTGAGTATGGAGGAGGCTGCCAACTTGCCTTGTGGGTTTGAACAGATGGCATGGAGCTCCTTGTGCAAGTACTCAGCCCAATTAATAGGCACACCTTGATGAACTTTGGCAAGGGTGGAGAGGTTGCAGTGTGGTTGAAGCGATCCACCCAACATGTGGTGATGAGGAAGGAACGGGCCCGTGCTGGCATCACCAATTCTTGGCGGGGTGATGTTGTGCCATTTCACGCCATCCTTGGTCATGGGGGGACCCTAGAAGGTGTCGCGCACATGCCACGTGGCATGGCTATGGCACACATAGGATTGCTCTATTTTGGGGAGTTGGATGGCATCTCTAGCCCCAAATCGAGACAGGTGCACTGTGAGGGGAGCTCCTTCTAAGTCTAGTACCTTCTTGATTTCCTGGCTTGCGTTGTAAGTCTTGATGAAGTACATGCAGTTTAGGAGTTCAGGTCCCCAACCGCCAAGCCCAATTTACTATAGGCATGCGACCACTGCAGGTTCCGTGATGGCATGGTAGCATTGCTCGCTGTAGTAGAAAAGCTTGTGCTCAACTTTGTGCGTGTTCTTCATCATGAGGCTATGAATGGCATGGTCATTGACCCGCTTCATAAAAGTGCCTCACCCAAATGAGAGAGCTCGGTGGGGTGCTTACCATATTCCTTGAATTGATGACATGCTGCTATCTCTTCTTTCGGGGAGTGTAGGCGACAACCTCGAGAGAGGAGTTGAAGTGCTCAATAGTGGCCATTGCAATAGGTGATGGAGGGGTGATAGAACGGCAGGAGGCTGCTAAAAATTAGAAGAAAAAGGGGCAAGAGTTTGGCTAGAGAGAAGGTAGAAAAGTGGGAAAAATGATGTGTGATGGGCCCTTATATAGATTTCATAGGGAGGTACGCTCATGCCTTTGCAAAGGAATGGTAGTGGATTGACGGAGCGAATGGTCGTGTCTATGTAGAAGGTAAAGAAAAGGCCGTGGCTATTTTAGATGAACGGCCATGGACGAGAAAGAGTGAGCGAATGTGGATACATGTGACAGAATGGACGTAAATTGACGGAGCGAATGGCCGTGGCTTGATGGAATGAATGGTTGTGGCTTTGATGGAGCAAATGGCCATTCGTGAGCCCTTAGAGGCTTTTTTTTTGGGTGCCCTGTTGACAAGTTTTTTGGGTGCCCTGTTGACAAGTTTTATACCTTTTGACTAGGTGATCAGCACCCCATTGCGGGTTTTGTATTGACCCCTTGCCAATTTGCAATGACTACAAGTTAGGTCTAATTGGATTTTGGTAAGTTTTTTGACTCTTCTTCGGGTCATGCCGCTACAAATGGTAGGGGGCTGCTTGACAATTAGGGGTTGGGAGGATGAGAGGTTTAATAGGGGGTGAAGCTTGGGAGTCGCGTGATGAGGGGGGTGGGGTGGTGGAGGTGGAGGTGGAGGGAATATCGCAAAGGAACTCAATTGTTGTAGTAGTTGATCCTTGGCGCCCTCCTGCACTTTTCTTTTACCCTTATCTGGCAGAGATGTGGTGGCAACATGTGTGTTTAGCTTTGGCCGCCCATTGGAATTGTTGGGGTGCAATGGGCATGTGGTGTACTGGCCGCTGTCCATCGGCAACTTGGGTATCCATACTTTTCTATTACGTTCATAGAACTTCTAAGCTATCACGAGATTCTTAGGTACCCATTTTTGTGTGGTTATGGTCTGAGGACAAGGTGGGCTTTTCTAATGTCTTTGCTTTAGTGGTGCCCCCCTTTGGATATTCTATCTAGCCTTTAGGGTTTATGGTTGCACCAATGGAGGCCGTCGTGAGGGTGTGGTAGTGTATCTATGTGATGAACAAAGCCTTAGGTGTCACCAAGGCTTGAAGGGTAAGTTGGGGTTTCTTGGGAATCCACATGGTAGTAGCACCGTCATAGTAACCTTGCACGATAAGGACCTTCTTGGGTACCCACTAGTGAAGATTGATGGGATGGGTAGAGAGCATTGGTGTTGAGAGTCATGTGGAACTTGCTAGCACTTAGTAGTGTTAGCCGAGTTAGCAGTGTTAGCGGGCGTCATTGGCGTGGCTTAGTATGTTGTGGGGTCTATCACTGATGAGGCTTTGTTGGAGAGGGGACTTGGTAAAGAATCGGCCTCTTTTTGGCAATACAGTTTTATGATGATCATGGTGGTAGGGATTGGTGAAGAGGATTGTATGCCTTGTTGTGGGATCCACAGCTTTGGTTCTTCATCTATCATTAGTCCTCTATATTTAAGCTTCTTTTGTGGTTTTTTGTGCTATAAAGAAGGATAATGTCCCCCTCATTCATGTCTTTGTCCTTAATCTGGTCATCAAACCATTGTTTGTGCCTTAGTTTCCCACAGTCATACCATACACAGCTCTTTTAGAAGAGTTGATCACTCATAACATCACCAATGAGTCTTTCCTATACTGCGACCCTTAAGCTTGGTACCAAGAATTGCAAACATGACCACTTTAGTTCCATATGTTAAGCTACATGGTGTGGTGTTAATGGCCACTTTGTATGTTGTTTGATAAGCCTAGAGTGTAATCGGCAACTTCTGTTCCCAGTCGCCTTGCCTCTACAATCTTAGTTAAGATGACACATAGAGTTTTGTTATTAGTGCTTTTTGCTTAGCCATTAGCTTGGGGGTAATAGGGTGAAGATTTATAGTGTGTGACCAAGAATTCTTCTAGCAAGGATCGTATGACCTCATTTATGAAAAGGGTACCATTGTCACCAATAAAATCAAGAGGACACCTAAATCGAGTGATTACACACTCAAAGGAACTTAGCTATGGGCATTGGGTTGGCTTTCCTTATGGCTCAAGCTTTGACCCATTTTGTGTAGTAGTCGGTTTCCACTATAATATATTGTGCTTGGGTGTGTCATGCAATTGGGCTAATGGGATTGACAAAATCGATGCCCTATTTCTCAAATGGTTGTTGCAAGCAAGCACATTGCGGGATAGAGGGGCATCCTATCCTTATTGTGCAAAATTATAGTCCTTTGACATTCATCACATCATTTAACATATTTAGCTGCATCTCCAAACAAGGTTAACACCATAAGCCTGCTAGGAAGAATCTTTCAAGAAGTGGTATCTACTACAAAGTGTCCACCTACAGCCCCAAAGTGGGCTTGTTCCAAAATAGAGATGTATTCATTCTCACAGACACCTCATCTCATTATCCCGTCTTTTCCTTGTTTGTGCAATTACCCCGCGTGACTAATAGGGTGCAGGCTTCTTGATAAGGCATCTTGCTCGATCCTTATTGATCGGTGTTTTCGTGGGTAGGCCATTAGCTAGGAAATGTGGAACTTCTTCTCCCCATTCAAGAATCAAGCATAGTTGGAACAAGGGTGCATCAGGCAAGTCATCATCAACTCTCACCGGTACATCTCTCCATTAGGAATGTGTGAGATATGGTCAACCACTACGTGTTGGGAACCTTTGCGTACCGTGAGTGACAATAAAATCAAACTCTAGTAGATTAGGAGCCATCTTATGATCTTGCTCGTGTTGCAATACCAGATAAAGAAGAGCCTAATGGTCTAAAAAGAAAATAAATTTGGTCGCTAAAAAGGTAATGACGAAACTTTTTAACTATATAGACCATGGCCATCCCTTCTCTTTCTATGGTGGTGTAATTTCATTCTACTTTGTTTAATTAGCGCAACTAACAAAGATAACAGGGAAGTTTCTGTTGTGTTCTCTAGGTTGAGCCAATACACAACTAATTGCAAAAGCTGAAGCATGTATGTGGACATGAAATATGATTTCCCAATTGGGAGATCTCAAAATGGGAGTAGTCTGAAGAGTCACCTAACTCACAATCAGAACCCCAAAAACTCTTTCGCTCTGCTCGTAGAACACATAAAACAAAAAGTTGGCGTAAGCCAAGTGAGAGGACCAAAAAAGAATGGATGAGGAAAGTGCTAAAGGTAAGGAGACTAAACAGGTGCTAAACACTTCAAAGCCTACAAGGTGGGAGACCACCTTGTTGGCTCTGAACACTTCAGAGCCTACAAGGTGGGAGACCACTTTGTACAATGCGAGAAGGCCTAAAGAATCCATGATGGAATGTTTGGAATGTCTTATGATTATCTGGACAAGGTTAAGGAGATCAGCCTACTAGCAAGTCCATGGGAAGATTCAAAACTTATCTATATTAGGGAAGATCTCTTTGCTGAAGAAGAGAGAGACCTTATTGACCTTCTCAGTGAATTCCAAGATTGCTTCGCCTAGAAATACACTGATATGAAAGGTGTACCTCCTAAAGTGGTCAAACCAAACACGCCATCCCCATGGTGAAAGGGGCAAGGCTAGCAAAGAGCGTATCCTATGAACCTTAAGTACTCCAAGATGGTATGCGAGGAAATTGATCGACTTATAGATGCCGGATTCGTCTATGAAATAGAGCACACTGAATGGGTCTCGCCCATCGCGATAGTACCCTAGAAGAATGGAAAAGTGAGAGTGTGTGTGGACCCTAAAAATGTCAATGCCACCACGATACGAGATCAGTATCCATTACCCTTCAGAGAACACATACTGGAGCGTGTGCAGGAAAGGAGGCCTACATCTTCCTCGACGGGTTTTTCGGCTACAACCAAGTGTTGATAGACCCAAAAGATTAACATAAAATGGTTTTTGCCACCATTGAATGGGCCACCTATGCATACCATGTTATGCCATTTAGTTTTATTAACACCCATGAACCTTCAAACTACCAATGTGCATAGCCTATAAGGAGTATCTATGAAAATTCCTTGAAGTCTTCATGGATGACATCTGTGTTAATTCTACATGGAAAGCACATAAATGGTGCTTGAGAAGAGTGCTAAAGAGATGTTGACTCTACAGAATCTCTCCTAACCCTTTTAAATGCCAGTTTTGGGTCTAACTTGGAGTAATCTTGGGACACATTGTCACAAAACATGGCATTTACATAGATGACAGTAAGTTGCGACTCATTCTCGAGCTACCACCGCCAACCAACTTTAAGGGAGTCTAGCAATTTATGGGCCATGTTAATTATTATGGTGTTTCATCTTCATGTATGCCCACATAGCTCGTCCCTCCCTTGTTAACCAGAAAAAGGAACTCATCAAGCTCCTTTTGTCAGACTTGGCGCAGAAGTTGAAATGTTCATTAACATCCTATGCTGACCTTTTTTAAGCAGGACATTTTTCTTGAAAAGATAACAAGGGAGGATCATTACAAGACATTGGCACTAAAAAGCAGGATGTTTACATTGATAGCTGATCAGTTGTGCAAAATGGGAGTAGATCAAATACTCTGCAAATACTCTGCAAAATGGGAGTAGATCAAATACTTTGCAAATGTGTGCCACCGTGAGCAAGCCATCCTAATAGAAGTCCATCAAGACATCACTGGTGTGGTCACTTTGGAGATGATATCACATGCAAGGAAATAATGTGCAAGGTCAACTCTACAGCTCAGGGGACATGAAATTGTTATATCTTAGTTGCAATAAACTACTACACCAAGTGATTAGAGGTAAAGGCCCTTAGGGATAACTCAGCCAATTGAGTGGCAAAGTTTTTTATGAGAATTTCATGACAAGGTTTGGATTTCTGATGGATCTGGTCAGTCTCACCCAAGGAGGACATTATATACATAAAAGATCAACAACATATATTATCCGCAATGGAATGGACATGCATAGTCCACCAATCAAGTACTACTGAAAACACTAAAAAAGATTGTTAATAAAAATTGGATGGATTGGGATCATAAGTTGCAATTAGAATTATGGACATTTAGAACAGTATATAAGGTTAGAGCTAAGCAAACACCGTTCAAGGTGGTGTATGGGTTGACAATAGTTGTGCCCACAGAGTTCCTTTTACCAAGTATAAGAGTGGAGGTGCATGAGTTCCTTGTACCAAGTATGAGAGTGGAGTGCAAGAGTGGAAACTATCTCCAGACCATTGACCAATATAGTTGGCACTGGAGGAGGATAGGCAAAAAATGTGCCATACTAGCAAAGCTACATAGTAGCGAAGAAGGAAAGCATGGGTGGACATAAATATAAAGTACAAACTATTTTAGGAAGGTGTTTGCTTCTTAATTTTCAACTCAAGAGTGTGTGTGCATCCTAGAAAATTAAAGCTCGGATGGAGAGGACCATATCAAATAATTTGAACATTCGAGCATGGCACATTGAGCCTAACTTCACCATATGGCATGATAGTAGTCAATAGATTTAGAATAAAGCCATACATAGGCTAGGTTGGCAACAAGCATATGATGCAGGCAAAAAGTTTAGTTAAAAATAGATGAGCAAGAAAGTGATGAAGTGGTAAATCTTTTTATATTTCCGACATTTATGTTGTGGAACATGCAAACACTATGTTCACATGTAAGCAAAAGCTAATTAAGCATAAATAACTCCTCTTCCTCAACCAATACGCTTTAGTAAGTTGTTACAAGTATGTGATTAGAAAAAAACAACATCTTAGTTGAAACTATTTATAGTGTGTGTGTGTGTGTGTATATATATATAAAAGTGTATATAGTTTGATCTATACAAAAACTACACTTTTTGAATTATTGTACTTATATATAGTATTTATAGGTGTATATAGTATAAGTGTATAAAATTTGATCTATACCAAAACTACACTTATTAAATTATTATACTTATATATAGTATTTATTTGTCTAACTAGTGATGCAATTGACAACATCAAATATTGGATGAAGCTAGATCGTTCTTCATGATCTTCCTTGTTACATTTACGAGTTTATTATCTCAAATATCTTACATTGCTTGTATTTGAGTGATGATATTTGATCTAATCATTACGCATTTCTATTAATCGTAGGCTACTTAAAGGACTAAGTGATAACATTTGCAGATCTTAATTTTATAGCTAGCTTGCTCTAATAGGGCCCTGACTTTTGCGAAAAAGGTTATTAATTAATGTTGAGATTTTTTGGGTGAGGTTTTATACTTTAATTAATTAAGGTTAACATAATTTATAACTAAAATGTTGCACCTCTGGTAATAGATGTTGAAAACAACATCAGGTTAGGGTTTCTAATCTAAGGAGGATGTCGTAGAGAGATAACAATTTGAACTATAGAAAGAGAAACAAAGCTCTTAGAGAGAGAATGATTTGCAAAACTCGCTAAAGATTTGATTGGTCGATTGATAATGAAGTACAAGCCTTTGATATATAGGCCTTTCCCAGTACCAAACCATTTGACCTTGTTCAATGCATGCTCATCCACTTCCTAGGAGGTGGTTCACATGCAATTAACTACACACAAACATTGTTCACACATGGTTTACACACATACAAGCTCCAACTTATCCCAACAATCCCCCCTTCAGAGTGAAGGTGGTGAGACCTGAATGCAAAAGATAGATACTACCTTCTATCCCTATCACATATCGTGTCGGAGTCAACTCATCATGCACACCTCTTGTGTCATGATAGCCCTCCAATCACATAATGCGACCGAGGTAGCAAGGTCAACACTTCAGTCACCCCCAACTGGGATAAATGAGACAAGGAGCCTTTTTATAGCATCAAGGCTATTGTTACATATAAACATAGATACAATCAGATTTTCAGGGGACTGCCTAGGGCAGAGAACCCTTATTAACTCACACATACATAAAAACACGAAAATGATTCCCTCGATGCAAGGATGTCGCCTTTTTGGCGTCTCTTCTAGTCTACGGACTCGTTCATGGCCTTATGAAGACCTTAATGCGTCCAACCATTTGACCAATTTTGGTCAATTTGGGCAAAAATCCCCAAATTGATTTTGGTGCAGGAGCCTCCAATTAGGCTCGTTTTTGTTTAGAAATTAAAAACCAACAGATTACTACTGCTGCAGGGCTTCAATTTGCTATGGGTGGCCTCAATTTGGCCAATTTTGCTCGATTTGGCAAAACCTCTAAATTTATGGGTGTGTAGGAGCATGATTTTTTGTTTTTTTTTTTAACTTTAAATGAAAAAACCCCCAAAATTATGCTGATAGATTTTGCCTGATCTTCAGAGAAGCCCCAAATGTTGATTTTGGTAGTAGGTAGTTCAATGGGCTGATGACAGTGACTCGCATCTGACAGGTAGCAGCCTCAGTGTCTGCGATGGCAGCCAGAGCGCAACAAGAAGGGTGCATGCAGTGCATGAACAATAGAGGAGCTAAGCTAATAAGTGGCTTTTTTTAATAAGATTCATTAAAGCTTAATGAGGCATTGATGTGGGCATAAGCGGCGTTGTCTGACCGTCGGTGTAGGGAAAAGTGGGCAGATAGCAACGATGTTGTAGGGAAAAATGGTTCTACTAGTGAAGGCTTTTCTAGCGACGAGGAGATGAAGTGCAATACAATAACTAGTAATAGCAACACTGTGAGAGGAGGGGTTTTGAAGGTACTAAAAACCATTCCATCTCTCTCCCTCCCCCCCCCCCCCCCCCTCTCTCTCTCTCTCTCTCTCTCTCTCTCTTTCATGTGCAAATAAAGTTCAAATATTTGAGGTAAGACCAAAGAAGAGGATCCAAATGTTTCATCACTTCCATCATTTCTTAGAAATATAATTCTATAGGATTTTTTAATGATGAAAATAAAAAATTATCATTGGAACCATTCTTTCATAATCTAATTTAGATATGGTTTGAGGATTTTTTGTTGTTGGTAGCAAAGGCTTTAGTAGATGCTATTGTATTCTTTGAATATTTGCTTGATTGATGAAAACACGATTTATGTATTAAACCACAAATTTAGGATTGTTTTAACAAATCAATTTTCATGTCATATTGTGTAAAGGATTAAACATGTTGTAGTAACATATGATGACACCTCATTCCAAATTGCACCTTAATCTTGTCTCCCAAAATACATAGTAGGCAGTTGAGAGACTTTAAAATAACTACTACTAAATAAAAGCAAGGTAAACAACATAGGTTTATTAAACGCATATCCATTTATGATAATATATTTGGAGCAATGTTGGGAAAGGACATGGCTCAGAGAATAGGACAGGAGTGTGTAATATTTTAGCTCTACCTAGAGAAGGTGTATGACATAATACATTGGTCATTTGTGGCAAGAGTGATGGAGAAGATGGGATTTGGCTACATTATTGCTTCATGCTACAATATTGCTTCATGCATCTATACTCTAATAGTTGGAGCACACTCTAAGTTTCTATTAAATGGGAGGCTAGTTGGAGGCTTTGAAATTAGAAGATCTGTAAGGCAGGGTTGTCCTTTAGCTCCCTTATTGTTTGCTATAGCATCTCACCCTCTGGCCGGGAAGAGCAGCAGCTTCTAGCTAGGTTTTTTTTCTTCACCCCGTTCCACCATGAGATTGGAAAAAATTGAAGTAGATACTGGAGGTTTCAGCCAATTCGAAAAACATTTTGGATTGATTCCAAAGTCTTGGATCCCTTTTTGAAAACCTTTGGAGGATGCTTGTGAAAAAGGGAGAATCATTGGGCTAAAACTTAGGAATTAATTATTCAATGCTTTGCAGATGACTCCCTGTTATTCTTAAGAGTTGACAATGAAAATGTGAGGAATGCTTTAGAGCTAGTATAGTTGTTTGCCAAAGCTTCTGGTTCTAAGTGTAATATTCATAAATCCAGAATTATAAGTCTGATAGAAGAGGATAACTTTGATATGGAAAGATGGGGTTGTGATGTCATTAAAAAAGGAAGGATCATTAGACACATAGGGGTCCCTATGGGAGTGGGTGTGAGTAACAAGGATTTGATAGATTGGGCTCTTCAGAGGTTTTGCATTAAGCTTAGGAAATGGGAAGGGGTAAGGGTACCCTTGCTATAGTGGATACAGTCCTCAATGCTTATATGGAGGAATAGTTATAATGGAAAAAAGGTCCTCTTTTGGTTAGCTTGGGATAAGGTTGCTCTCCCCAAGAACCTGGCTAGTTTGGGAATATTACATCTACCCTCCCACACTAAAGCGAGAGTGTTAGCCTCTCTAAATTTCTTAAGCAAGAAAGTATTTGGGCTAAGATGTTGAGAAAAGAGGTAGAGGAGGCTGAAGTCCAGCTTGGGGGGGTCAATGGCTTGGTCTCAATTGGAAAGAGAAATTATTATCCTTTGCTCCCTTGAAAGTAAGGAGCACTGTAAGTTCCTTTAATCCCCTAAAAGTAAGGAGCTTTGTAAATTCCTTTGTTCCAATTGGAAAGAAGCAATGGGCATGATCTAGGTGTACCATAATTTATCAAAACTCTCTACCAGACCTAAATATTTGGTGGACCCATAAGTTCAAGTCTCCTTTAGCCTTTTTTGATATACAAAGGTCTCTAGAAAGATTGAACAATAGGGGAATTAGGAAATTAGAGGACACATGGGATTTCTCCCAAGCTGGATGGAAAGAGCTTCAACAGATCTATAGGGAGTTCAGACTCAAACAGAGTGAGGTACATGTTATGAGTTCAGTTATTGTTGAGGTGGGAAAATGTTGCTATTCTATAACATACAATAAAGACTCTTGGTTTCAAGATTGGAGTTGGTTTAATGGGGTTAAACTTGATAGAGTCAATTGGGATTTGAACATTTGGAAGAGAAGGTGGAACTTGTTATGGGAAGCTCTCACTCCAGTGAAAACCCAAGTCTTCTTATGGAGAGGATGCCTATTGGCTTTACCTCTTGGGTTTAAGCTTCTTCAAAAGAACTTTAGTGCTGGGACATGTACCAGATGCAAAACATCTATTAAAGAAGGGAAGCATGCTTTCTGGGAGTGCCTAGCATTAAGGGGGTTTTGGGGGAAAATAGGTAGATGGGTAGAAGACAATTTAGGAGTGAGAGGGTTGTTGGGGGGAGGAAGAGTATACAAGGTGACTGATGAGATTGATATGATATTTCGCATCATTAGATATTGTTGCTTATGGGTCGTATGGGTCTCTAGAAATGAGTTGATATTTAGTAAGGGGATTAATCAAGGAATAGAGGCCACTGAAGTTATGTTCAAATGTGTACATTTTTGTCCAGGCATTACAATCTGGGATTAGGTAAGGGACAATGAAATGTTAATGCACACTGGGTTATCCTAATGTGTTTGAGTATTTGCAGGTATATACATGGGATGATGTTAGAGCTAAATTTGGACCAAGAACTAGAAGATGGCATCTGAAAGAAAAGCATCTAGAAGAGATTTTCTTGGCTTTGGTGGAGAACCCATTGGGAAGAAGGCAAGATATGGACTAAAGGAGAAGGCGTTGAAGAGCAGTCACCCAAGGGCTGCACCTCAAATGTGTTATTAACTTGTATGCAGCTGGGCTTCCGGAAGTTCCTCTTTTGTATAGGAAGATGAAATGTGGGACTTAGTATGTGACATGCTAATAGTAAATGGGACTAAGGGTGGTTGAAAGGTTTTCGTAAGGTTTGGTGTCTTTAATATATTAATAATAAATTATCATTTTCATGATACATGTATGAGAGCAGCGATTGGATGATAGCGTTAGCGTGCAACAACTATGCGCCCACGATCTGCACCTGCGAGGAGGCCTTCGGGTACTGATGGCACAGACCATCCCTTTCGTATGACGATAGAGAACAGTAAGTCTTGTTTTATCCTAAAATTACCAGATCGATTTACCGGTAGTTGAACTGATGAGATCTAATCCGGCCTGGCGCTTGCTGCAGGGTACAAGAAGGTTGTAGAGAAGAAACTTCAGCTACAAAAGCTTTTATTGGCTCAGGTATTTCTTGAAATGTTTATATAAATAAATAAATAAATAATATATAAATTTCGGGCGAATTTTGACCACAATTAAAATTTTAAAATTTGTTGTCAATCACAAGATGTCCAATCTGATGGGACACAGAGCAGAACCCGGGACAGTCAATTAGAGCGATGGGTTGCCTGACTCCTCATGCTGGGCTTGAGGCATGTGGAAGTAGATTGAGATGTCACATGCATTCATCCTCAGATTGGGGATATGTACAAGATTAAAGTAGGTAGAGTCAGACATTGTCGGGCCCTCGATTGCCAAGTACGGGGCCATGAGATCAGGTTAGCGTTTACACGGGTTAGACTAGCTCCACGCCAAGGACGAAACCCTCTGTAGAGGCGAGTCAAGTAGTGTAGAGACTCTCCATAAGGCGATGCAGACAAGAATGTGAGCAGCCAACATGGTAGAAGAGAGCTTGTAGCAAGAGAGCCTACTCTTAATGAAGAGAGAGGGCTCCAGTTTATAGATTTGAGCTAAAATGGCAAGAGAAGCTCACACAATAGCTGAAGTGACAAGTATGAGGTCACTTGTCTCACTTTGATCCACTTTCTTGCCACATGTCCCCATCTAAGAGATGGGTTCTCCCATAATCTTTACCTTTAAAAATATCCCAACTGGTAGACCTTCTGTCAAATGTTCTTTGGCATGTCCCCCCATTTACTCAATTCTAGAAGTAATGATGCGAACAGAATTTCCATCGAAGAAGTCGGGCCAAAAAAAGTAACCCTCCTAAATTTTAGGAGTGTGATCCTTTGTATTCTAGGATAATCCCCCATTCCCAAAGCTTGTATTTTCCAAATATTTAGACGTCCTTGAGTCCACCAGACCCCTTTCATACTGGAAAATGTTCGGGCTGGTGACATTCTTCCTAGCTTCTTAAAAGTTGTGTGCAACTTTAAGCTTCAAGCCATATATCCAAGATATACTCATGTCCCATCAAGTAGGCGAGACGAGATAGTCTCAAAAATCCAATATAATTGAAAGAATCCATGTCCCAGGTAAATGGGCGAGACAAAACAGTCCCATAAGTCGAGATACCATAATCATGTCTCAAAATAAATGGGCGAGACGAAACAATCCCATAAGTCCAAATATCATAATCATGTCCCAAAATAAATGGGCAAGACAAAATAAGTCTCCATAATACTAGATTCTAATCTATTGACCCTCGGCGTAGATTTCAACAAAGCGTATGTCACGTGCACCTTGCACTGGGATACACAGTGACACATTGGCATGATCACCAGTGTAGCATTTGTACAGAAGTAGCACCTTTTTTTAAGGAATATATGTCATATGCCGTGACCCCATTGTGAGCCCTCAGTCCAGGGACTATTAAGCATGAGCTACGTAGGTCGGTCTCCGAGCCTTAGAGATCAGTCAAGTATCAGTCCTCTTAACCCACTTGGAGGATTCAGCATACAGGAGCATTTGTCATAACCTTAGATGCATGTGTATGCATGTTTAGGTTCATTGCACATAGAAGGGGCCAGCCCTAAGGCCAACCCCAAGGTAGCCCAACATGGGCTAGCCTTGCAAAGGGCATCCAAGCCCTTGCCATGCAGTCGGCCAGCCCTTGTGGCTTAGGGGACCAATCGGCCAACACCCTACAAGCAACCGACTGACATATTTGCCAGGCGTGTGATTTACAAGAACCGATTGTGATTTACAGCAACCGATTGGAATAATACAGCAGCCGAATGGCATTAAATGCAGTTGTGGGGGAATATTCTGCAGGCTGACAGCTCTTACAGGTAGCCAAATGCATCCAGGAGGCCATATAAATACTTGGGTCTCAGACCCACTTCAGTCATTTAGGTAATTCAGTAAAGTGCAGAAGCTTACAACATCCTGTCGACTCCATGCTATTCAAGGAAGCTCCTCTTCACATTCAGCCAGCATATGTGTAGTCCTGCCGCTATCTGGACTTGCATCTGTGGCCAGAAGAGTCTTCAACAGAGCCTCAAACTAGGTGGATACTCAACTGACGTACGGTCTTTCTCGTCCTTGCATTGGGCATTCACATCGCTTGTTTCTCAAGCATTGTACAACATTCTCCAAAGAATAATATAAATAAAATACTCTTGCTTGCAGGGTGGGTCCTTCACTGGGTATTTGGGACCCAATACTGTGTCGTCTTCTACATTCTCATGCTCCTCTCTCTCTCTCTCTCTCTCTCTCTCTCTCTCTCTCTATTCTCTAAATTGGGTGCTAAAGATTCTTACCACATAAAGGTATAAAGAAGGCCCTATTGTGCGTTATCATGGTCAAGCTTAGTGCATGTAACAGTGTCGGTCCACATGACCTTTGGAGTAGACATAAGTCCCCTGCCAACCAGGCGTCATGTCCACTCTACTACTTGCACTCCATGTTGGTACTCTGACCACACACCTTGAATGAGAGGTGGGCTCAAGTAATAAGATAAAACAATCACTTGCAAACATAGATAGCCTAGTGTTACATAAACACTTTTGCTACACATAGTTTATAGGCATTTGGGCCACCAATAGTTTGTAGGCATTTCGGCCACCAACTTACACTACCCTCTCAAGTGCCCATGTTTCCTTCCATCTGCTCTCTATTGTTCCACCCACACATGGTAGAAACAATCTTCAGGAGAGCACGTAGGACAAGAGAACACTACATAGGGTATGTGAACCATGAGTTCCATAAGTCCAATGCATCCCAAATAAAGGGAGCCATAAACAATGTTTCCCTGAAACCATCTCAAGGCAAACAGCAACACCTTTTTCCTTGCATGGCTATACAAAGATTAGTGAACATCAAAAACACTTCATAGTAAATAGCAAAAGCACCAACTTTGCAAACTCAAAGTATAGCTTTTCTTTGCCAGGTTGGTCATGAGGCCAAAAGAAATATCTCCTCACCATATTCTTTAAGATTTCCTCGTTGGTCCCCACCTGAGATCTTTTCTCTTCCTCATTGATAGAAAGCCTATGCTCTGATACTAATGTAACCTCCCGGATGTGGTGCGCAGGGGTTTCGCAGAACACTTGACCATTAATGCAATTAAACATTGAAATTGGCTACATCCTTAACACATACGCCACTTAATCCACAAAACTGGAAAAGAGAGATGTGCATAGCTGACACCGCGTAAAGGTTAGAATGCCCCCCCCCCCCCCCTCTCACCCTTTCCCCCCTTTTGGAGTATTTTATTACCAAGGAGAATAATATCATGTACAAGCTTTGAGGGCCTTACTCTCCCCACAGGAGATGCCGGATTATCCATATACAACCATCATTGGACCATACACACGGGCTATCATCAAAAGAAGCCCCTAAATACCATGAATGTGTGTAAACCAGCTCTTCTTGTGAGGGTACTGATCTTCCCCATCACCATGGGTCTTCAAGATGACATATGTGAGAAAAACTCAACTGAAGCAAATAATATACCATATACATCACCATGAACGAGTTGGGCAGCACCATAGGCAAAGGAAACAGGTCAGGGCAGCACCAATAGAGCTGATATAGTAGCTACAGAATCTGAAACAGTAGGTACAGCCCTCCACTCAGCCGGTACAGCATGTACAATGGCTGGTACAGCAGGTACAGAATCTGAAAACAGCAGGTAGAGCCCTCCACTCAGCTGGTACAATAGGTAGAATGGCTGGTACAGCAGGTACAATGGTTGATTCAGCTCGTATAGCATGCAAACAGCCATGAAGAGGCTAAAGAAATAGAGAAACCCTTTGTAGTGGGGAGTGAAGTAGTGTAGAGACTCTCCATAAGGCGAGGTAGACAAGAATACGAGCAACCAACATGGTAGAAGAGAGCTTGCAGCAAGAGAGCCTACTCTTAATGAAGAGAGAGGGCTCCAATTTATAGATTTGGGCCTCCCATGAGCTAAAATGGCAAGAGAAGGCTATAATGACAAGTGGAGAGCCACACAATAGCTGAAGTGACGAGTATGTGTGAGGCCACTTGTCTCACTTTGATCCACTTTCTTGCCACATGTCCCAATCTAACAGATGTGTTCTCCCATAATCTTTACCTTTAAAAATATCCCAACTGGTAGACCTTTGGCATGTCCCCCCATTTGTTCAATTCCAGACGTAATGATGGAAATAGAACTTCCGGGCCAAAAATAGTAACCCTCCTAAATTTTAGGAGTGTGATCCTTTGTATTCTAGGATAATCCCCCATTCCCAAAGCTTGTACTTTCCAAATATTTAGACGTCGTGGAGTCCACTAGACACCTTTTAGATTGGAAAATGTCTAGGCTGGTGACATTGATGGTGGTCGGCAGTAGTTTACAAGAGATATGGGCCAACTGTTGGTCGGCCAGAATATTGGGTATTTTTTGTAGGCCGACTGCTGGTCGGCAAGCTTAATTGGTGTTTGGGGAGCCTATAAAAGGCTAACCCATGTGGTCATTAAGTCGCTATGGAGTGAGGTCATAGATTAGCTTGGATCGCAGTACATGGCTTTGGATCGGTGGCGACAGGCTCTTGCAGGTGGTGAGCGGCTTTGATACCAAAGTTCGTACCTTCTGGTGAGCGTGCAAGGAGCATAGTTGACGGGGGAGAGAGAGAGAGAGAGAGAGAGACGTTGACCAACAAGATAATCAGCACAATTGCACAAGATTAAAAAGGAGACGAAAGAAATTAATTACACACGAGTCGTGTGGCAAAGCATATTTGCATTATAGAAATAGGTCCTTTTTATAGGAGAGACCCCCCTTTACAAAGGTGAAGCATATGCTGCCACCACATATGCCAGGTATCACTTTGCCACACATCACTACTTACAGGTTGTTCCCACAAAAAAGAACTCATACACACTACCAGTTGTTCACACACATCGGAACTGCTTTATTTAAAGCCTAAGTCTACTCATATTACAGTGCTAGTTTACACAACCACCTAGCACTGGTTTATTCGCACACTAATCGCTATGAATATTTAACAGTCACCTTGCTTGCATTTTTTATTTGGGGATTGTCCTCGGATCAAAGGAAAAGATAAGAAAATTGACCTATTCTACACCACAAAAGTGACCTACTCTTGCCAAGCTCTGATACCATGTTAGAATTTCGTGGTGCTCATGCTAGATTATTGTGTGGAGGAGAGAGACTCACAAAATACAAGAAAATATCTTGCTTATTAAGTTGCTCAAATACAACTAGGCTTCTTGCTCCATACAAAATGCCCTCTAGCTCCACCTTTAAATAGATGAGCTAGTGGACCTTAAGTCCCTTCACACACACACCCTTCTCCTCCCCTTTTTCATAACCTTAGTCTCTTAATATGAGGGAAGTCTTGACAGCTCTAATTATTCATTGTGGAGCTTTATGATGAAAAGCTTATTAATAGCCAGGGGGTTATGGGAGATTGACATTGGGGATGAACCTGTCCTTTCTCGGCAGCAGTATCCACAACAGGTGGGGCGAGTGTTGGGTAGTAGGGCAGCTAGCCTGCACACAGACGCACACACACAAGCTCAAGCACAGAGAAACGTGAGTGCTCGAAAAGGTGTACTCTATAATGATATAATGAAAGTACAAAGAATGAGTACTAAAGTAATCTAGGGCAAAGTGCCCACACACAAAAGTGTGTTCCCACGGGGGAAAAAACCCTTGTCCAGTCAGGGTAAAAGGTTCACACCATAAACGGCCGGGCGGACATGCACTAACATGACCAACAAACCCCCCTCAAGTGAAAGATGTGAACGGGTACAAGGTGCGTAAGCTGTGAAAGCAGCCTTGTACTGTGCTCCACAGTAAGAGTGATCACGATGGCAAAGATAAACTGCAGTGCCAATGGGAAAAGCAAGCACTATATGACGGGGAAGATGAGAAACCTCAATGTCATAGTGCTAAAGCTAAAGCATAGTAGTACATAAACGCATCACCTGAAATGCATGTCAAAGATCATGTGGACATTAACTACATCAAATCAAGAGGCATCACATAATACCTCCCTGAAGGCAAACATCCAAATGCCAAACTGAACTGCATGTAATCCACATCAATGATATAACAAGAGAGTAAAGCATAGCTTTGCTTTCTTGTTATCATATGCTTTGAAAAGCATAGCTTTGTAACTAATATAGAGTTCTACACCCACTATTGGGCACTGATGACGTTAGTGGGGATGTCGTAGTATCTAGTCCATACTATGCATAATGGAGTTGATAGTTATATAGTCTTGTGGGTTGACTACCATGAGTATATAACATGCACGTTCCTAAAAGGTGAATTTGGGCATGTTCTTGGATTCATCTAGGTATATAATTCAGCCGTATTAGCGGACATGTAGATTTCACATTGTGAAGTTTTCGTCTGAGTTGTGGCCAGTTGATATTGTGCTAATTCTTTCTATCTTTAGCGGTGCATTTGCCCTATCAACTACTTATTTGCTGTATTAATTCTCTCTATTTGCTACTTCCCGTAGTGCTAGGCTTCATTATGGCCGAGTCTGCCCTGCATCTCCGGAGGTTTGACAGAAACTCAGTACGAAGGCCTTTGTGTGAATATATGCTCTTATGTGTGTGTGTGTGTGGAGTGCGTGTGAGAGCATATCTTGATACAGAGTTCTACACCCACTATTGGGCATTGATGACGTTAGTGGGGATGTTGTAGTATCTAGTCCATACTATGCATAATGGAGTTGATAGTTATATAGTCTTGTGGGTTGACTACCATGAGTATATAACATGCACGTTCCTAAAAGGTGAATTTGGGCATGTTCGTGGATTCATGCAGGTATATAATTCAGCCGTATTAGCGGACATGCAAATTTCACATTGTGAAGTTTTCGTCCGAGTTGCGGCCAATTGATATTGTGCGAATTCTTTCTATTTTTAGCGGTGCATTTGTCCTATCAACTACTTATTTTGCTGTACTAATTCTTTCTATTTGCTACTTCTCGTAGTGCTAGGCTTCATTATGGTTGAGTCTGCCCTGCATCTCCAGAGGTTTAACAGAAACTCAGTATGAGGGCCTTTGTGTGAATATATGCTCTTATGTGTGTGTGTGTGTGTGTGTGTGTGGAGTGCGTGTGTAAGAGCATATCTTGGTACAGAGTTCTACACCCACTATTGGGCACTGATGATGTTAGTGGCGATGTCGTAGTATCTAGTCCGTACTATGCATAATGGAGTTGATAGTTATATTGTCTTGTGGGTTGACTACCATGAGTATATAACATGCACGTTCCTAAAAGGTGAATTTGGGCATGTTCCTCGATTCATCTAGGTATATAATTCAGCCGTATTAGCAGACATGCACATTTCACATTTTGAAGTTTTCGTCCGAGTTGCGGTCAGTTGATACTGTGCTAATTCTTTCTATCTTTAGCGGTACATTTGTCCTATCAACTACTTATTGCTGTACTAATTCTTTCTATTTGCTACTTCCCGTAGTGCTAGGCTTCATTATGGTGGTTGAGGCTCCCTGCATCTTCAAAGGTCTGATAAAAACTCAGTACGAAGGCCTGTGTGAATATATGATCTTATGTGTGTGTGTGTGTGTGTGTGGAGTACGTTTGTGAGAGCATATCTTGATATAGAGTTCTACACCCACTATTGGGCACCGATGAAATTAATGGGGATGTCGTAGTATCTAGTCCATACTATGCATAATGGAGTTGATAGTTATATAGTCTTGTGGGTTAACTACCATGAGTATATAACATGCACGTTCCTAAAAGGTGAATTTGGGCATGTTCTTGGATTCATGTAGGTATGCGGTATTAGTGGACATGGAGATTTCACATTGTGAAGTTTTCGTCCGAGTTGTGGCCAGTTGATATTTTGCTAATTCTTTCTATCTTTAGTGGTGCATTTGCTCTATCAACTACTTATTTGCTGTACTAATTCTCTCTATTTGCTACATCCCGTAGTGCTAGGCTTCATTATGGCTGAGTTTGCCCTGCATCTTTGGAGGTTTGACAGAAACTCAATACGAAGGCCTTTGTGTGAATATATGCTCTCGTGTGTGTGTGTGTGTGTGTGTGTGTGTGTGGAGTGCGTGTGTGAGAGCATATCTTGATATAGAGTTTTACACCCACTAGTGGGCACTGATGACGTTAGTGGGGATGTTGTAGTATCTAGTCCATACTATGCATAATGGAGTTGATAGCTATATAGTCTTGTGGGTCGACTACCATGAGTATATAACATGCACGTTCCTAAAAGGTGAATTTGGGCATGTTCTTGGATTCATCTAGGTATATAATTCAGCCATATTAGCGGACATGCAGATTTCTTATTATGAAGTTTTCGTCTGAGTTGTGGCCAGTTGATATTGTGCTAATTCTTTCTATCTTTAACGGTGCATTTGCCCTATCAACTACTTATTTGCTGTATTAATTCTCTCTATTTGCTACTTCCCATAGTGCTAGGCTTCCTTATGGCTGAGTCTGCCCTGCATCTCCGGAGGTTTGACAGAAACTCAGTACGAAGGTCTTTGTGTGAATATATGCTCTTATGTTTGTGTGTGTGTGTGTGTGTGTGTGTGTGTCTGTGGAGTGCGTGTGTGAGAGCATATCTTGATACAGAGTTCTACACCGACTATTGGGCACTGATGATGCTAGTGGGGATGTCGTAGTATCTAGTCCATACTCTCCATAATGGAGTTGATAGTTATATAGTCTTGTGGGTTGACTACCAGGAGTATATAGCATGCACGTTCCTAAAAGGTGAATTTGGGTATGTTCCTGGATTCATGTAGGTATATAATTCAGCCGTATTAGCGGACATGCAAATTTCACATTGTGAAGTTTTCATCCGAGTTGTGGCGAGTTGATATTGTGCTAATTCTTTCTATCTTTAGCGGTGCATTTGTCCCATCAACTACTTATTTGCTGTACTAATTCTCTCTATTTGCTACTTCCCGTAGTGCTAGGATTCATTATGGCTGAGTTTGCCCTGCATCTTCGGAGGTTTGACAGAACTCAATACAAAGGCCTTTGTGTGAATATATGCTCTTATGTGTGTGTTTGTGTGTGTGTGTGTGGAGTGCGTGTTTGAGAGCATATCTTGATACAGAGTTCTACACCCACTATTGAGCACTGATGACGTTAGTGGGGATGTCGTAGTATTTAGTCCATACTATGCATAATGAAGTTGATAGTTATATAGTCTTGCATGTTGACTACCATGAGTATATAACATGCACGTTCCTAAAAGGTGAATTTGGGCATGTTCTTGGATTCATCTAGGTATATAATTCAGTCGTATTAGCGGACATGCAGATTTCACATTGTGAAGTTTTTGTCCGAGTTGCGGCCGGTTGATATTGTGCTAATTCTTTCTATCTTTAGCGGTGCATTTGCCCTATCAACTACTTATGTGCTGTACTAATTCTTTCTATTTGCTACTTTCCGTAGTACTGGGCTTCATTATGGTTGAGTTTGCTCTGCATCTTCGGAGGTTTGACAAAAACTTAGTACGAAGGCCATATGCTCTTATGTGTGTGTGTATGTGGAGTGCGTGTGTGAGAGCATATCTTGATACAGAGTTCTACACCCACTATTGGGCATTGATGATGTTAGTGGGGATGTCGTAGTATCTAGTCCATACTATGCATAATGGAGTTGATAGTTATATAGTCTTGTGGGTTGACTACCACGAGTATATAATATACACGTTTTTGAAAGGTGAATTTGGGCATGTTCCTGAATTCATGTAGGTATATAATTCAGCCGTATTAGCGGTCATGCAGATTTCACATTGTGAAGTTTTCGTCCGAGTTGCGGCCAGTTGATATTGTGGTAATTCTTTCTATCTTTAGTGGTGCATTTGCCCTATCAACTACTTATTTGCTATACTAATTCTTTCTATTTGCTACTTCTCGTAGTGCTAGGCTTCATTATGGCTAAGTCTACCTTGCATCTCCGGAGGTTTGACAAAAACTCAATACGAAGGCCTTTGTGTGAATATATGCTCTTATGTGTGTGTGTGTGTGTGTGGAGTGCGTGCATGAGAGCATATCTTGGTACAGAGTTCTACACCCATTATTGGGCAGTGACGACGTTAGTGGGGATGTCATAGTATCTAGTCCATACTATGCATAATGGAGTTGATAGTTATATAGTCTTGTGGGTTGACTACCATGAGTATATAACATGCACATTATGCACATTCCTAAAAGGTGAATTTGGGCATGTTCTTGGATTCATCTAGGTATATAGTTCAACCGTATTAGCAGACATGTAGATTTCATATTGTGAAGTTTTCGTCTGAGTTGCGGCGAGTTGATATTGTGCTAATTCTTTCTATCTTTAGCGGTGCATTTGCCCTATCAACTACTTATTTGTTGTACTAATTCTTTCTATTTGCTACTTCCTGTAGTGCTAGGCTTCATTATGGCTGAGTCTGCCTTGCATCTCTGGAGGTTTGACAGAAACTCAGTACGAAGGCCTTTGTGTGAATATATGCTCGTGTGTGTGTGTGTGTGTGTGTGTGGAGTGCGTGTGTGAGAGCATATCTTGATACAGAGTTTTACACCCACTAGTGGGCACTAATGACGTTAGTGGGGATGTTGTAGTATCTAGTGCATACTATGCATAATGGAGTTGATAGTTATATAGTCTTGTGGGTTGACTACCATGAGTATATAACATGCACGTTCCTAAAAGGTGAATTTGGGCATATTTTTGGATTCATCTAGTTATATAAGAAGATGTAGCATATATACACATGTGTAAAGGCAACAGGATCCAGAAGTCATGCCTGTGAGACACGCAATGTAAGTTGCAAGAGCGAAACTTATCAATGGAGGGTCTGATGAGGAAAAATCATCAATGGTAGGGCTGATAAAAATAAAAATTCAGCAATGGGAAAAGCTGAAAATCGGGAGAAAAAGTGGGGGCTCAAGGGCGGGCATCAGCCAATGCTATGAGGTGTTGGGTAAACTCTCAAGGATGCCATGATCAATGGCATGTATGGCAAGTGTAAAGATGCATAATCCCACAATGAATAATATACATGTGACATGTCAAAACCATGAGGGCAAGCCAACACTGGCCAAGTGTGTAGAAGGCACTCCCAGTAAACATCTAGAAGGCACTCCCAGTAAACATCACATGTGAGAAAGTGACAATGTCAACACTACAGAAACATTCCCGCTGCAAGAGAAAACAACATAAAAGGCATCTCTAGTAGACATCACATAAGAGAAAGCGTCTAGCGTAGACAAGCATAAGGGTTAACAAGCATAAGTGACCATGAGGCATCACCAACTGCATGTGGGCAAGTAAACCCCCCCCTCTAAAATGCATCTGCTAGACAATGCATACCAAGACGTGCTGACGATAGAGCATAGTCATCAAAAGCAACGGCATCAAAAGACATCTTTGTAGGTGATGAAGATGAAATGGTCAAGGCTGATACATGTGTAGCCAAATTGGCCTGATCTGCACCTGTGGAAGAAGATGCCAGCTTCTTCTTTTTTTCAATCTCAATACGCTTTTTGCATTCCTCTATGGTGTGCCCACTTTTTCTGCAATAATTACAACACTTTTTCTTTTTAGGCTTGTCCTCTGTCTTGGGAGGATCCGATGGGCTAGGTTTAGGCCCAGATCGATTCCCACGAAAGGAAGTAGTCATTGCTGACACAATAGACATCATGTTGTTCTTGTTGGAACCGGATTGCTCTTCATTGAGCAAGAGAGTCACAGGGTTGTCAAAAGTGACCGCATTAGGTGCATTGCCAGCCAACAACCGCAAAGTGGTGCCAAATGTCTGATAAGAGTCTGGCAAATTACGCAAGACTGTCTGAACAAGATAACCATCTGTCAAGACCTCATCAATGTTAATGAGCTGCTCTCGAAGGTCTTTCACATGCGTAAGGTACTGATCGATAGAGTCACCTTCAATCATGCGGTCAGTCTCAAGCTTGCCCCCAAGGTAAGCTACACGAGCCTCATTGCGACCTGAACACAACTCCGCCAAGGTATCCCAAGCATCCTTAGCGGTGGTGCAGGAACGAATATGCGGAATGATGTGCCTGCAGCACGAGAGAGCAATCAACGCATGGGTCCGAGCATCCCTAGCATCCCAAGTGCGTTGCTATTGGGTAGGACGACGACGCACATATAGCCATACATTCTTGGCAACCAATACATGACGATGCATCATATAAGCCCACATAGGGTAGTTATCCCCATTGAGCTTGTCCTCTTGAGACAGCATGCCAAAGAGGTCATTGTTATTGTTGGCCATGACAACACAACAAATCTGTCACAGGTCACCATAAGAGTAGGCAATGCCCAGAAAAGCTGTAAGAATGCAGGAGATAAATAGCAGGATAATTAATGGATTGCAAGGGAACTCCTTCACCACAAGAAATATAAACGCAAGCCCCAAATCTGCAAGTGTACTGCACGATAATGCAAATCTGTCAAAATCTCCACAATGGCATACATATACTGTAGCAAACCACAAATGTATACATGTGCCATGAAAAACACAATCAGCGAAGAGCTGCAAGTGCGCAAATCCTGGCAAAATCAAAGGTAAATGGGTCGAATGCTGCAAAAATGGGCTCAATGTAGAAAAGCCCCAATTTTTAGGCAGCCAATTAGGCTAATCTTGAACCTGCACCTGTAAATTTGCTCCTGTGAAGTTGCTAAAGTGTCCAAATGTGCTTTTGTCACTTGTACCAATGCTGTAATGCCCAAGTGAACGTGCCTGTAAATCCTTGTACCTACAGCTGTACACAATTGGGGAAAGTGCCCCAGTGTCTAAGAAATCCACCTGTGAAGCACTTGTTCTGATAAATCCTGAAGCAAAACCTGTAATTTTGACCAATATTTGCAAAATCCCCAAATTTCTGAGTGTAAATGCACACGAAATCAACAAAATCAATGTCAATGTATCTCAGCTAGTCACTTGCAGGTTCAATTTAGAAAACCCCCAAATTCTAGAAGATAAATTGATCGATTTTGATATAATCGAGAAGAGAGAAGTTATTGCAGAAGGTCAAGTTGAGCAAATGTATGCTCAATGTGCAGTTGATGCACTCAATTGAGCTGCAATTTGATTGTTTTCAGGTTCTGCAGAGATTGAAGAGGCTTCAGGTGCTGTACAGCAATGTGTAGGCTGTACAGCAGCAGTAGGAGCAGGGGCAGCAACTCAGAATCGCTTGCAGCAGTATCACTAGGCCAAGCAGCACGATGTGCGCATGCAGCACTCGCGGCAGCAAAAGAGGCAACACGCAGCCGCAAATCTGCAGCAGCACGAACAGCAAGCAGCAATCAGTGTTTTCGCAGCAGCAGCACAATCTGCAATAGCAGTGACAGCACGCAGCAATCAGCGCGCAGCAGCAGCAGGAAGAGCACGAACAGCAGCAGCAGTATCTGTAGGCACAGCAGCAGGTGTCACAGGTTGTATGGACGCAGCAGAGAGAGAAGAGCTCGCCCTGTAGAGAGAGAGAGTGCGTGTTCACTGAGGAGTGTGCACGATAGGTCAAAGCAAGGAGAGCAAGGGGCAATGGGGGAAACCCTAACCCTAACCGATAGGCTTTGATACGGGCAGCTCGCTTGCACACACACACACACACAAGCTCAAGCATAGGAAAACGTAAGAGTGCTGGAAAAGATGTACTCAATAATGATATAATGAAAGTACAAAGGATGAGTACTAAAGTACTATAGGGTAAAGTGCCCACACGCAAAAGTGTGTTCCTGTCTAGTCAAGATAAAAAGTGTCCGGGGATAGAGAGGGTTCACACCATAAACGGTCGGGCGGACATGGACTAACATGACCAACAACGAGAACAATTATTCAGGTGGTTGTTGGAATTCAAGAGGGTCCTCCTCCTCCTATTGAAGAACAATATAGGTGGGATTCTCGTGATGCCCAAGCAATGTCCATGATCGCTCTCTCGGTCAAGCGGTTCATCATACCTCACATTCGATCCTGCAGATTGTGCTAGAGTTGCCTGGGTGGTTCTCAAGACCATGTTCGAGTCTTGTAATGAAGCATGAGTCATGTACCTGATGTAGGAGTTGGACAACTTCACCAGGAACGAGGGTGATTCCATCACAGATCACCTTACCAAGGTAACAAACCTAAAAGAATAGGTGCTGAATATAGATGAGGTAGTTGATAACAAGAAATTGGTCACCACCATCCTTACGTGAGTCCTATGAGAATTTCCGTACTTCTCTGAATCTCTCTATGAGAGGAGGAGGTAATCCTATTTCCTTTGAAGAGTTGGTTGGATTACTTCTCCATGAGGAGTAGACAAGGAAGAACAGATCTAGGGGTGATGCCAGTAGAGGAGACCAAGCCTTCTTCTCTAGGAACAAAGGCAAAGTCGACTTGTCACAAGGTGACACCAAGGAGAAGAAAGGAAAGTGTAATTACTGCCACAAGCCAAGGCTCTACATTAAAGAGTGTCGGAAGAGACTTGCAAAGCAGAAAGCTGATGAACACTCTTCAAACTCTGCCACTTCTACCTCCAAGATGACAAAAAGCAGCAGCTAGAAGAAAAAGCAAACCTAGTCAATGATCACTGGGCCACATTTTCATCATGGGGGGAAATGTTAAATATTAGTAGTGATTAATGTGGGAATAAACCATTTCGTGAGAGACTTTTACAAGATGAGGTCTCTAGCATTAATGATGCCTTAGTTCCTGTGAAAAGAAAAATGGGACATCTATGGGGTATCTTTGATCGAAACCCATGTGTCACCACCAAACAACAACAATCATAGCAAGGTTGCAATCCCCATCGCTAGTTGCTCCCCTCACGTCCACACAAAACCTGGGTAGGGAAGATACCTGCGAACCATGCCCATTATGCTATATATAGAGCTCCATCCAAGCCCCCCGATTCGCATGTGGGATTACTCCACGAGTTCCTTGGCTCTTCACGCACTCCACCTCAATGCATTGGTGGCAACCCAATTGTAACACCTTCTCTCCAACAATGCATGTGAACCCCCCTTGCCAGATGGTCAACTCTTGTCACAAGATTGTCAACTCAATAGTCGGCTAGGAGTAGTTTGTTGACGTCGCCATAGCTAACTAGAATTCTTTCACTGTTGCGTTCTTGCATGAGTCTCCCTAGAGGTCCCTAGTCCTACGTACCAAGGCAACAATCCCCATCACTAGCTGCCCCCCTCACGTCCACACAAAAACCGGGTGGGGAAGATACCTACGTAGTACGAGCCATGGCCATTATGCTATATATAGAGCACCATTGAAGCCCTCCCGATTCGCATGTGGGATTACTCCACGAGTTCCTTGGCTCTTCACGCACTCCACCACAATGCATTGGTGGCAACCCAATTCTAACAATCTCTGATGGGAGATGGTTGGAGTGATGTACGCAGCCACTCTTTGGAGGTATCCTTGCATCATGCCAGGGCAAGGCTTTGTACATAAAGTCCATAGAATGTGTTGTGCGCCAAAAAACAACACCTATTCTTTGTGAAATTTGGAGTGAGGTAGTGGAGTATGTGGGGCCAAATAATGTTGTACAATTTGTATTTGATTTGGAGAGTACAAACAAAGTTGCAAAGGCATTATTAGAGCAAAGATGTCACGTAATGCTGTACAATTTGTATCTGATTTAGAGAGTACAAACAAAGCTGCAAGGGCATTATTAGAGCAAAGTTGTCCATATGTGACATGGAGTCCGTGCATTGCACAATGTTTACACAACTTGTAGTAAAGGTAACCACCAATAGATGGTGTCCTCATTAGACCGCATACATCAATCACTTTGCACAATCTGTAATTTTTGGACAGCTCTTATACATCCGTCTTTGGGGAATGATGCCCCTTACATCTTGCCAAGAATACACCCCACATACATGCTTGACTGGGGCCTCAAGCTGTGGCAACTCTGACACCATATCATGTCTTTGAAGGTGTAACAAACTGCTGAAATTTACCAAAGTGGGCATGCGAAAGCTCCGCATCACTCATGGTTTTAGTAGCAACCATTGAATATGCATTATGCATACCTCTTTCATAAGAATCAAGCATGTACAAACCATGGCATAGTGTGCTTGAAGCAACAGTAACCTCACCATCACTTCTGTCATGCACAGTATACCTGTCATCCCTAAATCTGACCACTAGGCTTGCCCTAGTAAATTGTAATAGCCGAAAGTGATAACAAATGCCCAGAAAGAGATTGAAAAGTTTGAGGCTGCACAAGCTTTAGTCCGGGAATATCAGAATATGATTGACGAACGGCTACCAGCTAGTTGGGCAGTTGAAACGGTCTATCCTAGGCAGAATCTCACGAAGGAAACCAAATGACTAAATGTGCTCGAAATTGTTTCAGAACACAGTAGGGATGAAATTGACTTAAAAGAGGAAGGAAGAAATGACCTATTCTCATGGATGTTTGATGGAGGAGTAGAATACCTTCTTTATAAAAATTCAGTAAATCCTGTTTTAGGCTCATACATTGATGAGGCTAGACGGGATCAAGCACCCAGGGATGTGGCTGGACTATCTACATTGCATAACCATCATGGCCCAAGTTGACCTCTTCCTTAATGTCATCTGTGGTAGGAGCCAAACCTTGTTGCTTTTTCTTTTGCTCACTCGCAATACATTTTTTGCATTCTTCAATGACATGTCGAGGTTTTTTGCAATAGTTACACCGTTTCCTCTTGTCCCCACCCTCTTTTGACGCAGGAGGATCTAAACGAGAAGCCTTTTGAGATGCCCAATGACCCACTGATGACAAGGATCTACAAGTGTATTGAAATGACAGAGTGTAAGGATAGAGAAGGTATCTGAATAGAGGCTTGATGACCAAAAAAGACCCCAGTGATGGGTGTCGGAATGTCGTATGTTGATGCCGATTGCACGAAAAGAGAGCACGAGGAATGCCGGATTCAACCCAGGGCTCAATTCAGCTCTGTTTTTGGAAAAGCTGAAAATTTGCAGAAGGGTTTTGATGGCCTAAATAGGCTTCGATTCTGGCTTGGGAGACTCGGAAAACGACGAGGGATACACCCGTGCAGGAACAAAAAAAAAAATTTGACTTCCAAAAATGGGCTCTGCAGTGGCGGGTGGAACTGGCGGCTCAGCTGGTGGATGGGCGTTGCTAGGGCAGAGGAGGGGGAGTTGCCCAAATCAAAAAATTGCTTTGGGGATTCACTAATTCAATACTGGCCGAGTCTTTTGTTGTAGGCAAAAATGTGGAGCAGTGAGTGGAGGCGGCGGCGCTGGCAGTTTGTTGGGTGGCTAGTGCGGGGTGGTGCAGGGTGGCGTAGGGAAGTTGGTGCGGGGCGGCGCAGGACAATAGTTGCAGGATTGAACGAACTATAGCAAGGCGGCGCAGATCTATATGGAGTGTAGCAGGGCGATGGCGCGTAGCTGCAATAGGCGAGGAGCATGCCAGCTGTGATGCCAATGTTGGATGGGGGAGGCTCGGCAAACACACACACACACACACACACACACACACACACACACACACACAGCTCAAACAAAGAAAAATCGTGAGTGAGATATCACGATGCCTAAAAGGCTAACACACTGGAGTGTGTTCCCACAGGAAAAAACCCTTGTCCAGTCATGGTAAAAAGTGCCTGTGGATAGATCATGTTCACACCAGAGACTTCTTGAGAGTGTAGCTAACAAGCCTATCATGGATTTGTTTCTTGGGAATATGGATCCATCTATAGGTTTAGGGATTGGTATCATGGATTCCTATATATATATATATTTTGGAAAAATGGATTTATGTTGTGGAGATTTCATTTTGCATTGAAAGTGTAATATTTAGGACTTGATGGTTTTGGAATTCTAGATTGTACAGGAAGTTATGGACTATATGACTCCACTTATGGTTGAGGACAACTGTGTTGAGGGGGGGGGGGGGGGGGGGGGGGGGGGGGGTTGATGTCACCATTTTCGGAATTTACAGGAATTCATTGGCATTTATCAGTATTTTACTGATTTATGAGGCTTCATGGACTTTTGGACAAGCTTTGAGAAGAGAGGCTATCTAGATATTGGGTTCTGGGCACCGTGGACATCCTTGTGGGTTAATAGGACTCAGGCCTTGGATTACAAAGACGGTCCTTATGCTTGTGCTGTTGAATTACTCCTTGGCAATGGAATTTATATATTATTCCAAAGGGGGGGGTGGGGTAGGGGGGTGGGGGGTGGGAGTGTTTGGGGGTTTCGGCCCATTTTGGCCCCACTAAGATGTCACTGTGTTTTAAGTGTATGCTCTTGGATTTGGTGTTGTGGCTTTTCCTTAAGTGTTTTAATTGCATTATTTGTCCAAGTGTGTTCAAAAACCTCGGGATCGGTTATATAGAAGAAGGCTCACGATTGCAGGTGGTAGCATGCAAACAAGAAAAGGGACACGTGGATAGGTGAGGTAGTAGGTATCCAAAGTGGTGGGAGTAACGCAAGGGAGGCAAGTTTGGCCAAAGGAGTTGCAGCTAGGGCTTAGGTGTGTATACACAACATGCTGCCAAGTAAAAGGACGAGCCCATAACGACACATGGTAGCAAGGTTGGTGATGTTGATTAGACCTGTGCTGTAGGTTCTGGGCTGTGAGGCATCAAGGCAAACGGAGAGCAGTAAGGTGGCGCTGATCGCTGACTGGGCTTATGGCAGTAAGGCGGGCAGCGTGGTGCTTGGTTGGGCAGCTACATGTTTATGAGGTGCATGGCTCTGATACCATGTTGAAGTTAATGGTAGAGCTGCAACTATGGTGGTTGGAAGATCTTCAACTCATAGGAGTGAGCGTGCAAAAGGATAGAGAGAGAAGAGAGAGAACAAAGCTCCTAGAGAGAGAGTGGAGTACACGCCTGAATGATGTGATAATGGCTTGATTAATTCAATGAAGTACAAGTACCTTTATAGGTTGCAAAGGTTGGCCACAAATATCTAGATATTATTGATACCCCTCTAAGAGGTGGTTCACACACAAAAACTACCACACTCATCAGAGTGGATCTACACACAGGTAAGACCTTGATTCCCAGTCCCAACTGAGTTAGTGTAGTGGTCAAAGCTTGTGACTTGTAACCTCTAGGTTATGAGTTCAAGTCCCACTAGGCTCTCTCACGTTATAAAGGGACACCTATGCTCGCTTGATGTGTTTGGTTGCTCGGGCTCTTGCCCCTTGAACACTCGAGTGACTCCTCCTCCTCGGGTCACCCGAGATAGGAGGGTACATACAAGACCCCTCCCCTGTTCCAGCGCTCGACTCATCGCGGTGGTCATGGGGGATGCCTAATTCGTGGCTCTTGCCCGATGGTACGTGGCCCTTGCCCGACCATGATAATTGGCTAATTGTTGTAAGGGGAAATCGGCTCCACCCACTTGAGTGGGCCCCGGGTGTGTACGGAAAAAAAAAAGACCTTGATTCCCAACAAAGAATTCATGGATGTAGTTATTATTTTATTCTTTACTCAATCAGAAACTTTTGATCCGCTCAATTGGGGCACTGTGTTCACTTTGTGTTAAGTTAAACTTTCTGACTCTTTTATGTTAAGATAGAGCTTTGCTACGCAGTGCTAATAATCTTTTTTTTTTTTTTTTTTTTTTTGGGGGGGGTTTTGGAATCTTGCAGACTGTTTTTCACCTTGTTAAAGCAGTTCAAGTCGTTTTGATGGCTATGAATGGGAAGGAAATAATTAACTCCACCATTGCCGGTTGCACTTTTGGAGGGGCTGCAATTCTGAGTGGGACCGTAGGTATGTATTGTGATATAAAGGCAAGTACTTTAGCCTTTTAGAGCTACTGTATACAAACGGACAACCATTGTACATTTAGCAGCGAGGGGGGTTGTTCTCACTTTCCTTATGTTTTGCATGATTCTTGGGTCCATTTGACTATCTTTTTAATATCATATTTTGGCTTTTCTAAGGGTTGAGGCGAACCTCTTCAAAATTCTTGCAATTCTTCCTGTTCACTACTTGTGCCACTCTCATCTTATCTTTTATACCCCTCCTATCGGGCCAGTTCTACACTAAGGTGTGTGGAGGATGCACCCTGAAGCATGATACTTTTGTTCACCAAATATTGGGCGTACTTTTGGATTGGGCAATTATTTTGTGATCAGCTCGCTCTAGGTTTTTTTAATCTGCCCGAAGCTGAGTTGCCTTTTTTTTTTTTCCTTCTTTCTTCTCTCTTTGAGCCATGGTGTGTCTGAGCAGGTTTCCAGATCTTTCCACACTACTGGCGACTACAAGCTTCTCATCTTTGATGGACTAGAAATGGCACAAGAAATAATCGGTGTGTGTTGGCTTTTGACTGAAGTATCCTGCTTGTTAGCTTGCCACCATCTTTTTGCAGAGAGTCAACCAAATGAATCAATTATCTCGTAAAGTTGCTTTAAAAGGTCCTTTGTGTAGCTATGGTTTTTGAATTGAATGGTTGATTGGTGCATCTTTTGTTTTTGATTGTCCTTACTCTCGCCTCTTTTATGCAGGTGTTGTTGTGCAACTTTTTGAGATACTTGTGAGCCTCTCTCTTTTGCAGGAACTTTTACGAAAGAGAGGGTAAAACTGAGGATAAGAAAAGTAAAACAGGGAGAAATGCAGAGACTTTTCTCTTCAATTTGGTGAGCCTTCCGTGCTCATAGGATTCAGAAAACTAAGACTGCAAAGCTATGGCAGTTTTATAAGCACCGACAATCACTAGGCCTTGCGTTCTGATGTATATTGTTCAAGTTATGCATTTGCAACAACAGCATGTCATTGCACGTCATGTAGATCAACAAATGGGTTTATTGTTTATGATTTAAACCATGCATTGCGATTAAATCAAAATGGTTTAGTTAACTGCCTTCTTACCATGGAATCGTCTCCAACAAAGTTGGAAAAGGTTTTATTAAGGTAATTTTCTTGCTTTAAGCCTTCGAAATATCTCCTTTACTATGTACGTATAATTCAATTATGCAAGAATTATAGGGATGGATGGATGGTTAATTGTCACTCCCAAGTCTATGAAAGGTCTCTTTATGTGAGTGAATCATCATAACAAGGAGACCTTAGGTGAAATTAAAGGAAGCTCATCTTGCACTTCTGAAGCATGCAAGTGCGATTGGTTGTCAACCACTAAACGAGGCAAGTCAAGAGCTCACCTTAGCCTTGCTAAAGTATGTGTCATCGGGTCTTGTCTTAGAGATGCAATTGGCAACTTACCGTGTGGGTGCGCTAGCCCGTTCCATTGTCACACTGGAATGCTCCTTTGCCAAATGGGTGAAGGGAGAACTCTCAATGCCTAGATGGAGGCAAGATGAGATGGTCCCTCGTGATCGTTTTTTCCCACAAAAGGCGGGAAAAGAAGACGCTAATGCAAGAGAGAAAGCTACAATTACACCTATCCAAACAAGCATCCATCAAGTAAGTAAGAATACAATAGCATGCAAGCAAGCAAGAGGGGGAAGGAGGAGAGTTCACCAGAAAACTATTGTAAGGGAATTGTTAATTGCTTATTGTTTGTTAAAAATGACTTTTATACAAGTGACTAGTTTTCACACTAGGCCGGCCAAATTAAAAAAGGTACGGCTTTTACTAATAGTCTTAAGTAATTATGTACTCTAAGTTCGTAGACACTTTCTTGTTGGCATGGTAAGGTGACTTTATATGTTCTAACATTGTTTTCTAATAGATAAGCGTTTTTTTTGTTGGTGTAAGATAGCAAAGCGCTTTATGGTAGGTTGGGTGGTGAAATCGTGTTAACCGATGGAGTGGTTAATATATCGTCTTTCCTAATGGTGACGATGTCCTCGTGTCAACCAAGTCCGCGAGGACATGGAATTGGGTGCACCACTTTGTATGTTATAGTGTCATCTTATAATAAATAAGTGCCCATTCGCGCGAGTAAGATGACAGCGTTTTATGGTAGGTCGGGTGGGGCAAACCATGTTAACCAATGGAGGGGTTAACATCTCCCTTGTTAATGGTGACCGTGTTCTCGTTTGAAATACACCAAAATATCATGTGACATTGGAATATGGGCATCCGATCATTAGGTTTATAGTCAACTTGGTGTGAATACTCTAGGTGTGAACAACCTCTTAGCTAAGAGTCAAAAGACAGGGTTTGATGCCCATAAAAGTGTATTGTACGTGATGCTTCATCTCATATCATTCATAATACAATTACCTTGTGTTGTGTTCTCTTATGTGCTCAAGCTTTCTCTTCTCTCTCTTCTTCACTCCACAACCATGGAGAGATTTCATCCTCCATAGCTCCATGGTTGATCTTGTGATTGCCAACACGGTATTAGAGCCACGCTTCTTAATGATTCATGCTTAATTCCTACCCATCATCATATACTCTAATCATGATTAGTGAGTAATTATCTATTTTTATCATTTTTCATCATTATTCTCATTTAGTTTATTTCCTTCTTCTATTCCTTGTCATTGCAGCCTTGAATGCTCTTCCTACACCCAACCAAATCAAAAGTTTCAACTTGGGGCTTCATAACAGGGCATAGGCGCACCCTCCAACAATTCTAATTGAAGGACATTGCGTGCGTGGTCAGCGACATACGATTAACAAATTGTAACGTTTTTGAGCAAAATTGATGTAGTGCTTCAATGGGTGCAAATCAAAGCAATCGAGCTCGGCTTTGGGAGTTCTTAAGGCCTACGAATCCATCTACAACATTAGCTGTGTGAATAAACAGCTAAAGAAGTTGTCTCCAGGACTAAGAGTTATTAATCATGTATATATGAGTTTAAAACTCATCAATTGGAGCTGCTATTATTGGGTTTGTGCTTACTTTGCAAAAGCTCCATCATTTGGTGCTTCAATTGCAATCTTCAAGTTGTCCCTTCTTGTGCACTACAAACAGTAAATTGCCTTCATTAATCAGTGATCAATCGACACTAATCTTAGTGTTTTTGGACCATTGAAGGTTCAATCCTACCATTGGGGACTTGCTACAGCTTGCTAAAGGTTCATATTAAAAAAGCCCCTTGATTTGCTCCTTCGACGGCGTTCTCCAAATTAGGATATTTTTTGCTTAAATACATAAAATTGCTTTCACTAATACTTTGATTAGTGCTAATCTTCGAAGGTTTTTAGGACCATTAATGGTTCATATCTCACATTTAAGTGTTGCTATTCTTCATGCCGGGTCTCCATTAGTTGGGGAAAGCGATGTGGACTCTTCAACACGAGAAAGTTGGTAGAAGTGGTTCGCACCTTGTGTTTTACGGAATGAGTGTGGATGGTCCTTGATACATCATGTAGTTGGCGGCCAAGATCAAGTGAGTAGTTTCGAACCGATTCGTAGCCGGATGGAGGGTAAGGTGATTTGAAGCTTTCGCCAGCCCTGGTGGCAAGCAACTTGTTGAGGTGGTATGGAAAGTGATATGTGATGTAGATGTTCTTCATGGCGGGAAAGTGGTGTGGACTCTTCAACATGAGATAGTTGGTAGAAGTGGGACGTACCTTGTGTTTTACGGAATGAGTGTGGATGGTCTTAGATACGCCATGTAGTTGGTGGCTGAGGTTATGTGGGTAGTTAAGGAACGATTTGTAGCCGGATGAAGGGTAAAGTGATTTGAAGCTTTTGGTAGCTCTGGCAGGTAGCTTATCGAGGCGGTATGGAAAGTGATGGGTGATGTAGAGGTTCTTCATGTTGAGCCTTTGTTGGTTTGGGAAGTGTCTGGATCCTTCAACATGATATAGTTAGTTGGTAGAAGTGGTCCACACTCTGTGTTTTGTACCAGGATCCCATGGAATGATTGGCATGGGTAGATGGGGGTCCGGGGCGTCTTAGGTATTATGCCCAGATGGGGCTTTGCTTGATGAACACGTTAGCTAGGTTGAGCTGTTGTACGTGTGGAGTTAGAGCTGACGCAAAGGATATTGGCATGGAAGCTCATTGGAGAGACTCATAAGGTCGAGGGTTCTCTAGGCGATGGGTCGTACTATGGGTGAAATGGAGTGATCATAAGACTGAGATATGGGATAATCACCATGGATTATTACAAGATTAAGGAGATAATCTCATACAAAAAAACATACGAGTTAATCTCTCATAAAGAGGATGAAAATAACCTTCCATAAGACAAAGGCTCCAAGAGCATACAAATGTCCAAGAGAGATAATGTCCAAAGATCATAAAAGATCATAAAAGGGTACAAATGACAACCCATGAGTCCCTTATATATTTGAGCCCAAAACCATGGTCCTAGATCTAATCTAAAAGTTGTCGCTCTTCATTATAAACCATCCTCTTCGATAATGATTTCTTCCTCGAAATCAAAGGGTGGTCGTGCAAAAATTAAACATACAAAGGTAATATATAATATCCAAAAAAGCACATCCAAAACTGAATGTCAACGTCGTTGAAAATATCAACACATGAATCATATAACCCTCGGGGTCAAATGGAAAGGATAAGGGAGATCAAGCTAATGATGCAACGGCCTAGATCAAATGGAAGGCCAAGCCATGTGAATTCCAAGACAATGGCTCTCCATCCGCTTGGATCAAATGGAAAGAGTAGAGAACCCCTCCGCTTGGATCAAAAGGAAATCCGAAGCACGCAAACTCCAAGACAATGACTTTGTGGCAATCTCGATCAAATAGAGAAGATAAGGAACCACTGTCGACGAAGCTAGCCGCGTATCCTTCGAGATCAAAGGGGTAAAAATAGTAAGAAAAATCCATAAATGTGTGTGAATAATCTCCACAAAGAACCCTTAAATGTGTGAACACTCCTCAAAACACAAAAATGTGAAAATACACTCACAAAACACTAAGCATGTGTATAATACCCCAAAAAATGTCATTTTCATGAATAATACCAATTGAAATGGTCACGCATGTGAATAATCCCTCACAAATGCTCAAGGCGTGTAAACAAATCCCATGACTCGTACATCGTGTGCGAACATCGTCAAGACAAATCTCTCAATCCAAAATAAGTGTACCAAAGATACCCAAGCACTATGCATGCCTAATGCACATGAACATGTGCTAATGCTCAAATCTACCCACAAATAATAGGGAAAGAAGGTGTAGAAAATGTAAATGAATATGAGGTTATAGGTGTCAATGGGTGAGGGAATTGGACAAAAGTAGATGGACAATGTATGAAAAGTAAAGTGGTTGAGTAAGTGAATAGAAAAAGGTAGAAAACCCTAGGCTCAAATAAACGTTTTTGTTTGTTTTTTAAACATCGCCATCGCTAGTTTAAAAAATAAAATAAAATAAAATATTCCCTCCTCCCTCTTTCCTTCCTTCATCTCCTTGGTGGCTGAGAGCTCTTTGCTCAGTGAAGCTTGCCTCTTTTTGTTTTGATTTATTGTTGTTGTTGTTGTTGTTTTTTCTTCACTTCGTGAACAAATCACTCTCAGTGCCAACAACCTACATCGCCAACAGCCGATGCTTGACCAGTAAAGGTGTGGCTGCGATGCCCATAGAACTATGGTCACACCTCTTTGAGCTATGCCTATGGCAATGCCCAGAATGTTGAAATGAAACGAACTGCCTGTGTTACAAAACGTCTGCTATGTAGATGATGTAGCGCTAATGGCTGAGCTTATTAAGCGATGACGCCTTGCTTTGGTTTGTTTCCCGATGCTGATGAACGAGGCTGCCTTGCTGTCCAAGCGCGAGTTTGATCGTCCATTTTACCAATGAAAAGTTTGCGCTGCCTGCTAGTGTGTGCACTGCAGTAGTAGATACAGAGAGTGTGCGCTGCAGTAGATAGATAGATAGAGAGAGAGAGAGTACACTGGGCTTACTGCGATGATGATTTGTGCAAGCAACTTGGAGTATTCCCCTACTCATCACGCCATCCAAATCTACGCTGTCTCTGCTTCTGCGCAGGAGGAGCACAGCGATGTGGCTGACATCGAGGGAGGCTTCGGTGGTTACGTAGCTGCCATCAAAGTAGCATGGTTAGGGTGTAAGACTACCTTTCTCCAATCCATGGGTGTTTGGCTCTCTAAAAAAACATATAGAGAGAGTGAACATAAAACAGAGATATGAGGTATTATCGTGGATTAATACAAGATTAAAGAGATAATTTCATACAAAGAACCACAATGCCTAAGTGAGTTAACTTCTCATCAAGTGGATGAAAATAACTTTCCATAAGCCAAAGATTCTAAGAACATACAAATGTCTAAAAGATATAATATCCAAAGATCATAAAAGGTCATTGTCCAGGGTCAATCCGATATGCAAGATAGTATCTCGGGTCAAAGGTAATTCTGTCAATGCTTAAGCCCAACGGATTTAGATTTCATTGACTACCAGCTAAAACAGAAAGTGCACATAGAACCACAAAGCTCACTCTCTCACTCACTCAGACAATACACAATGAAAATAATGCTCAAGGGCTTTGTATTATTATCAACTTGTACAATGCTATGCGCTCCAGACTAACTCTATCCTACTAATTCCTTTTATATCTCTGTATATCTAGCTTCTAAATGCTAACTGTCTCCTTTGCTATCTTGGAAGGATCTTTTTCTTATCCCTTCCAACCGTTGTCTACTATTACAAGACTCATTCTGCTACAGAATATTGCAATAAAGTACATATGATTACAATGGGTAAATCTTTGCGTTGTCGTATGTGAACGATTGTTGGTGTGCCGGTCTTTTATTATTGGTTTGTATGTTCTGTTCAGTTCTTCAGGTCCTACCAATCAGCTCCTGTCGGATGCTCAATACTTGGCATGCTCGGTGGCTTTGTGCCAACAGCTATCTGAGAGGTGGATCGAAAGGTTTGATGAATGGGTGGAGGTGATTGTTGGGGGTTTGATCACGATGATTCTTTATATTTTCGTCAGTATTTGTTTGCTTCCTGCAGATCAAATCCTAAACCCTCCTATTATCCTGGGGTTAAATTATATAAAAAATTCTTTCTGTATTATGTGTTGCTTGGTACTTTAAAGAATGAAATAATAGTTTAGTAGATATTTGTATCTCTGGGATGGGGCTTAGTTGCTTTGTTGCTGCTGCAGGGCCTCTCGATCTGCTTCCCAGTCATCCGATTCTTCTTTATCTTGCCCTGTAGTAGCTATGCACCATCATTTTGGATCCGCCCTGCTGAGGGTCCTAGGGCTTGGGCTGCAGATTGCTCTGTTGGTTGGTATTTGCGAAGGAATTCGTCCACCTTGTAGGGGTTGATCTCGGCAGGTCTTAATCTTCATCTTTATACTGCAGTTTAAATTTGGCCAGCGAGTAGGCATCATATTTCAGGTTTTGTGCTCTAGCCTTCAGTTGTTTTGTTGCTTATGCCTTCTCTTGGTGATGCATCTCTTCTGAAGATTAATGAGCAGCTTACAGAGGATGTTTACTTGATTGTTTTGTGGCAGCTTGTGGAGTTTTTGATCTCAAATGTTGCTTGGTTAGCAGCTCCCAATCTTCATCTTTACACTATTGTTTGAATTTGGCCAGCGAGTAGGCATCATATTCCAGGTTTTGTGCTCCAGCCTTCAGTTGTTTTGTTGCTTGTGCCTTCTCTTGGTGATGCACCTCCTAAAGATTAACCAGCTGGCTGGCGAATGATGTTTACTTGATTGTTTGTGGCAGCTCGCGAAGTTGATGATCTCAAATGTTGCTTGGCTAGCAGCTCCTCATTCAGCTTTCTATGTTTTCTTTTTTCTTGCATGAGTTGTGTTCAAAGCTTTTGTAGCTCCAGTGCCATTTGGGAAGCTTTCTCCAATCTGGTGCTCTTTATTTGGATTTCTTTGTGTGTGCGGATCCATCCACCAGTTGTTTTTTAATTGCCTTTGTTAGCTCCTATTATTTTTCTTGTGGTTTGTTGGCTTCTTCCTTGACAGTTTTCGACTCGTGTTGTTGAGTCTTTAGCATCTGGGAGGTTAGCTTGGAGTTTTCTTCTTTTAGATTGCGCAACTGTTGTAACTTTTTGGCTGTGATGGTCTCCTGGTAGTCTTCTTTCTTGACCTTGTTTTGGGAGAGGCCTTTTTCTCCGCCACCTTCTCTTCAAGTTGTATGAGTTTTACCTTTTGCCTGTCTAGCTTTGCATAAGCCTGGCCCACTGCCTTGTCTGTTTTCTTGAATTCTTCTTTTAGTTCTGTTAGGGTATTTTGTTTGGTTGTGTTTTTGTCCTATTGCATAGATATCTGCTTCTCCATGATGGCTATTTGTTATTTTAGTTGAGCCGGTGTCATCTGATTGATGGCCTGCAGACTGTTGACGATGATCTTGGTTGTGTTCTCTGGTTGCTATATCGGTTCTTTGCCCTTGGCTAGTGCTAGCTTTGTTTTTTTGTTGTTCATGTTCATGTTTTTTGAGTGTTTTCATTTGTTTCTGATGGCCCATGAGTAGCTCTACTGACTTGTGGAGATTTCTCCTGTGCAGAAAATTTGGTTGAAACTTGTTTTTAAAGTAGCTCTAGTTGGATCTCTAGTTCCTTTTTTCCCTCCAGTAGTTGCTCTAACAGTTTGCGTATTCTGCTCCTGAGCTCTTTATACTGCTAATCTGACTGAGTGTTCCCTTCAGAGCTGGTGGCCGTGGAGATGGTACTGGTTGGTGCAACTGAGGTTCCATGTGGTTGTGGAGAGGATGACCCTTTGGTTTTGCATCCAACTCCATCTTCCTCGTGTGTGGGATTCGTGGTAGTAGGAGATGGCATGTGGGAGTTGGCAATATCATGTATTAGTTGCAAATTATCGTCTCAACATGCTTTCTGTGACGTTGTTAGTTTCTCTTCCCATTGCTCCATGAGCTCCACAGGCATCTGGACTATAGGGAGCATCTCTTTAGCCTCCAGGGCCTCTTGTATTTGTAGCTTCCCTTTCACAAGGAGGAGCTCCTTGCGGTCTTTTCTTGTTGCTAGCTCCATATTATAGATCATTTGAGTGGCGTGGTCCACAATGCGGGTTGCTTTTTCTGTTTTTGAGAGCTCCTCCTCAATATCCATTTCATAGGAGTCAACGTTGGTGATGCCTTCCACATGAAGATTAAATGCCTTGGCGATGTTTTCTGGTGTGACCGGGCATCGCCTTGTGTCGTTCCATCTTAACTATGTTTTTCTTTGACAACTTTGCTAGCTGCACTTTGGCTTCCATGTTTTTTGGCAGGCTCGTCCAATTCTTTGCTGCGAACCCAAATAGCCCAACCTTCTGCTAGCCATTCTTATTGAAACACAGGGTCGAGGAGGATGGTGCTGTAAAGAATCAAACTCCACTGGCCATAACAAGTTTTGGTGCTGCTGATCTTGGCAAGAAGAGAGAAAGATGGTTGATAGCAAGGGGCCTTAAGCAGGCAAAGCAGTGGAAAAGAGTGAGAGCGCGATTTGCAAATGATTCAGGGAGAGCAAGAGTGGGGGAGTTTGGTTGTGGTAGGGTTCGTTTTGATTTTTGGGGCTGTGTTTTCGAGGTGTTTGCACCTACCCCCCATGATGATTTCCCCAAAAGCGAGGTAGCGGCCTAAGAATGTCATGATTCCCACGTGTGTGTGCCGTACTTTGTGTGCCACATTTACTTCTCTTTTCTCCACGTTTTCATACCTTTGCTGGTCATCATGCATCTGCTCTCTGTTCGATGTCGCCCATTGGAATGTTGTGCACGTGTCTTCATTTGTTTACAGTGCATGGATGGGGATCGACATCATTGTGAACTTGGTTCCTGTGTCTACCTCTATGTCCTCTTGACTGGTTGGTTGTTGTCCTTCATTGGTTCTTTCTCTATAGGGTCGGAGTTTGAATCAGTTGAGATGCTTGGGTAGTATTCTCCCACTTAGTGTTTTTAGATTGAATGTGCTTGAGCTTAATTTTTTTGCTATTTGGTATGGATCTATCAGTCATATTTTGAGCTTAGCCAAGTGTTGTCGGAGCTTTGAGTTGAACAATAGTACCTTGTCATCCTCCTAAAATATCTTGTGTTTGTTGTTTCTATCCACCCACTTTTTTCTTCTTTTCTGGGTGATATTTGTCACCCATGAACTATGTAGCTTGCTTTCCTAGGTGCTGCATTCGTTTTTGTGACTGATTCCTCTGGGCTGAGTCTTTTGGTCAGGGCTATTCTAAGGCTTGGGAGCACATACTCCATTGGAACTACTACTTTTAAGCTATAGACCAAAGAAAATGGGGTGAATCCAATGCTTACCTTGTATGCCGTTCGGAACACCCACAGTGTGGAGTGTAGCTTCTCATCCTAGTGTTCTATTTTGGTTAATATTTTTATGAGGATCCGCTTCAACACCTGATTTGTAGACTTTGCTTGTTCTTTGCCTTGCGGATAGTAAACAATTGATTGTTTGTGGAGGATCATGTGCTGTTGAGTCAGTTTCTGAATTACCTCATTGATGAAGTGTCATCCTCGGTCATTTACCAACTCCACTAGGCATCCAAACCTCATCATGATGCTTTCGCACAGGAACTTGGCCACTGCTGCTTGCGAGTTGAATTAATTGTCTTTGAGGGCTTTTGCTTCCACCGATTTGGTGTAGTAGTCAGTTGCCACAAGTATGTATTTGTTACCAGTCCTTCTTTTGCTGAGGGTTTGAATGGTCCCATAAAATCCATTCCCCACTTCTGGAAGGGTTCAAGTGGTAGGATTTGCTAATGAGGCATTCGATCAGCACAACTGATGATTGTTCGAGCCGTTGACACACATCACATTACTGGGCATATCCCATGCCCATGCATTTTTAAGTACAGTGGGAAACCATAAGCCTTCTTGATGCAAGACTTTTTTGCATGTTGTTTCTCCAAACTAGTGTCCTCCTGACACTCCTTGATGTGCTTTTGTGAGGACAACTGCTTGTTCGTGGTCTAGCACACATATGTGGACCACTTGGTCAATGCCTTGTTTGTATAGGGCTCTTGCAATCTTAAGGTAGTCCTTGCTTCGGAGAGCTAGTTTCTTTTGCTGATCTATGCTCATGTAAGCGAGCAATGTTTCTTTTGTTCCAGTGGTAGGATTTGCTAATGAGGCATTCGATCAGCACAGCTGATGATTGTTCGAGCCGTTGACACACATCACATTGCTGGGCATATAACATGCCCATGCATTTTTAAGTACAGTGGGAAACCATAAGCCTTCTTGATGCATGACTTTTTTGCCTGTTGTTTCTCCAAACTAGTGTCCTCCTGACACTCCTTGAGGACAACTGTTTGTTCGTGGTCTAGCACACATCTGTGGACCACTTGGTCAATGCCTTGTTTGTATAGGGCTCTTGCAATCTTAAGGTAGTCCTTGCTTCGGAGAGCTAGTTTCTTTTGCTGATCTGTGCTCATGTAAGCGAGTAATGTGCCTTCTGTTGATGAACTGCAGCATGTCAAAGTACCAATTTCTTTGCGGGTTGGACTGAACAATAAATAGGTTTGCATCCGAAAACTGATCAGCCACCCCTGTGGGTTGCTCTCTTGTCTCTATTTTGCTGAGGAACTCCGCTAGTGCATTTTGGTTGGGGGTGTGTACGATGACGAACTGAAATTCTTGCACAGTAGAAGTATCCATCTTACTAGCTTTCGGGTCAGATCCGGTTTATTCACCAGATACAATAGGGCTTGATGATCGACATGGAACACAAAGTGATTTCCCAGCAGATAATGATATCCCATGTTTCGTTCCGCTCGCTTAGAAGCTTCCACGAGTCCATCAAACCCTTCGACGTCGATGTTGGTTGTTGCCACCGTTGGCTTTAGTTTTTGTTTAGACCAAGCAAGAACCACTCCGTAAGAACTGCTTTGGATGGTCTGTTAGCTAGAGAGAGTCTTGCACGTAGAGTGTGAAACTTGGCTGCATAATCTTCTACTAGCAGCAGCTTCTGTTTCAGGCTTTACAGCTTGTCTTGCAGTTCAAAGTTAGTTTTGATAGTTCTGAATCTTTTGAGGTATGCTTCTTTTAGTGCATGGAAGGTGTGGAAGTGGTCCGAGTCATACTGGGATACCCATTATGTCCTCGAATGTGGCATGGAACTGGTCTCGCTTCCTTTCATCAGGAACATTAGCATGATTGTGATTTACCTTCCACACAGTCTCAAATTCGATGATGTGGGTGTTGGGGTCTTTAGACTTCTTATCCTTGTATGTCAGGCATTTGTTGTTACCTCCTTGATGAGCCATTTGATGTAGATGAATTGTGGGGAGATGTAGAGCGTTTGCCAAGCCTAGCAGAACTTGCCTACTACTGGTATAGTTGGTTTTGCATGGATTGGGTGATGAGCTATCTTATGCAAGATGTTCCTCTCCCCTTTTGAAGTGTTGTGCCAGAATGTTGCCTTCGTGAGAGAAATGGTGAGATAGAAAGTAGCAGGATCACCAAAGTGTCGATGAGGATCAATCCAACAGACAAGATAGTACCACAGGTCAGAGGTAATTCTGTCAATGCCTAAGTCCAACGGGTTCAGAACTCATTGGCTATACAGCTAAAACAGAAAGTGCACACAGAATCACAGAGCTCACTCTCTCACACACTCGATCACTTAGAGAGTACACAATGAAAATAATGCTCAAGGGCTCTCTATTATTGTCAAACTTGTACAATGAAAATAATGCTCAAGGGCTCTCTATTATTGTCAAACTTGTACAATGCTATGTGCTCCAGACTAACTCTGTCTTACTGATCCCTTCTATCTCTTTATATATCTATCTTCTAACTGCTACTAACTGCCTCCTTCTTTGCTATCTTGGAAGGGCCTTCTTCTTGTCCCTTCCAGCCGTTGTCTACTATTACAAGACTCATTCTTTAACAGATTGTTATAATAAAATACATATGATTATAGTGGGCATGCGTGTGCGCTGTGGTCTGTGCATGACTATTGGTGTGCCGGCCTTTTACTATTGGCCTATGTCTTCTGGCCAGTTCTTCAAGTCTCACCAATCAGCTCCTATCGGACGCTCAACAATCATATAATGACAACCCATGACCCCTTATATATTTGAGTCCGTGACCATGGTCCTAGACCTAATCTAAAAGTTGTTGCTTCATTAAAATAGGCAAGGCTTGCGTCCACCATTGTCTTCCCATCCATAGTAGGTGTGCTTGGAGGGTTAGCGCCGATGATGAGGTTAGCTACAAGTGAATGTGTTTGTGCATGATATAAGGTGTGAGAAGTGAAAAAATTATGATGCCCATCGTGAAATATGCAAATGAATGTGTTTGTGTGTGACGTGAGAAGTGAAAAAATTATGATGCCCATCGTGAAATATGCAAATGAATGTGTTTGTGTGTGACGTGAGAAGTGAAAAAATTATGATGCCCATAGTGTAATATGCAGGTGACGTGCATAGATAATGGACAGAAGGTGTGCCCATTGGGTGTACTTCTACACAACTAATTTTTAAACTCTTTTGACATTTACTTGACAACCCTTTTCTGAGGAGTGATCAGTAGTTTATTGGAGGCATGGCATTGGATTTGTGCATGGTTGTGCCCACAACTGCAATGGAGCTGGGTGACCTCTTTGGCTTGATGGACTTGGCATTGTAGAGCACTTAGGCTAGAGGTAGGGTGGATTGAATGGGTGGGGTAGTCGAAGATGAGGCATGAAAGTGTCATGCTGATTGTAGGAAGGTCCATGCGATGGGTTATACTATGGGCAGGCTTACGCCCGCCATGGTCTCCCCATCTACTAGAGATGTACTTAGACGTTGTCTCGGTAATGAGGCTCAACACAGGTTTATGAAAGAAAAATGTCTATGTGTCTATTACATACAGAGCCCATGGATATTGTAGGTGGCATGCATGGGCATTGGGTAAAAGGTAGGTCCATATAGAAGTTTCATCTAGTGGAAACTCCAACACACTGTTTTCTTTGACACTTAGATTTGTTTGCTTTCTTTGACTCTTACACATGGTTTGAGATAGGAACTTGGTAGTTGATGTGTGAGGAGGTTGGCTGATAAGGCGTGTGTGACTGAGGTTGGGGTGTCTCCATGAGGATAAAGGAATTTAGGACTTTCTGTCTGGCAGGGGCATTGGTAAGCCCGCGAATGATGGGTGGCTTGCTAGACATGGCCAAATGGATCCGAGCGCTTTGTGAGCCTCTTTTTGAAGTGTTAGTGGCTCTTTGGTCTGCTTATTTGAAGAGCAGGGCGATGTTCGTGGACAAAAGGGAAGCATTATAGAGCGTAACTTGGGGGTGGAATTGTGGAACGTCGTACATTGTTGACTTTAGGCATGTAGCATTGCTTTGACCTTTTGGGAATTACTCTTGATTAGCACAGATGTAGGTAAGATTTGTGTCTTGGAGGGAGATGTAGAGTCTGGTGGGTGAATCATCATTGAGTATGAAGACTGCTATTTGTGTTTATGGACCAGGATGACACCATAGACCATGATATTGTAGGAAGGCCCATTTGATTAGGTAAGATGGAGGATTTTGCAGTGGCAAAGTCCCAATGGGCTGTGTACAGAGGGAAGATAAGTAGCCTTGGTGAGTGTGTGGACGTAGAAATGGTGTGTCATGGATGGGAAGACGATTGGATTGAGCAAGATTGAGATGCAATGAGGAAGTTAAGACAATAGGATCAAAGGCAACCATGCAAAATGTTGGCATGGGGCATGGATGCTATGTGCAAGAATGGAATCCGATGTTGGAGTGCCTTGATAAGGTACGGTAGTGATCGTGGATGTGATCGGCAAAAGACATGAGTGCATGGATGGGCTACAAGGTAGCAAGGACTACGTGGGTCGAAGTTCCTAAGTGCCGGTGGAGAATGGATGTGAGTGAAGAGGGTTAACTGCACACCGAAAACTTGCTAGGGTTTGGTTGTAAGTTAAAGCTGATTTGGGTTTGGTGGTAATGGGATTTGGGTTTGGTTGTAAGCTAAAGTTGATTTGGGTTTGGTGGTAATGGGATTTTCTTTGGGGTTTGTGAGTGGTTTGGCGATTGGATTGTCGGACAATGTACATGCAAAACAATCCTAGCTACACCGGCTCGACTCTCCATAGGGAGTGCTCTACCCACTCTCAGTGGGGAGCCAAAATATGCAGTAAAAGGAGGGTGAAGTGGTTACTTGCCCTTACCAGGAAGATACGGACATCAGTGTTGCATTGATCGTTACTTGTCATCAGATTGTCAGTAGCACGGCTAGATGAGGGCATCTTTTCAGGAGTTGCTTCTTTAAGCACAGTGTAATCGTCGCGCTGATTCCAGCCACCAATGCTTTAAGTAGATTTTGCAGTTTGTGTCTTGTCTAGTAAACAATCGTCATCAATGTCTAGGTATCCTACTTCGATCAAAGCGTGTGTCTGAGGGGTCATCATCTCACCAAATCTTTATTACTATCATCATCATCATTATCCTTATTGTTGGTCACCAATAACCACTGAGAAAAAAGCTATTTAGGAACCCTAAAAGACGAATTAATCTTGCTTGACCTTATTTCTTTGGGGTGGAGACAGTATGGTAAATGTGATTGTGAAGGTACTTCAGAAGCCAGGAACTTTGCACTAAAGCGAGTACGAAGATGCTGGAGCAAAGCGTTTCAAACACACACGGTCACTTCTCTCGTCCCCCTCTCTTCTCTCGGCAGCCAGAGGTCAAAGCCAAGCCTATTTGCCTGCAATGGCAGCGACGACGGCCATGTGGCTTCCTTTCCTCGCCCTTGCAGCTGACGGTAGGTTCCGACTCTCTGCTCCCTCTCTCTCTCTCTCTCTCTCTCTCCTCTCCAACAATGTCTTTCTCTACAGTAGATCGGTGACTCACAATGTCTTTCTCTACAGCCTGGGGTCTCATCCCTTCTCTCCATGCGCAGCAATTACAAGCGTCTCCTTCTCTCCACGATGCAACAACGGCAGCATCATGCGCCTAACGATCTTCCCTCCCTTCTCTGCACGCATGCATCACGTGGATCTCCCTTTGCCTCTAGAGCTCTAGGCGATTGAAGGCATGAGGCTAGGAGAGGCCACTCTAAAACAGTATACCTGTACACAAGTCTTTGAGTAGCCATATGAATCAAGTCAAGCTTTCTTAGAGTTTTGAGATCAGCTCTCTTCTATTTTCCCTCCACACACTTGACCATAAGAAACAACAACTTTCTTTTCTCAATCCTCATCTCCTCGTAGTAATCAAGGAAAGGGAACTCATCAAGAACTACAATTCCATCAGGTATGTCGATGAAATCCTTAAGCACATCTTGAGCTCTCAAGAATATCTTCTCCAACACAACCTCTCTTTGAAGCCAACTACAAAATGACAACATTTCCAAGATTATATGAGATTTGTTTATTTATGTACCCATTTCATGTTCTTCGCAACATGACAAAGTACTCAGAATAGAGAGAAAGAAAGAGGCTTACATTTTGTAGTCGTGGTCCCCTCTTAACTTTCTCTCATTGGAAATATCACACATTGCATGTCTTGTCCACTAAATCCAATAAAGAACGTTAAGAATTTGAGATCATATACCTGGTGTTAATACATACTAACCATATTCTTAAGGAGGCTCATAGTAAACAAGAAACTCCATAATGCTAATTTTCACACTAATGAGAGGTGGACAAGATAGGCGCACTCAACCCCTTGTATTTACAATATGTTATGAACCATACAATGAAAGGCTTCTAATATAGGTAGACTTTAGCCCAATCTCCTTTACACATATGTGGCAATCCCTTTTCTCAACCTCAATAATTTGGCATTGCCAATCCTCAACATTACCCTTCAATGTAAATTTAGAGTGTTCAACAAGTGTATGTGCATGTGTCCAGTAAATCTAGATACTTCGAGTCTGTTTTGAGCACCATTTTGCTCAGGTGGAACCACCCAAGTATTTTCTGGACACCCATATTCCCGGGAGAAGGAACTAACCCACAAAGTGCATCACCCATGCATGCACAACTCAACACACACCACATTACAAACTGTTTTAAGCACCCACATGCTCGAGTAAAGGACCCTCATAATATGGGTGAGAAAATACAATCCTTTTTATGTATCAAAGCAAGGGTAGGGCTAAGGGTTATGAATGGGTGTACGAATGCTTTAAAGCAAGATTATGATATAGAAGTTTATGTGTGTGAAACTACCCTCAACCTCACTAAGGATTATGCTTATCTCTTCTCTTCTCTACATTATCTTAAGGAAGAGTTTCACAAAGCTGCCATGTAGCAAGAATTTGGAGGTTCGGAAAAGGGAGGAGGAGGTTTGAGTAGAATTTGAATTTGGAGTCTCAAAAGACGTGCAAAGCACAAGCACGGGTTGCCCACTAGTAAGCATTAAAATAAAGACTTTTTTTGGAATCTCTACATACTGCAAACATTGCACAAATTTGAATCTCTGCGCACCAGATTATCAACCATATATAACATGCTCTGGTTCGACTTGCTTTGCACTATTTATCACCCTCATCAAAAGCGTATACCTTCTAAGAGCTCATCCAAGTACTCCATACTTAAATTAAACCATTTTTATCTCTAATATGTGATGTGCTATCGTAATTTGAACATTTTCTCTTACTGTTGTTACCTGCATCTCTCTTAGTAGCCTTTCTCTGCTGCTCATACATGAGCTGCTCCAAATATGACTCAGTTCACCATATCATTCCTTTCATTCAAGCTACACATGGCTACAATATCCTGCACCTTTTGCTATCTAATCTGTGATGTGTTATCGTAATTTGAACCTTTTCTCTTACTGTTGCTACCTGGATCTCTCTTAGCAGTCTTTCTCTGCTGCTCATACATGAGCTGCTCCAAATATGACTCAGTTCACCATATCATTCCTTTCATTCAAGCTACACGACTACAATATCCTGCACCTTTTGCTATGTCTAGGTGGTTCTTGGAGCTTCAACACTTCAAATTATGCTATATAGCTGGCCGTATGTTACTGATGATTTTCTTGAACAGTTATGCTCTCATGCCTTCTCTCAAAGGCTTCTCCATACTCAACTGCACCTTTGTGTTTTTTTGAGCTTGGTGGCTCCTCTGCCATCTTCTTTGTAGTAGACCTTTAAAAGGCCCATGAGTCTTCATACTCTATAAAGATTGCATCTTCTTTATAGGGTTCTTCTTCCTTTTTGATATTAGCTTGTGCTTTCTTGTGAAAGCAGTCTCTCTCATTGTGGTTATTTTTACAAGGGTTCTTTCTATAACAATCTTTCTCAGCATGGTTGTTCTTATCACATATGGAACACTTCTTACCTTTGAAGTTCTTCTTTATGAAGAAGGAGTTATCTCCTGCTTGTTTGTTCTTCATATTTCTTTGTTCTTCCTTGAAGGAAGCTATAACTCCTTCCAAGGTAAGATTTAGGAAGTTCTTTAGTGTGGTAAAGCTCTTCAAGCATTGGCTTTATGAGCACTGTTAGAGCCCTATCTTCTTTCACATTGGCTTTATGAGCACTGTTAGAGCCCTATCTTCTTTCACATTGTCTTTATGAGCACTGTTAGAGCCCTATCTTCTTTCACATTGTCTTTAAGACCTATAAGTTGGTTCCATCCTGTTCACATGAGCATCAAAGTCTCTCATGTGGTTGCATTAATAGACCATAGATGTAATGGAGTAGCAACTTTAATAGTTAGCTTAGGTTTATTGTGATAGGGCTCAAGTATAAAAGGGGCTCATGGACCCTCATTTGTATCTTTTGATCATATGACTTTTGAACATAAATTCAAGCTTTGAGCTACCATACATTGGCCTATGGAAGGTTATTTTCATCCTTTGGTGGAAGACTAAATCACTTAGGCATTATGTGTGTTTCTTCCTAATTGCATGCTAATCCACATGATGATTTGTCAGCTTAGGTTTATGGTCATATAGCTTAGGTTTATTGTCATGGGGCTCAAGTATAAAAGAGGCTCATGGACCCTCATTTGTATCTTTTGATCATACAACTTTTGAACACATATTAGAGCCTTGAGCTACTATTCATTGGCCTATGGAAGGTTATTTCCATCCTTTGGTGAAAAGCTAAATCACTTCGGCATTATGTGTGTTCTTAGGCTAAATCACTTAGGCATTATGTGTGTTTGTATGCTAATTCACATGATGATTTATCCCAAACCTCAGCTTATGATTACTTCATTTAAATTGGTATTAGAGCCTTGATCTTGATTTTGGGAGCTTTCTAGTACATTTTACGTAAGAAATAGCAAGAAAGTTAGGTTTACATATGATTTTCATAATTTTCTTGATTTTTGCATGTTATTTTCTCTACATTTTCTTGGATTTGTTGATGTGATGGGGAAGATGGTGAAATTGCATGAATTTTGCTTCATCTAGGTCTTTTCTAAGGTTTTTTGGCGGCATGGGACCAAATTTTGAGCATATTTGGGCTATTGGATCAATTTCTTGGACCAAATTTGGAAAACAATTCACTAATCTAGATTAGTGTGACTAATCAAAACATTTTTTTCTTCTCCCTCCTCGTGCTTAAGACAAGGAGCATAATGCAAGCATGATTACATGCTAAAGTTGTAATGTGCATGAGCATGAGTAGATGCTTGGAATTGTAAGGCCATCAAACACTCTACTCTCTTTATATTGTTATATGCTTAATAAAATTATATAAGTTCATTCCAAACAAGCACTTGAATTTAGCATGTTGAGAGGGTATCCTTGGCATTGGTAGAGAGGCCCAGGGGGAGCATGGCTTGAACTCTCCTTATCATCGTGAGTGCTTTTGGAAAAGCAGTAAGGAGGGGATTAGGTACTTGGTGATCAAGACTTGGCCTCAACCCTTGCCATTGGATTTCAAACTTTGGTAAGAGGGTGAGAAGGCTTGGTTGGGAGATAGGCAAGCAAAATCTCTCCATCAACTGCATACAAGTGACAATGATGTGAAATACAATTAACAATCAATGGGATTTTGCAAGGATGCATAGTTGGCATTATTGGGCACATTGGTATTGATTTAGTGATTGAGATTGACTCATAAATGCACCAAGGTCATGATAATTTTTTTTCAAAATCTTGTCAAAATTCCTTGGATGGATGTTAATTGGATGCATATTGATGCTTTGGATATGCCGGGATGCAAACATGCAAGTTAGTTTACGGACAATTTGACATGTGTAATTTTAAAAAAAGTATGATTCAGTGTGAGAGGTTTTGGACTGAACCTAAATTGAATATTGGGGGTTATTCCACATCATTAGGACTTCCCATAGAGCCCTCATTTGGTTTCTAGGTTAGGGAGTTACATTCATTTCTCTACTACATACCCCGTTTTGGACTGAGTTTGAACCAAGTCTTTGGAGCATTGGAGTGCAAGCGGTGGACCAAACTATCACTATTTGACTTGCGGGAGAAAAATTCAAAATAGAGTCATATAGAGGGTTGACTGAACCAAAGGTGACATCATAGGTTTACTTCTTATCCTAATACCTTCCTATGGAGCCCTAAAACACCCAAATTCAACACTACTACATCATCCTATTGTAAATTTGCCAAAATAGTTCTACTATGGCCGGTAAGTTGAGAGGTAGACCTAGAAAGTTTTCATGGCAATGGAGGATATGGAGGGGGAGGAGTTAATGGAACAAAGCAATATGGACACAATGGAAGATCTTGAAGAGAAAACGGTTGGGAGAATCACTCATAAAAATGTCTCTCAATCCATGAGTCAGACTTCAAAGGAAGTTAAAGCAGATATGCTAACGTGGGAAGTGCCCATAATCACACCTCTCAAAGTTCACAAGCCATTTCAAATGATACTCTCTTGGAATTATTTATGAATAAACTTGATTTTAAGCCACTCATGGATAGATTGGATATTATCAACCAAACCTTGAATTCAACATTTGAGTCTATGAGACTACCAAAATGGAAGCCGTTGAAGATCAATTGGGTCATCCATGAATCAACACCATGAAGAAGCCATTGAGGATAGAATTGGTGGGGTTCATAAGGGCAAGCAACCTATGCATGAAGTTCATTATGGTGATCACAAGGGAGTAAACAAGCTATGCAAGAGGTTTCTATGAAGGCTCCTTCATTTGGATTTATGATAGGTGCTAGGAAACCTCTCATAAAGGATTTGAGGCCTTCTTCATTTCAACCTCTTACTTCTCAAGTGAATAGTAAACCACCACAAGATCCATTCAAGCTTATGGATTCATGCTATGGATATGCCAAGAGGATACCATCTTATTCAAAAATAAATTAGTCCATCATGGTAGATGAGGAGATGCTTTGGGATAAGGATGGGGCCGATCATGATTTGGAGCATAACATGACGATTTGTCCCAAACCTTAGCTCATGGCTGCTTGATTTCAATAGAAGTATGCTGGGAAAAATCGTAAATTAATTTTTACACATGGCAATTTGGCTATTATATTCAATTTTCTCAGACTTCCAGGTTTCTCATTTACTCATCTTATTAGAATTTCACATTCTTTCACTATAGCAGCTATATAGGATAAAGAAAATGGATCTTATATTCTACCCCACTTGAAGATTCAAGATATCCTCATCTCACAAAAATAGGGGATAGTCTTTTCCCAATGTTTCCTTTTTCTCCCATGTAGCATCCTCAATTGGGAAAAACTTCCATTTGATTAGATATTCTTTTAAGATCATGCTCCTAAGGGGTTTTTCTCTTACGTCTAAAAGTAAAAGTGTTTCTAGTTCTAATTCCAATTATACTTGAGTGAAAAAAGTAACTAGATCAATATGTGACTTAGATATGGGACATATTTCTTCAATAAGATCACATGGAAGACATTGTGGATCTTTAAGTATGAAGGAAGTAAAAGTTCATAAGCATGATCTCCAACTTTCCTTGTGTAATCACATATGGCCTTTAATATATGGTGATAGCTTCTTGTATTTTATATCAACTTCATCAAACTCTCTTGTACTCTCCTTTAGATTGACATATTTCTTTTATCCTGAGAAGCATTTGCTTTGACACTTCCACTCTAATTAGTGGATCGGACTAATTTAATGACATTATACAATCTTACCTATAAAGTATGTTAAATGGACTCACCCTGTGCTTCGATGATGAGATGAATTATAAATAAATTCTACCAAATGTAGATAATTCATCCATCTTTTGGGTTCTCATCCAAAAGAATGCTCAAAGAATATCTTCGATCACCTGCTTCACCCTCTCTGTTTGGCCATCAGTTTTTAGATGATATATAGTATTAAGATCCAGAGAGGTACCACAACTTCAAAGGAGGCAGTCCAAAAATTAAGACATGAATTTAGCATCTCAATATAGGCAATCCATGGAGTCCGAATATTTCCTTTAAAATGACTTTAGCAACATCAAGAGTAGTATGTCTTTTTCACTAGAATCAGATGAGCAACCTTTGTTAAACGATCTACCACATGACCAAGATGGAATCATATCTTGCATTAATTGAAGGTAATCCAGTAACAAAATCTATGCTAATGCACTCTCATTTCATCTACAGAACGTCTAAAGGATGCAAATTTCTTGTCATTTTTTTTTCTTTTGGTCTTAATCTTCTGGCAGACTAAGCACTGACAAACATCCTATAGTACATCCTTCTTAAGTCAAGGCCAAAAAAAATTCTTCTTTACAGACATGAAAGTATTTACATAACCAAGGTGTCCTCTAATAGGGCTATCATAAGCTTTATTTAGAATCCTCTTCTTCAGATCTCTATCTTCAACAAGAACACATAACCAATTATTGAAGTATATGCATCCATCCTCTAACGTGAATCCTTGAACTTTCTTTATTTCTTAGGCCATCTTACTTTCCTCCTTAAGGAAACAATAGGGCAAAAAGTTTATGCAATCCAATACTCTTCTTAATCTCAATAAGAAATTTAAAATTATAATTATCGTAAGTAAGGAGGCTATCATGCTAATAAGTGCACCAGACCACCTTCTCTTTTCTTGAAAAATACTTGATTTTAAAATAAAACCCTTAAAGTGTTTGCATCCATCTTTTTTAACTCATGTTAAGATCATTTTGAGTGAAAATCTACTTTAAGCTCTTATGATATGTAACCAAGGTGAATTAATGCTCAAGAAGATAGTGTTGCCAAAGCTTTAAGGCATGCACTATTGCAATCAACTCTAGATCATGGGGATAGCATAGTTCATTCCATGAGGTTTCAGTCTTTGATATTCATATCTAGGATGCAGATAATCCCAAGGATACATGGGATACATTGGTGAAGATGTATGATGCAAACAAAAAGGCAAGGAAGATCCAATTAAAACAAAAGATACACAATATAACATGAAACAATAGAGGAGTGTTCATGATTATGTGCAGGAGATCAAAGCATATGTGCAGATGCATTGGCATCTATCAATACACTAATGGATGATGATGATTTGGTTGCTATTACATTGAAAGGTTTGGGCAAGGAGTACAAGAGTGTAAATCATTTAACACTTCTATCACTATGTGAAGTGGTGGTGATTGAGTTCAAAGCATATGTTGAGAAGCAATAATATGGATAGTGGATCAAATGTTTGAGGACAGATGATGAAGGTAAGTTTGTCTCATGTGCATCTGATGATTTCTTAAGAGATCATGGGATATAAATGCAACTTATATGCAGGTACACACCTCAAGAAAATGGAGTTACTGATGAGAGAAAGAATAGTCATTGGTGAGATAATAACATGAGCCATGCTTAATGAGAAGAGTATACCAAATTATTATTAAGCAAAAGCATGTGCAATAGTAGTAGTGTACTTGTTGAATAAGACACCTACAACTATTCATGAGAGTACACCAAAGATAAAGATGACTAGCCATAGACCTGACATTGGAAACTTAAAAGTGTTTGATTGTGTTTCTTATATACATGTGCCTGATGAGAAACAAAGGAAATTGGATCTGAAGGAGAATATATCTGGGCCACACGAGACATCTAGTAGTGATAATGTAAGTCCATGGTTAGGGAGGTTGAGACATGATGTGAGCACTGAGAGAAGTGCATTGGACAAAGGCAAGAAGAAGGTTGAATGCATTAGCATTGGAAATGCAAGTTATGAATCATCTAGTTTGAGAGTCTTAATGATGAGTTGGGAGTTCTAGAGATTAGGACTCTAGGCGTAAAGCTTTACACATATGTACCGCCACATGCTAGAGCTCATGAAGCTCAGAGTGACCCACAACCATTGAGGAGGTCATAAAGGGTGAGATATCCATTGCAAAGGTTGAAATATAGAGGATATGCTATGCATTATATACATAGATGACATCTATGGTGAAGCATGAGGATATTAGTAAAGGAGCCTGGGACAAAGTTATGGATGAAAAGATAGATGCATTGGTACACATAATGACACATGGGATTTGGTTGAGTTACCAAATAGCAAGAATGTGATTGACTGTAAATGGGTTTATAAGGTCAAATGTAAGATGGATGGATCTGCGAAAAAATATAAGGTAAGGCTGGGCTGGTTAGCCAAGGGTTATGCACAAACTCATGGGCTTGATTATGATGAGACATTTAGTTTAGTGTGGCTAAGATGGCTATACCGTAAGATTAGTGATTTCATTGGGGATACACCTAAATGTTGGGAATAATATCAAATGGACATCAAGAATGCTTTCTTGAATGAAGAGTTATAAGAAGAGGTGTCTATGGAACATCCACATGGTCAAGTACACACATGTATGTAGATTAAAGAAGGCATTATATGGATTGAAGCAAGCACCACATGCATGGAGTGATAAGATTAGCAAGTATGTCATTAGCATTAGATTTCATGTGGTAATTTTAAATTCTTCACTATATGTGAAGAAGATAGAGAATGGTATGGTGGTGATTGTCATTTATGTGGATGACTTGATAGTATGATCCGTGACATAAAATGGTAGCTCACAATAACGAGTGTAAAGCCATGAAAATAATGCATGAGCATCCCTTCTAACATTAGGATATGAGATGGTAACATAGTGATGTCAATAATGATGATGGGGTATAGAGTGTCGAGCGATCAAATGAGGGGTAAAAATAGTAGGAAAAACCCATAATTATGTGTGAGCAATCTCCACAAAGAACCCCCTCAAAACACAAAAAAATGTGAAAAAACACTCACAAAAGCACTAACTATATGTACAATCCCCAAATAAAGTGCCAATGCCAATCAAAATGGTCGCATATGTGAATAATACCCCATAAATGCTCAAGGCATGTAAACAAATCCCATGACTCGCACATCGGCGGGTGTGAACACTCTCAAGATGAATCTCTCAATCCAAAATAAGTATTTCGAATATAATCAAGCACTTTGCATGCCCAATGCATATAAATATTTGGTAATGCTCAAATCTACCCACAAATAATGTCTCTATGAGCATCCACTATGTGTGAATAGGGAAAGAAGGTGTGGAAAATGCAAAGAATGTGGGCATGGAGGTTGAAGGTGTGAATGGATGAGGGGATTGGACAAAAGTATATGGGCAATGTATGAAAAGTAAAGAGTTCAAGTAAATGTGAATAGAAAAAAGGTAGAAAACCCTAGGCTCAAACATAAACATTATTGTTTGGTTTTTTAAAATCTCCTCTCTCCTTCTTTCATCTCCTTGGTGGGGGCTGAGAGCTTCTTGCTCAGTGAAGCTTTCCTCTTTTTGTTTTGTTTTGTGGTTGTTGGCGATGTATGTTGTTCTCTCCTTCAAGCACCGAATTTCACTCAATGCCGAAATTGCCAACCACCAATTCTTAACCAGCAAAGGTGTGGCTATTGTGATGCCCTTAGAACTATGGTCTTAGCTCTTTGAGCTAGTGTATACTTATGGCAATGCCCAAAATGTTGAAACTAAACAGACTACCTGTGTTACAAAATGTACGCACTCTGTTAACAAAAACACGATGTGCTGTATGCTAAAATACTGATAATGTAGTGCTAGTAGTGGCTGAGCTTATCAAGTGATAAAGCCTTGCTTTGGTTTATTTCTGAACGCTGATGAATGAGGAAAGGTTTGGGCCGCCTTGCTATCCAGACACAAGTTTGATCATCCATTTTACTATATTGTGAAAAGTTTGCCTGCCTGCTAGTGTGTGTGCTATAGCTCTCTAGAGAGAGAGAAAAAGAGAGAGAGAGAGAGAGAGAGAGAGAGCGTGCACGGGGCTTACTTTGATGAATGCTATAGCCCTTACTATGATGATGATGATGATCTATGCAAGCATCTTGGAACTTTCCCCTACTCAGCACCTACACTATCGCTACTTATGTGCAAGAGTAACACAGTGATGTGGGTGACCTCGGGGGAGGCTCTGGTGGTTATGTAGTTCTCATCAAAGTAGCAGGGTGTAAGACCACCTTTGTCGAGAGAAATGCAGAACCCTCAAAACTTGTCACAATGTTGCATGCATTCCATCCAAGCCATCTAGAGCAGTGAATTTGATGCAAGCTTAACATCATGGGTCTTTTTCTTTAGTGCACCATTGTGCTGATGCTCCAACTGGAAATCCTTCTACAAGTCCTTGCCAAAGCTAAAGGCTCATTTGGGTGTCAAAGAGGAATATGATGAAGGCAAGCCAATTCAAGTGTATTGTGCTATGCTAAATTGAGTCTGTCTTGCAATCAAAAGGCCTATAGAAGATGCTACATGTTGACAAAATGTTGTTGAACCTCCCTCGTTAGTTTTTTTTTCTATGGACAACTCTTAGTTGTATCCCCATGTTCACGAGCGCATCACATTTTTTCAAAAGCTTCTCATGCGGTTGTTGGTGCTTTTTTCTAGCAGTGTATCATGTCTACTTCATGCTGAGCTGAGCTTCTTTAGAAGCTCACTATGATGCACTCACTCTGATGTAAATCTCTAGGAGGTTTCTCAAAGTGACGATGTTGTTAAAAGCAAACATATATTGAATTTCTCCTATGATGCCTCACTCCACCACATTGAGACTTCAGAGAAATTATACGAACACCTTTATCCTCCACTTCCAAAGAACACTTGACAACACAATCCTTGCGATATATCCATTATGTTATTAAAAAATAACATTATAATTTAAACAATATTCTTTAATGTCGTATATCACTTTCATTAAATTGAAACTCTTAAAACCATTTCATTTGTGTATGTAAAAAAACATTATATTTAGAAATAGGATATATAGAATAAATATTTACACATAAATTTTTAAAATTATTGCCTGTAGAAGATTCATTTATAATTTTAAGATTAAGAATACACTCAAATTTATACTAAGTTCACCTAAAAGAATTCACTCATAAACCTTGAGCTCCTTGGATCTCCTTGCCCTTTAGGACTTTGTCCATTTTCCAAACTATTTTGCTGAATTACTATATTTGTAGGTTACTGCTTTTGTATCATATGCACTTTGATTATGCAACTACACTTGTAGATCATTGTACATGCATCTTGCATCTTGTTTGGTGTAGATCATTTTGCTAAATTACTATATTTGTAGGTTATTGCTTTTGTATCATGCACTTTGATTATGCAACTACACTTGTAGATCATTGTACATGCATCTTGCATCTTGTTTGGTTTAAAATTTGATGTAAATTTTCCTTTCAAACCTGTCTTCTTTCCCACATGGTTACTAACAATTTGAATGTAGGCTAGGAACCCTATGGTGTATGGTGCACATAGGCCTACACCTGTAGACTGGTTCGATTCCCAGTAGGGTTGAACTTGCAACTCAGTTGTTAGGCCTGAACTTGTTTTTTGCTTCAAATTTTTTCTATTTTGCATATAAAAGTATTAAGACTACACACTTTTACATTAAAAAATCATCCATATGCATAGATCTGTATAATAGAACTGCCTAGAATACATTTTCTTGATGAAAATGCATCAAAGACATTGTTGTCCATTGTGTATGCTTACAAACATTGTTTTCTCAACACTATTATGGTTCTCTTTCCTTAAAATACATCAAGACATCAAACTTTACTAAGAATGTATCACATTACACTCTTCTCAAGGATTCTTTGCACTTTCTTTGTCATCAATGTTGCTTATTGAGAAGTTTCTTGCATAATACTCAAGAAAATGCAAAAATGAACCAAGATTAGGGTAATTAGCTCTTATTGTTATAAGTTTGCATAGTTTTGCACTAAGATTTATTGATTTCTGCACTTAATCTTGTAAACGTAACAATTTTGCATCAAGATTTATTGAAATTTGACTCTACATAGGAAGCTTTGTAGTATAAATCTGCAACTAAACTGTAAACTAAACAGTAATCTGCATAAAAATTTCTAATAGGACTATAATCTATATACTAGACTGCTTCAAAACTGTTAACTACACGAAAATCTAAGTCTAAAGAAGCACTTTATAAATGGTTGAAAGCCTTAATTCAAAAATTAAGAAAATCAAGATTCTTTCAAATATGTGAAAGAATAAGGGTTTTTGAAATTTGTGATTAGCATATATTAAAAAATGATTATAATTAATTCTATAACTAATCCACTCAAAATAGAGTCAATAAAAAATTTGAACATTGTGTAAAATTACTAATAAAAAATAGATTAAGTACTAATCACTCCCTAATCAAAACATCAAGATCTAAGCCAAGAGCTTTGATACCAATGCAATGAAGGGACATAGGTTTGCACTCATTAGCATGGAGTACACACATGTCCCACTCATACTAGGGAATAGCACACCTAAACATGGAAGGTCTGGCATGAAAGCTTGGGCATAAGCTACAAGAAGACAAGATGTCTATATCCATTAATAAGGTGATAAAAGGTAAAAGGTCATGAAGGTATAATAGCCTAGACCAAAGTCACTTATACAGTGCATGGCCATTTTACACTAGCTAATCAATATGCCCATGCCCTAAATCTATGCTCAAGGGACCCAAGATCCATGTGCCTAGGCCCATACCCATACATGTGTATGTGCATATATAATTGCTTCATTACATTAACAATAAACAACAAAAGATAAGATGAATAAAAACACGATTATCAATGTGACAAAAAATAAGAGAACTTGGTTGCTTGATTATCATTGTGAAGTGTGTCATTAAATATGCAAATACAAGATGCTAGTACAACTCGTGTGATGTTGATTAGGTGTGAGTCGATTCCTCCATGAATTTCTCCACATTTTTTCTTGAATCAGCTCCTTAATTTATGCTGAGGTATATGCTTCTTTGACTTTTCCTTATGGTTGCTTTATGATTTTATCTATTTCTCCTTTTACAAGAGTGTGTGCACATGCCTTTATGCTTTTATACTTGGATAAAGCTTGATCTCCAACACTTCTTTCTAAAACAATCTTTCTTAGCATGGTTTTTCCTATCACATATGGAACACTTCTTACCTTTGAGGGTCTACTTTGCAAAGAAGGAACTTTTGTCTACTACTTCTTTGTTCTTCATCTTTCTTTCTTCCTCCTTGAAGGAGGATGTAAGTCCTTCCAAGGTAAGGTTCAGCAAGTTCTCAGTGTGGTGATGAGGTTCCCATAAATGTGTTCATGCATTGACTTTATGAGCACCACTAGAGCCACATCTTCTTCCACACATTAGCTTTTAGACGACCTACAAAATGGTTCATCAAAGACTTCATCTTCTCATGTGGCTGCATTACTAGACCATAAACCTCTATTCATAGAGGGACACCTTTGAGTTCCTTGCCCTAAGCCCCAACAATCTTATCTAGCTTGTTAGGCATAGGCTTCTTTGGAAGTCGGGAGATTAGCAACATGGTGAAAAAATTACAAGATACGCCCAGGTCTATGATGCTAAAAGCTCTTTAGTTCCTAAGTTTCCATGCCCTTTGAGCTCCATTGTTCCCTTGGGCATAGCTCGTCCCCTTCAATGAAAGGTCAAAGCCCCTCCCTCATTAGACAAAACTTCAGATTAGTTTGCTAGGTATGAGAGCTATCCCCATCAAACTTTTCAATGAACATGTGGGTAGCCATGTTATACAATGGGAAGGTCTTAACAAAGGAATGAGCCCAATGTTAGTGTCTAACCCTTATAGATAATGCCAAGGAGAGATTAGGATTTTCATTCAAGGGGGAACTTGAGACTCTAGTATGCTATAGTAGCACTTCAATGCTAGATTTTTACCCCCCTCAATTTTGAAAGATGATAAAGTAATGAGAACTAACTTGTCGATTTTTATAGAAAGGAATAATGCCCAAATTGACTTTCTTAAGTGATTTCTCCTTCTATATTTGACTCAATTTACTTGTAGGTATCCTTGTTTTTCTTTTAAAGTGAAGAATATTTTCTAACCCTTAATGAAAATATTATGCGGATTTTTCTTGTCAAACTATGTTCAAGCTTACGAACATGCATACGCAGGTCCAATCAAGCACGTACATAAGCAAACTAGAGAAGGAAAACCATAAAACAGTTTTCTATGTTTTAGCCTGGAAATCCAAAATTTGACCTTTGATTTCTCCTAAATGATGCATATTTTTAGATTTTTGATTTCATAACATGTTTTAACTTTTCCTAACCTACCTAATGATGTAACCTAATGGTGTCTATACGAAGATTAATGGTAAGATTTAGTCCTACAAATGAACAAAAACTCAAAAATTATAATTGCAACTAAAGTCAAAGGAAATTGGATTGAACACTTACTTGTATCCATGAAACTCGAGCCGGAAGGGTTGTTCCATGCTCCATTGCATCAAGGTAACCAAAATAAACCTTAAAATGTCAATAAACAAAGAATAAGACCGGTGGATTTTCACTTCAACCATGCAATACTCCAAATGCAAAGTATAGCAAGGGAGCCCTAAGTAAAGACACTTCCCCGATAGCAGCACCAAAGATATTCACTGGGGAGAACACTCAAACCTTGTAAAATAGAGAGAAGGAGAGGAAATGCAAAGGTCATACTAGTTTTCACCTCAAGCTACTCTTGGTAGAGAGAAGGAGAGGAGAATGCAAGGGTCATATCGGTTTGCACCTCAAGCCATGCTTGGTAGCGTAACTCTCTCTTGTGGAGAGCTAGGGTCCTCAACCTTACCTCCTTTTGTCACCATAACGGAGCTTTACAAATGGGTGGGGAGCAAGCTATGGAAAGCTTAACCTCTACTAGGTGAGTGATGGAAAGCTTAACCTCTACTAGGTGAGTGATGGTGTTGATGTATGCTCTCTTCTCTCTCTCTCTCTCCTTCTCTTCTCTTCTCTTCTCTCTCTCTCTCTCTCTCTCTCTCTCCTTCTCTTCTCTACTCACTCATTATTTTACTCATCATGGCATCAAACACAATCCCTAAGCATGTGCAACAACAAACAAGAAAAGAAAAGCATACAAGCAAGTCAATCACTCACACGAGCATGAAGACTCAAACTCAATTGTGAGAATGGAATTATGTGTTTTCTCATTAATCAAAATGTCTTATATACAATACTCATTTATATAATGCCCAATAACCCAACTAATGTCCGAGGGCCTAATAAGCTGGTCTAGACTAATTTTCTAGCCTAAATATACATCAACGGCATTATACAGGTCGTAAGCTCAATGTTTAACTATCTTCCGTCATTAAACAAGTTGTAAGCTTAGAGATTTCCTATAATCGTTTTACATGAAACACATTACATGTTAGAAAAATATGGCTTAAACAAGTTGCCGAGTGGAGTAATGTTAGCCAATGTGGTTAATACCATGGATCACCTACGTGGATCACCTACGTGTAAAGAGAGAATTACTTGCATATAGAGAGAGGATGGCCTTCATATAGAGAGAATTATATTCGTGTAGAGAGAGGATTGCCTACATGTAGAGAAAGAAGGGCCTCATGCCTATGTGTGGAGAGAGAAGGGCCTCACAAGTCATGCCTATGTGGAGAGAGGGAAAAAATCTAATCCTAGCCTAGGAATAGCCATTTCAAGAGCAAGACACTAAACTCGAGAAATTTTAAAATTTTTGATCAACATAACACTATTCACTCATAGGCCGTGGTGGCCCAATGACATTTGTAGTACCTAGTTTCCAAGAGTGTGTGTTAATGGAACTACAAAATCAAAGAAATCCCTCTCTAATACCACCAGGGTAAGTGTGACATCTCCGAAAACAAGGAGTTGGCACTCCCTCTTGGTCAGGGTTAATAAAAGCACCACATCTCCCACCAGTCTCTTCTAGAAGCCCAAAACATGTAGCTTTGCTCTGTAGCTCAGTTTGACGTATGGCCCAGAAGCTCTAATATTGTCTTTCTCTGGCCACTAATTGAGAGTACTTTGTAGGCGTGCTGTGTGTTGTCTTCCTTTGGTCACTATCACTGTCACATATTCTGGTCTATGAGTATCAGTTTCTAGCATAGCATTTGGGATGGCCCATATATTTTTCTTTTGTCTGACATGTCTCTGTTCATGGTGAACATGCTGCATTTCTAGACTATTAAAACCCACCTCTTCCATGGTTGAGTGTGTCAAGTCTGCTAGTTTCTTACTAGAGGAGGCACCACACTTCTTAGAGTAAAAGCGTTCCATGATTTCTTCCAACCTTGGGCATGTTCTAGTATACCCACCACCAATGAGATGGGCATTGTAGTGTGCAATTTGGAGGACCGCCATAGAGAGGTCAATGGCTGTGGCCCCAAATAATGTCAAGTGCTTCCTATACCCAACAGCTGCTCCTCTCATAATAGAGTGTTTGGTCTTTGCTAATGAGTTTTTAAATTACCGTTTTTACACATTTTTTACATACAGAAGGGTACCACTTAAAGAGGGTATTTACAGATTGAATAGACAAAGGGAGTGTTTTATTCATGAAAAATTTATAGATAAGGGGTTTTAAATTAGGCCTTGATGAACACACGTGATATGGAGGATTTACATATAGTGAACTCCTGAGATCCAAGGATGACAACTCACTCTTAAAGGCATGTCCCTTTCTCCACCATTGTTCCAACTCTTGTTTGTAATTCTTCGCAATTATCTCCATGTGGTTGCGTTTTTCCATTTTCTTAGAAGAAGACCCAATACATTTTTCATGTGTTGTATCATACTCTGCTCCTAGTGAAATGAACATGATCGCTCTTTCCCAGGCATTTCCTTTCCTTTGAAGTAAACTTGACATACTACAGTCCAATTTGCACTCGCCTCATCTACTACTATAAATTCTCTAGATTGAGGGACTTCATATCCACACTTCTTCATAGTAGTATTTAATATCTTCCAAAATTCTATCTGGGCATATTTATCCTCAACTTTGAACTCACAAGTAGCAATTGTCAACAATTCACGGAGGTATGATCATAGACATAAGCACCCATTGTGGACCAACCTTGTACTCTATGGACATGGTCAAAGTACACCCACATTTCTTACAAATTTCCTCCAAGTCTCATCCTATTCACCAAATCTAAGCCACTTCCCAATCCAAGTGTCATCATCTTAAAAACATGAGGTTAAAGTTTTGTATTGAGCTGACCCGAGAAAAGAATGCTGTGAATGAATGGATACCTGATTCTATTCTTGAGATCTAGAATTGCCTCTAGCCCCTTGGCCCCATAAGTGGAGCCTTTTTTGGCCTCTTCTAAACATCTTTGAATTCTTTTCTTGTCAGACAATGGCCACTTTCAATAGCTCGGTGGAGCCCTTTTAGCCTCTTCTAAACATCTTTGGATACTTTCCTTGTCTAACAGCGGAGTAACCAATTTGAATGGGTACTTGATTCTATTCTTGAGATCTAGAATTACCTCCAACCCCTTGGCCCCATAAGTGGAGCCTTTTCTGCCCTCTTCGCCCTCTTCTAAATGTCTTTGGATTCTTTTCTTGTCAGACAACCGAGTAACCACTTTCAATAGTTCAGTTATTTCCTTGGTTAACTGAACTCACCACATGCATTCTGTGGTTCTTTAAGCAAAAAATCCAATACCATGTCTACAACAGTCTCAACCTGCTTTGGTGTGGTATAAGGAGTGGCTCTTGCATGGGACATTACCTTCTCTTCAACAAGCCTTTTTTGTACTCTAGATGAACCATCTACAAATGGATGGTCATGGGGACCCAAGTGAATAGCACATCTACTACAATTCACATGATCTCTAGGAATGTAGGGCACTGTTTCACACATTCTGGTGGTAGACAACAATAGGAACACACCAAGATCCAAATTCATCCTTCACCTCCCCGCCGCTAGTGGCACCTTTCTTGCCTTACTGAGCCAGTGTGTTCCATTTACAACAGAACATGGTAACAAGTTAGGGAAATCCAAATTGTAGCGTCGTAAATGACCAATGCATCTACTCAATCGCACAATACTTGGAAAGCAGTCAGAGAGACATCTCGCATAATCTGCCCAAACATGACCATCATTTCTGTGTTCCATCCCCACCATTGAGGAGTCTCCCAAGCATGGTGGAAGCTCTCAAAGGCAATATAACCATCATATTGTTATGTGCACATCATGTGCAAATACTAGGAGGCTAACCCATCCTAGGCATGTGAGCATGGGAAGATTTAATCCGAATTTTCCTTCATTTTCTCTCTCCCGTGCGTGAACCTCTTAGGTGGGAAGATTTGATTAATGCTAATCATAATTAGAGATTAATTATGTTTAGTGTATAATACAAATTATGTCATAATTAGAGATTAATTATATTTAGTGTATAATACAAATTATGTCATAAGCTCTCTCTTTAACAGAGAAGAGAAGATGGGGAAGAGAGAATTGATGGAAAGAGAGTGGAGATGGAGAAAGAGGAGGAGAAGAGGGTAGTGAAAGCTCTCCCTCAACGATCGCACGCACATCAAGGGGGGTTTTTTTTAATGGCCGGCAATAGCATGCACCCCCCCATGATTCTTCAAAAATTTTTTAAATAAAAAAAGCTTTATAAGCTTTTGATTAAAGCTTTTTTTTAAAAGAAAAAAACTTTATTCTCATTAAAAAAAAGAGAAATTTCTGTGGAACCTTTTGGCCTTTCGGGTCCAAAATTTTTTTGACCTTTCAAATTTCAGAGTTATTTGTCTCTTCATTTTCCGCAACCCTTGGTTGTCCGCATTGTGAGGTAGCTCTTCGGGTTCCAATTTTTTTTGTCCATTTGTATTCTCATGCGTTCGGGGTACAATTAAATTTTTGAAAAATTCTCAAAAATTCATGGAAAATTAGACAAAGGTTTTTTCCAATTTTTGGAATATCCGATTTTGTCATCCGGCATGTGGCATGTCCATTCAAGTGCCCGTGACCGTTCAATTTCTTGTAAAAATCCATTTTTACCCCAAAAATTTAGAAATTTCATTAAAATTAGAGATTTTAATTGGATTTAAGGATTGCCGGGAAGAATTAAAAAAATTCATAATCGATGGGATTCTCAAGGTAATTATTTGTATAATTGCCAAACCTAGAAAATTTTTAAAAATTTATTTTAGAAATCCTAGAAATTAGTATTTTTTGTATATCAATTATATTTGGGTAAATTTTATTGTTAATTTTTTTTTGGAAATTTTAGATTTGCAATGCCATAATATAGAAGTTTGTGGAGTTCAAAATTAGTAAATTTTGAGGTCCTAGAAAAATAGAGAAACTTAGGAAAAAATTATAATAATTCTTTTTTCTCGAGAATTTAATATTTTTGGAGGTTATTAGTGTTGAAGTACGTTTTCATGTGCTGACATTAGATAGATGCGGGTTATTCGTATATATTTAATGTGAGTGTGCCTCGTATTTGTAGTTACTTCTGTTTGGATTAATTCTAGATGATGTTTTCATGATTTTTTTACCATTGTTTAGCCACCAAAATGCTAATTAAAGCATTTTTTCTTATGTGTAGCCAGTTCTAGTGAATTAATTTGCTAGATCATTTTGGTCAAGGATGTTCAAGTGAAGTTGGTTTGAGTGAATCGTGATTTTTGAAGAACCTTATTATCATGGCTCACATTGACTTCTCAGTAACGTCGATGAGATGTGTGATCATCCTGACTCAGGAAGGGAAGATCTTAAATTACAAGTTGAAGAAGAGGAGGTTGTTAGAAAGAGTGAATTTATGGAAGTAACAAAGCGTTTGAAAGTAACTATTGCCAAATGCCATGATGAGATGGAGTCACTGAAGATGCAGATCTTGACTCTGCAAAAAGCTCTTTTGGCGACACCTCATGCTCATACCAAAGCAGTTGCTCCACCATTTGTGCCAAAGGTATACGGCGGTGAGAAAAAGGAGAAGACTCGAGAATGTGTAGATGCCTGGCTCAATAGGTAGACTACACTTTGCCTTTCATCCATTCACTGGTGTGCAAAAGGTGCAGATGGCGCAATGGTTATTAAAGGGGAAGGCATTAACTTGGTGGAAGGATCTCAAAGAAGATTCCATTCCTACCACTTGGCAAAGTTTCGAGGAAGCTTTCAAAAAAGAGTTTGTCCAACCAGAGGATGAATTCAAAATAATTGCTAAGCTTGTTAAAAATAGCATGGGAAATCAATCTTTTGACAATTATGTGCAAAAGTTTAGACAGTTGGTTGCTAAAGACAAGTTTTATGATTATACCTTGTGTGGGATTTTCATCAATAGTCTAGCTCGTGAGTGACTATCAGTTCGAGGTTAAAAAAAAAATATAAGGTCAAAATGGCTGAGGATGCTATTCGGGCAGCTCAGGTTTTTCATAAGACTATGGTCAACGTCGACACTTCAAAACCATCATCTAATATGAAAAGAAATCCACGTTCACTTTTTCAAATAGTGGACAAAAAAGAAAGTTTTCATACCAAAACCAAAAAATTCAGACAACGCCAATAAGAAGCAAAAATTTGTGAGCAGGGATAATATTGCATGCTTCAAATGCAAGAAAAAGGGACACACGAAGAAATAATGTCCTTTAAATGGAGTTACAGCACCTTTGGCACCTGGACAAAAGGCGACACCGAAGAAGTTTATACCAAAGATATCTGTGCACATTAGAAAACTTCAACATAAATTTTCGGAAGTTAATACTATGCATCTTAAAGGAAGCCAATGTTCAAATTGTACTTTTAGTAAAGATGTTTTTGGTCCAAACAAATTATTTCATGTTTATGGATCAATAAATGGACATTGGGTTCATATTTTGTTTGATCCTAGTTGTAGTACTCACAATTTTATTGACAACATTGTGGTACAGAAGATGAAGCTGGAAACTACACAAAATGATCACATGTACAAGGTCAGGATGGCTGGAGGACAAGTCCAATTTTGGGACAAGAAGGTATCAAAACTACCGTTAGAAATCAAGTTGTACTCAGATAGACTTAATTTCCATGTCACGAGCTTGGGTCATGTAGACATCATTTTAGGGATGGAATGGTTTCATCGAAAAAATAAGGATTTTTCTATTGATTGGGTGGTCAAACATTTAATGTCTTTCCATCACAATGTAAACCTTATTACTCTTAAGGGAAACATTGTTGTACCTAAGGAAACTTTTATTAATGAGCTTGAGTTAATGGAAAATATTTTTAACTATGAACTTTTCCAATTGGTTATGGATCTAGTGTTTTCATGTGTTCATTTTGATGTAAACACTATTTCTTTAGATATTTGGAAAAGTAAAGTGTTAAATTTCATTCAGGATGTATTTCTTGATGAGTTACCTCATGGATTACCTCCTAAACGAGAGGTGGGCATAAAATTGAGCTAGTATTAGGGACAGAATCTATTAGTATTCCTCCATATCAGCTTAGCTAGACTGAGGAAGACGAGGTAGCCAAGCAACTAGTTGAGTAATTGAGGATGACTTAGACTAGACCAAGCAAGTCTCCTTGGGGTGCACCAGTTCTCCTGGTTAAGAAAAAAGATCAAGGTGCTTGGTGGATGTGTATTGATTACAGACGTCTTAACAAGGTTACAATTAAGAAAAAATACCCATTACCTAGATCAAACGATCTTATTGATAGGTTGCAAGGAGCTAAGTATTTCACAAAGCTTAATTTGCGAACCGGTTATCATCAGATCCATATTGCAGAGAGGAAGATGTTCCTAAAACTGCTTTTAGGGCACGTTACGACCATTATGAATTTTTAGTGTTACCCTTATGCAGCACCAACAACTTTCCAACATATGATGAATGATTTATTTCGCGATCTCTTAGAAAAATGTGTGGTGGCTTTCTTAGATGATATTTTGATATATAGTAAAACTTTGGTTGAGCATAAGGATCATCTTAAAGAGGTTCTAGGAAGGCTCAGGAAGGAGAAACTATATTTTATTTTATCTAAGTGTGATTTCTTCAAAAAGGAATTGTTATTCTTGGGTCGTCAGAAGATCTCTCGAGATAGCTTAAGTATAGATTTGGATCAGATCCAAAAGGTTTTAGAATAGCCAGTTTCGTGTACGGTCACGCAGTTAAGATCTTTCTTAGGTTTCATGGTATTTCTTTCAAGGATTATTCTAAGTTGACAATGCTTTTTACCAACCTTCTTAAGGGTAAAAATAAGAAGTCCAGTTCTTTGTTTGAGTGGAATGAGAAGCTATCTCGAGAGATCTTCACCAACAACTTTCCAACATATGATGAATGATTTATTTCGGGATCTCTTAGAAAAATGTGTGGTGTTCTTAGATGATATTTTGATATATAGTAAAACTTTGGCTGAGCATGAGGATCATCTTAAAGAGGCTCTAGGAAGGCTCAGGAAGGAGAAACTGTATTTATTTTATCTAAGTGTGATTTCTTCAAAAAGAAATTGTTATTTTTGGGTCAGAAGATCTCTCGAGATAGCTTAAGTATAGATTTGGATCAGATCCAAAAGGTTTTAGAATGGCTAGTTTCGTGTACGGTCAAGCAGTTAAGATCTTTCTTAAGTTTCGTGGTATTTCTTTGAAAATTTGTCAAGGATTATTCTAAGTTGACAATGCCTTTTACCAACCTTCTTAAGGGCAAAAATAAGAAGTATTTTATTTTATCTAAGTGTGATTTCTTCAAAAAGGAATTGTTATTCTTGGGTCAGAAGATCTCTCGAGATAGCTTAAGTATAGATTTGGATCGGATCCAAAAGGTTTTAGAATGGCCAGTTTCGTGTACGATCAAGCAGTTAAGATCTTTCTTAGGTTTCGTGGTATTTCTTCAAAAATCTGTCAAGGATTATTCTAAGTTGACAATGCCTTCTACCAACCTTCTTAAGGGTAAAAATAAGAAGTCTAGTTCTTTGATTGAGTGGAATGAGAAGCTACAAGGAACTTTCGATACTTTGAAAAATAAAGTACAAGATGCTCCTGTGTTAGCCTTGTGGGATCCTAGCAAGCTAAGCTTACATCATTAAGACTGATGCTAGTGATTTTGCGGTAGGCACAGCTTTGTTCTAGGATGGGAAACTTATGGCCTTCGAGAGTAAGAAACTCAATGATGCACATAGTAGGTGCCTAGTTCAAGAGAAAGAGTTGTATGCGATCATTTATGCTTTAAAGGCATGGAGACACTATCTCTATGGGTCTCAGTTTATGGTCTTGACAGATCACCAGTCTTTACAATACATTTGTGATCAACCGAACTTGAAGGGTAGAAAGGCCAGATGGGTTGAGTTGATGTAGGACTTTGATTTCATGATTAAACACATGAAAGGTAGCTTGAATTGCATTGCTGATGCGTTGAGTCGAGTTGGTGAAGTTAATGAACTTAGCTTCACGAAAATTACTTCCAGCTTGTACAATTCACTCGGGGAAAAATGTAGTACAGATATTTTCTTTGGAAAATATTACAATTTGGCAAAATCAGGGTCCAACTCGGAGGTAGATCAAAACCTGGTGAATGAACAAAAAACCAACTAGTTTTTTATTCGAAATGGTCTTTTATTCCAAAATGATAAGGTTTGCATGCCGGATGTGCCGAAAATCAAACTGAGGATCCTATTTGAGTGCCATGATGCACCATCGATAGGATATCCTAGCATACAACGTACCTTGGCTTTCAAAAATGAAAGATTTAATTCATAGTTATGTGGTCTGATGTCATCAATGTCAAATAAACCAGGCTGAACGCCTTGAATATACTGGGTTATTACATCCTTTGGATATTCCGTCTTGAAAGTGGGAAAGTATTTCCATGGATTTCATTATGGGAATTCCACATACCAACAGGGGTCACGATGCCATTTGGGTAGTCGTGGATAGATGGACAAAGATGGCTAGGTTTTTACACACAAAGACAACAGTTAAAGTGTCGAAATTGGTTTACCAATTTATCGAGCAAGTGTTTAGACTATATGGTCTACCTTTTGATATTGTGAGCGATCGGGACTCTAAGTTCACGGCTCATTTTTGGCAGGAAGTTTTTAAGAAATTGGAAGCTACTTTGAGTATGAGTTCCTTTGATCACCCGTAATCTGATGGCAAACAATGTGTGTGAATAAGATTTTAGAGGATATACTTTGTGCATATATCTCTGGAAAACCATTGAGTTAGGAAAAGTATCATCCAATGATGAAATTTACCTATAATAGTTCTAAGCATATGGCTACTGGTTATAGTCCGTTCATACTTATGTATGGGTATCAACCCAGGGCACCTCTTGATGTCAATCTTAAGGACATTGAGCTTGATACATTGAGGGATTTCTTGTGTAATATTCATGAAATTTTGACACAAGCTCAGGATTCTATCGGGAGTGCTCAAGATAGAGCACAGTTTTATACTGATAGGGGACGCTCACCTTGGTCTTTTGAGCCAGGAGCATTGGTTTATTTGAAATTTTCTAAAGATTCTTAGACTTTGTCAATAAGAAAATGCTCAAACTACCTCCTCATGTCAGAGTTCATCCAGTCTTTCATGTCAGTAGACTGAAAGAGAAGCTGGGAGGTGAGGATAACATAGCTACTCCTCAAGAACTCATTGAAGTCAAAGATTTATCTTATGTTCCACATGAACTTGAAAAGGTACTTGAATTCAGGGAAAGGAAACTTTGTAGTTGCTTAATCCCTGAGGTTAAAATTAAGTGGAAAGAAAGGGAAATTGAGGACTCAACTTGGGAGTCAGTAGAAAATTCAGCGCAAGTTTTCTTCTTTTCATTGCAAGGGTGAAATGTTTTGAGAGAGGGGAAGTATGTTATGCACATCATGTGCATATACTGGGATGCTAACCCACCCTAGGCATGTGAGCATGGGAGCATGAGAACATGCTCTAGTGGGACTATGGTTAGGGTCAGACAACCAAGGGTCACACATAGAAATGGAAGGCCAAGCGTCACTCTGAAAATGGAAGGTCAAGAGTCACTTTGGAAATGGAGAGTCAAGAGTCACTTGAGAGATCTCCTATATAATAGGGGCATGGGGCACTCTCAAGGGATGTTCTCTTGTGTAGATCATTATATCTACTCTCTTGCCATTTCATGGTAGAGATATGTGGTGCTGCTGGATTGAAGACATACTTCTTGGTGGTATGGGACACCAAGGTTAGGTATGTGGATCTTGATTATATTTATGTGTGCACCCTTGGGCTCGGGGGTGGTTGGGTGGATGAGTATATGCCTGGATTATGTATGTTTATGTATAGTGATTAGCTAGAGATATCTTTAGGGTTTAACACATATTTAGTGGGAGCTCTTACACTGCCCATTTATCTTACACATTAGCAAATACAGCATGCAGGATACTAGTAAGTGGTAAAACTTTAATCATGTCAAATACACTTGTATTTTTTCTCTGCTCCTCATTGATCATTGGTTTTTGTTCTTCCATGGCTGCATCATCATCCACAAGACTCGAAGCAAGGAGGAGTTTGTAAAAAGAATGCATGTTTGAACGTATCTTTCTTCTGAGGATTATAGAGTTTGCACCTCAATATTTACTTTCTCACCACCTAGTGTCAATTTGATGCATGTCTGTAGTTCTCCCAGTTCAAAATGCTCTTGTAGGTCCGAAATGGATACCTCGCAATATCGATGAATTAGAGCAAAGAAATTTTTTTGTTCCTCTTGTAGGCCCATAAACTATGACATAGCGAGGCATTACTAATCGTTTAATATAGACACACACAGAAAAGCAACAAAACCAAACGATCTCAACAATGAACCATTTCACTCCTAAAAGTCCAACATCAAAATGGAGATAACGAGGATATAAGCACAATCAAAATAACTTCCTGACATAACATTTTAGAAGACAAGTGCAATTGGGTATGTATTCAAGAAAAAAACTCTTGTACTGTCTAATTTATTCAAAGATGTTCTAATTTATTATTTGAGTGATGGCATTTGAGTGCTATTTTTTTTAAATCATCACAACAGTCCAATTTATTCTTAGAGTGATGGCCTTTAAATCATCACGATGGCCCAATTTATACTTAGAGAGATAGCTTTTTAATCATCACAATGGCATTTATATTTAGAGTGATGGCCATGTTGATGTAAATCATCACGATGGCCCAATTTATACTTAGAGAGATGGCTTTTTAATCATCACAATGGCATTTATATTTAGAGTGATGGCCATGTTGATGTAAATCATCACGATGGCCCAATTTATACTTAGAGAGATGGCTTTTTAATCATCACAATGGCATTTATATTTAGAGTGATGGCCATGTTGATGTAAAAATGTAAATAAAATGAAAGAAATTTAAAAGGCTTCTCACCATAAAAACAACAAAATAATTAAATTTTAAAAATTTTGTAACGCTTCCCACCACAAAATTTGAAATGCATCTCACCACAAAATTTAAGAAAGTGAGAGAGACACACAAACAGAGAGGGAGAGATACGGAGAGAGAGAGAAAAGAGATGTTTTACTTATTAAATTTTTAGTGGCGCCCAATCTTTTTTTTAAAAAATCTGCGACATCAACCCTTTGCAACAAGTAACAAACCCTTCTCTTACCCTTGGTCTGAACACTAGAAATCCATCTTTTCACAAACCCTAGCTCTTCATCTCTCCATCTCTTTGCTGACCAAGAACTTCGAGCTCTCCATGCTATTGTCGAGAAAATCAAGGTTAGCCCAAGTTTATTCAATTAATCTCATGTTCGATTTTCTAGTTCGAATTTTGGTTTGATTTCTTTATCGAATGCTATCAATAAGCTTAATTAATTTTATGGTTTGCCCATGCCAAGCCCGTGCTCGCGGTCTACAGACATGGCTATGCAATTTCTTTTTTTCATCATGGTTAATGTTTAGGTTATGCTCTTCGTCGAAGATATTTTTACTCGGTTTCTATGCTTTTACTGGTTCGATTTCACCGCGTCGCCGTGGCCTATATGCCAAAAGACCCTTAGCCATTGTGTTGGTTTAAATTGGCACTAGTACTCAACCCGTGCATTGCGGTATGTAAAAGACATTAAGAAGCAAAACACACGAATGGAAGCCGGAATACAAAAGGGTCAATCGAAGGGATTTTTTTCTCTTATTTTTTAGAAATCGAGGATTTCTCTTTTCTCTCCTCTTCTTGTACTTTGGTTGTCTGTGGTTAATATGTAATAGATAGATAGATAGGGTGAGTTATTTTTTAGTTCTTTTCCAAGCTAGTGGCCCCGCCTTTGATGCTCCTTGACTACCATTATGAGCCTTGGCTCACTTCTCATACATACTCTGCTATACACACATATATTTGGAAACCTTGATTTTCTCCTTAGGGAATCGTTTTTTTCTCTTCACGAGACCACCCTCAACTTTTTTTTTAATAAAATATATAAAAACATAGAATTGTTTTAAATGGCCGGCGGCCTTTGGGTCACCACCTCACCTTCGGTAACCTCCATGGCCCCCCTCCCCTCACTAGCCATGTGGAGGCGGGGTCTTGTGTGGCAGTAGAGGCACGAAGGAGAGACCCTGCCAGCAACCTCCATCACCTTCTCTCCCCATCATCATCATGAGACCCGCCGCACCTCTCTTCACGATGCATCATCTTCCTCTCGGAGGCAACCTCTCCATGGCATCTCCTTGCCGTCGTCTCCTCATCACCTCCACGTAGGCTGCGTGGCCTTCTTCACCTCCCCCCACCTCGTCAAACTATCCTCCGTTTTCCTCTTCAGACACCCCCACTCCTTCGCCAACAACCCCCCCCCTCCCCCGTCTTCTCAACTATCACCCCACCTTCTGAAGAAGGGCAACACGGGCTCCTTCTCGGCGCAGCCCTACCTCTTCAGCCTGCTCTCGGCCCTCTTCTGGACCTACTACGGCATCTTGAAGCGCAGGGGAATATTTGTGGTCACCATCAACGCCACCAGTTGCACCTTCCAAGCCTTCTACCTCTGGTTCGCCACCACCGCCCAAAGGGTGCGTTCTAAAATAATCGTCAATTATTATAAGTCCTACATTAAGTATTAACCCATCTTGCTTGGTGACTGGCTTGGTGACCAACCCATCTTGCTTGGTGACGGGCTTGGTGACTGATCTTATATTCTTGTATTTTGCTTTGATCAGAGGAAGACCTCGTGTGTTCTCCTCGTCCTCGTGGTCTCCTACGTCGCTCTTCGATCGTCTTCACCACATTGCTAAAGCATGGAGAGGAGCCCCTCATTCCCGTTGGCATCCTCTACACTGTCACCTTCGTCTTCTTTATTATAGCTCCCTTAACCATCATCGTAAGCTTCCAACTAATTCACAGCTAGAAAGCTTACTTATGAAGCAGCAATGTCTCACATGGAAGTGGCTATGGCGATCGTTTAACGCCCATAATAATATGTTGGTTAATCCTTTGTGTCGATATTCCGCTTAATGCGCTAGCTAGGGCATTAACTTTCAAAACACTAACTACTTTATTCCTGAGAATAAAGAGTAGTATATGTGTCGTTTGCATGCTCCCAACAAAACAAAACGGGAATACAAAACATCAATCGAAGAATTTTTTCTTAGAAATCCAAGATTTTTCTTTTCTCTCCTCTCCTTGTGCCTTGGTTGTCCATGGTTAATATATATAGTATAGATTGCTATAGCGTTTGGTATGCCAAAAAATATATGGCCTATATGCGACAAGACCCACTGACCATAGGTAGCCTTTGTAGCCCACACCAGGGCGGGCTACAGGCCATGCTTGGGCTGAATCAAGTTAACACCTAATAAATTTGAAATGCTACGATGCCGAGCTTGAGTGAACTTATATCTCAGCTAATGAGTGTTAAAATGTCTCAGTGGTGAAACTATACTAAGCGTAAACCACATCTAATAGAAGCTTGAAAGCTAACATGGGATGCAGTCTGCAAGGGTAACGCGGTGACAATGTAGTGTAGAAGAAGAAGGGCTTAATGTAGTGTTGGGATATAACACAATAGCAAAAGCAATCATAGGAAATATCAGTATGAAGAAGGAGGAGGAGATGAAAGGGACGCGATTGAAGTGTGTTGCGCTATAATAGCTTTTGCAGTTGCTTCCGATGGTGGGTGGTGCATGATGTTGGAAGACAGGTTTAAACAGGGAAGAACGATAAAAGCGCGTGGCCACCTTTTACTCTTCGTCGACATCATTGGACATAAAGTTTTCCACCACAACATATAAGGAAGACCGTGTGTGACTTACGCTGTATGTAGGCTGTAACCTCCTTTGTAGAGATTTAACGAAGACGAAGCTCTAGAGCACTCTATCACACACGTCACACAGCTGTGATAAAATGCCCCACAACCTGTCCATGGTTTTGGCACAGCCAGCATGCATTTGTGACCTTAAAGGACTTTTTTAACTTGATTAAATTGGGTTGCCAAACTGAATATTTGGGAACTGGCAAAGTTGACCCTAGTATGGGTATGAATGCAGGGGGTAGCAATGTTATAAAGCCACTTCCTTACGATAATCTAACACCTTTGGATAAGGCAAAGGATTATAAAGAAGGCAGAGCTGCAATGAAATTTGACACATTCATTGGGGCAAAAGACAGGCTCAATGCTCTAAAGAAAAAAAAGCACCTAAAAAGCTAGGCTTCTTTCAAACTCTCTCTCCCTCTCTTTTTGTTTATTTCTATCCCTCCCTTTCTCTTTCCTCCTTGTTGACTCATTTTCAATGTATGCACAAGATGATTAAGGGATCATAATTATGATTAAGATTAGCTAATCATGGATCAGGGAAAGCACATAGGGATCAGGGTTTTTATTGCTTTTTCTCTCCAAATAGATTGGAGGTTAATTGCTTTGCACGTTAGAGATAAGGCTTAAGCTTTTTGATCCACTTCTAATCACTATATTTGATAATCTCCTAATCCCTTTTCTAATTATCTTTCAAGAGGGGTTAATTTGTGAAGGTTTGCATGTGGGCATGGATTATGGCGATTAATTGATCTATGATTCTTTGCTCAAAACCTGGCCTTGTATCATTGTATAAGTGGCCACTTGGCAGTAGATTACATGTCTAGAGGAGGTGAAGATTACTACACTTAAACTTGATTTTTTCTAGATATGCATTTAATTCTGTGTGATGCTCTCTAATTGTGGTAAATTGATTGTGCTGTGGTGGGCATTAATTATTGATTCCCTGCCTGAAATGGAGTGATCACAAAGCTGAGATTTGGGATAACCATCATGGAGTAATACAAGTTTAAAAGATAATCTCATACAATAATGCCATGATGCCTAAGTGATTTAGCCTTTCGCCAAAGAATGAAAATAGACTTCCACAAGCCAAGGTTTGAAAGCCATGAGGCTCCAAGAGTCAAGATGACCAATTTCATAAGATGTCAAAAAGGTGTCAAAAGGTATAATAATGGTCCATGAGCCGGGTTGAGCTCCCTTTTATATTTGAGCCTATGACCATGGTCCTAAACCTAATCTAAAGTTGTTGCTTCATTACAAACCATCCCCTTCTATAATAATTTCATCTTTGAAATCCAAGGTGGTCACGCAAAATCAAACATATACAAAAGGCTATGTATGAAAGCCAAAAATTATGACCAAGTCAATGTCATGGAAGAACCAAATACCATAACATGAGGAGCATGACTCCCAGGGTCAAATGGAAAGCCTCCTGTTTTGATGATGAAGCTAAGAAATCTCCCACCTGGATCAAAGGGAAAGTGTGAGAGATCACTGTCGATGATGAAAGTAGTCAAATATCCCCCAGGGTCAAAAGTAAAGTGCAAGAAGCATGTCGATGATGAGGCTTGGTATGAATCCTCTTGGGTCAAATGGATAAATGAAGTATACATCATGGACCCTCAAATCTAATGTGACAATGGCTCTTGGGTCAAAAGGAAATCTTAAGTTCAAGGGATAGCTCATGAATAAGCCTATCTCCTTATGACTAAAACATGAAATTGACATCCAGGGTATCTACCAAATGGAAGCAAAACTCCTAATTGGAATGTCAAATGGTCCATGTAGATCAAGACCATGACATGTCACAAGTGCATCACAATGGTATGCCATGTTATCAACTACCATACATCCCAAGTGGCATATAATGCATCTGAAGATGAATGTCCCAGCTCCAAGGAAACTAGGGTTGTGTAGACAATTATGAAATCCAAAGAAACACATCTTAGAGTCGACATCATGTAGGAACTCATGTGAATCAATGCCATCATCCACTATAGCATAGCTCGAATCATTGTTAGGGTTCATCAACACAAACACGAATACAACAAGCAGACACAATTTCTCCACAAGGAACATGTTGAATAGGCAAAAACAGACATTAAGACATAGCAGAAACGTAATGCTCAGAGAGAGATTTGATAGAGTAAGGTCACACAAGAGATAAAACACTCCAAATCCTGCTTCATTCTTTTCTCTCCTGTGCATTACATTGCTTCCCCTTGTTTTCTACCTTTCTCAAAATGTTATTCGTTCCCCAAAACGTTATTCTTGAATAACCGTTACCTATCTTAACTTCCAAGATCCCAAGAAAGTCATCATACATTCCTACCACCTTATAATTCTGACTTAGCTCATATCCAACTTTAATAAATATCTGACTTCTTACATATCCGACTTACTACATATCTGACTTAGCAACATTCAACTTAAGAGAACTATGCCTTCAACACATGGCACGTCCCGGTGGTAGATTTCAAAGAAATCTGACTCGGATCCACATATCCCTTGATCAGCTCAAAATGGCAGCAGACAAAAGTAAAATCATGCTGCTACATCAAACAATTGTAGCAACATCAAAAGTCTGGTCCACCTGCTGTTCAGTAACCTGAACATCCTTATCTGTTGTTGCTACATCCACACTTTGTAATGAAACTGGTTCCTTAAACAGCTCAGCAACCTTTATCTGCTCTGCACCTTACATCTCTACCTCAGGCACTTGGTCTGCAACGAGGGTGGCCACGGAGCGAGCCCATTGCAGCGAGCCAATTTGCAAATTATTTTCAAATCAATACGAGATACGAGCAGTTTCTTGTCATGTATCCATTGAAAGTGAGCAAGAATGACACATGACATACCAAAAAAAAAGCAGGCTTACTACATGACATGCCATACCACCTTCAAGACATACCACCTTCAAGACAATGTATTCAAGACACAAAATAAAAGCAGGCTTCCTACATCCACCAAAAATGCTACATCCAAACTGTCTTTAAATAAAAGTTCAAATATCACGCTACATCCACCAAAAATGCTAATATATAAACTGTCTTTAAATGTCTTTAAAAAAAAGTTTAAATATCACGCTACATCCACCAAAAATGCTAATATCCAAAATGTCTTCTGTCTTGACAAAAAATGCTAAGATCCAAAATGTCTTTAGTCTTCTTCAAACTGCAAAAAAGTAAGAAATTAATGAACATTGCATTTATAGAGGATTATGGGGTATTAACAGTGCCTTGTCTTATTAATTTGGGAATTACCTTTGTAGAATATGGCTCCAATAGCTTATTATATATGCGATGGTCCTTTTCAAAGATAATAACATTACGTTCCATGACCGCTGCAATAAGTCCAAGAGTTCCAGTCCCAGCAAACAAGTCAACAATAGTATCCCCTGTCTTTGAAAAGAGAGATACTATGTACTTGCATAGCCTCTGCCCTCTTTGGCAACCACCTCTCCAAGGCTTTCCCTTTCGTTTTACCATATCCTCTTCAGGAACACTACATAAACACAGAGATGAGAGACCCAAAAACCTAAACCCTAAATACATAGACATTGTTTTTAATCACAGATCCAGAGTCGATCCCTTACATATCTTGAATGAGGTCTTGTTCCAGATCTAATTCACTCCCAAGATTTTGCTCTTCCACCTTATCTCCATACATCCGTAAATACTGCCTTGGTGTACTTGAGCGTACAAAAACAGATAGAATAAGACATGCAACCTGTAATGAAATCCATTCAAATAGTAGTGAATTCCTTAGGCTATAAGTTGAAATAGACATAGACATAAGAATTTTTGTAGAAGAGAAGTGTGCAGCTACCTTTGTTACAAGTTGTCCCATCTTCTTTCCCACTGGTGGAGTGCATTTGACCACTTGTCGATGAAAGACCACAAATCCTCTAGATGTTGCCTCATGCTCTATCTTCACTCCTTCTTCCATTGTATAAAGGCATGTTATGAAGCCATGATCATTAAGACAAAAGTCTACAAATTGAAAAGTTGCCTCATATAGACTTTTGCTAACCACATTCCAAGGTGGCACTCTGTGTCCCAAACAACCCTCAACAACGAGGTTTGAGGGGAAGTCTACAAACACCATCTCCACACAATAGTCAGTCCTTTTCCCATGGACTTTTCCTTTATTACAAAGCACATTCATGGCTTCCAAAACATGTTTGAATAGAGGGGATGGCCCTTCTATGTTCTTACAGTCCCTTGCAAGGTCCTCGATGGAGGTATTGAATGCATATACCATGCCTGCGAACTCCCACAATGCAAGAAGAAACACAGAAGAAGATTGATTGGTAAGAGAAAAATATTTATCACCCCAATAAACATACACTACTGTTAACGGCATGATATCACCTTTCAAAGGTGCTGGTTGGATCATAGACGAGGCTACATGTACATTGCCCGAAGTACTTGTTGTTTGATGTACTTCTCTTTGTCTCCTATTTGCATCCAATGCTTGACTCACTATATCCCTCCCTAGGTTAACTGGTAGAGGGTGCATTCTAGATGTAGAGGCTATAGATGTGGCATGAGAGCTCGTAGAGCAGCCACGTACTGCAGTCAATGGTATACTCTGCACAAAGACAACTTATGGTTATAAATTACCTCATCAAAAAACTTTATCATCGTGCAAAAATCAGAGACAACTTATGGTTACCTCATCAGAACCCTCCACTATGGTCATCTTAGCCAATATAGCTAAGTGTTGATCATGTAATTGAATTTCTTCATCTGGCACAACAAACCTCTCCATGTCTAGCCACCAGGGGCATCTTGTCTTTTCAACACTTGATAGAGGCTAACCATGCATTTCAAAAATAGAAACGTTTTATCATCATACATACATTTTATCATCATGACCATGATTACAGAAAACACTTACTCTCCCAAGGTGCAGATCCGCATATATATATCGTGGAGTATCCTCGCAAATCCATAACAACACAAGAGGTGGTATGGCCTGTACTACACCACTATCCACCTCTTTCAGCAGCCATCTAAATTCCAAATGGAAAGGAAAACTAAAGTCAATAGGCTATATAAGAAGCATAAGGAGAAGAAATAAAATTGACCAAGTTTTTTTTTTACCTATAAACAACTCGATGTGTTGCAGAGCGTAGCCCTTTTTGTGTGTCAATATCATTGCTAAATTTTATATCCCCCTGATGAACTCTGAAAGCTTTTTTGAAATACTTTCGTCGATGAAAGACGACATAGTTTATAAAGGAATTAATGGAAGGTAAGGAGATTCTATCACAATTTTCAATCTCCTCCAGAAGCTTGGAGCCATAAGAACTTATTTGTAGCCAGAACACAAATGAATGTAGCCACTCTCTAGCTTTTGCTTTGTCTTTAGGCAAGTACTCTATCTCTCGAATGCTAGCTTGTGAATTATCCAACATTCGAACTAAGAATGCCTTATCTTCATCCCTAACTTGTGCAGCCCCAATCATGTTCAGTTTCTCTTCTGTCGCAATATGGGTCCCTGCTGCATGCCAAGGAAGTGACAAAACAGCACGCCAAAAGTATTCTCCGTTGGCAGGGTCTGCTATGCGGGCAAACTTTCCCACCCTATTCTTATACAGAATTTCTACCTCTCTTATCACCTTAGCCCTTCCGTCTACATCCATGCCCTTAGCCTTGACCTCGATTTTCATCTCCATATCGTCCTACAGAGTCCATTTAATTACAAAATTACTCTTGCATACATTAAACATATTTCGCATAATTAAGTAGATCTTGCATACCTTTAATATCTTGCATACCTTAAACACAAGCCATGCCAATATATTTATTGGAACAGAAAACCAGCTTTTTTTGCCACGAGTGGGGCACTTTTTCATTTCATTCTCCATCCAAGCCTTGTCCTCATCATCGAGCTCTGCAAGGAGGGTAGTCTTATCGGACTCACCAATTCTCCTTATTTGGAAGAGCCTATCCCCAAAAGTTGTTGGTACAAAGGCATAGTCATGCATCCTAGTACAACCAATGCAGAGTTGAAGCAACATCATGCAATCAATGCCAAGAGCAAAAAAGAGAAAAATAATAAAACATATACTTATTCAATCTGGAAAGAGAAAACATCAGCTCTCCAACGTCAGCCTTCTCGAATTGTAGAAAGTCACAGGCCACCAGACAATGCTTAGAGATGTCATTTGGAAATTCTGAGTAAAAGGAAAGAAGATGGGAAGGTTATATTAGATGCATACATAAAATTGTATAAATAGATAAAAACATTTCAAATCACCCTCACCTTGAGCAATCAAATCCATCCAAGATTTATAGCGGTTGTTTCCATCCAGTACATGTATCATTTTACCCTGGATGAACGGTCCCCATTCTGGCATATTTCTGAGAGACTCTTCAAAAGTTCCATTCACATCCCTCCATGTTGAACTCCATGACAATGTTGTTTCTTCAGTCAGAGGAGTCTCCTCTCCATCCAAATCAAACATGGACACCGTGAACGCCCCCTTGCTTTCAAGATACCCACCAAGGTTCTTGAATGCTCGACCAAGGTTCTTATCAGTACTGGGGCATAGTCTCCTTATGGCCTCTGTTGGAAGAAGCCTACACAAGGGGATCTTGGGGGGGGGGGTGCTGAATCTAACTCTAATTCGATCGATGAATGCAGTTGGAGTAGAGGTTTTAAGGATCTTTCCGAAAATTTCTGCTTTGATGCTCTCTGTTTTTCTTGTCTCAGTTGTCAATGTGTCTCCACCTTCTTCTTCTTCATTATCATCCTCTCTATCATTCCCATCTTCTTGTCTATCATCACCCTCTCTCTCATCCTCCTGTCTATCATCCTCCTGTCTCTCTCTATCATCATGCTCTCTCTCATCCTCCTCTCTATCATCCTCTCTATCATCTTCTCTGTCATCATCCTCTCTCTCATCCTCCTGTCTATCTTCCTCTCTATCATCATCCTCTCTCTCATCCTCTTGTCTCTCATCCTCTCTATCATTCTGTCTCTCATCCTCTTCTTGTCTGTCATCCCTGTCTCTCTCATTCTCATTCTCCATCAACACTTGGCCTTGACTCTGAACTTCCTCATCAAACAATCCTCGAGACACCCTGTCGGTTGTTCTTCTTGCCTGTAATTTTTTGGAGCGTTTAGTAGGAGGTAGTAAGGAATCCATACCAGCAAAACAACAATCTTTTTGAGAACAAGAAGATCTAGTCACATAACGTTGGGAGTTGGTGTCCATTTTCAAAGATATAACTCTTCTCACAAAAAGTAAAGTAAACTACACGAATTATTCTAGGTAGTATAATCATGGGTTGGCATGGGTTGGCATGGGTAGTATAATCATGGGTTGGCATGGATTATTTAAGGTTGTATAATCATGGGTTGGCAGGGTTGGCGCAAAATATACGGATTATTCAAGGTTGAAAATAATCTCGGGTTGGCACAAAGTATACGGATTATTCAAGGCTGTAAATTCCTAATCATTAATAACAAAGTGCTCGAAAAATCCTTTTCCCAAAAAGGATTTCATTCCTCTGCAACGGCTGGAAGGAAAGGTACACTCGTGCATTTTCTACGACTATCCTCTGCAGCTATCGTCTTCTACAACTATCTTCTACTCTATTCTCTGCAGCTGTCGTCTACAACTATCCTCTTCCACAATTATCACCTGCAAATATCCTCTTCTACTCTATGCGTGTTTGCAAGCATGTAAGTCCCCCTCTCTCTATCTCTCTGTGCTTGCAATAATGTACTGCTATTGATTATTGATGGCATAGTCATGGCTCTGTAGTTTTAGCTCTACAGTGGCCATATTGAGGATCAAAACATGTCTATGTAGGGCCTCCAGGATCAACTGCGCTGAGCGCACTTGATCCTGGAAGCTCTACAATGACAAGGATGGCATAGTCATGGCTCTGCACATGCAAGTCTCGAGATAGCTTTGCAGTGGCTATGTTTAGCTCTCTGCTTGTAATAATGAACTGCTATTGATTACAATCTGGATTTTAATGGCCAATGTAAAAACTCATTCTCTACAATGACTATGATGGCATAGTCATGGCTCTGCAGATGAATTCTCGAGATAGCTCTGTAGTGGCCATGTTTAGCTCTACAGTGGCCATATTGAGGATCAAAACATGTCTATGTAGGGCCTCAAGGATCAAGTGCGCTGAGCGCACTTTATCCTGGAAGCTCTACAATGACTATGATGGCATAGTCATGGCTCTGCACATGCAAGTCTCGAGATAGCTTTGCAGTGGCCATGTTTAGCTCTACAGTGGCCATATTGAGGTGTAAATTTTCTGCTGGATAAGACATGTTTATGTAGGTCCATGTTGACATGTTTATGTAGGTCCATGTTTATGTAGGTCTGTCTATGTAAGGCCTCTAGGATCAAGTGCGCTGAGCGCACTTGATCCTTGAAGCTCTACAATGGCTCTGCAGATGAAACCTCCAGATAGCTTTGCAGTGGCCATGTTTAGCTCTACAGTAAGTAGCCATGTCTATGTAAGGTGAATTTTTTTACTGGATCAAGACATGTCTATGTAGGGCCTCCAGGATCAAGTGCGCTGAGCGCACATGATCCAGGAAGCTCTACAATAGCCATGTTAGCTCTGCAGATAAAGCATAAGCCAATGTTTAGCTCTACAGTGGCCATGTTGAGGTCTAAATTTTTTGATGGGCATGTTGAGCACTTATTTTTAATAAAAACATTGACATGTTTATTTTTAATAAACATGTGGATGCCTCCATAGATAGACAAGACATGCCTGTGTAGGGCCTCCAGGATCAAGTGCGCTGAGCGCACTTGATCCAGGAAGCTCTACAATAACCATGTTGAGGTCTAAATTTTTTGATGGGCATGTTGAGCCCTTATTTTTAATAAAAAGATAGACATCTTTTGCTAATGTGGATAGACAAGACATGCCTGTGTAGGGCCTCCAGGATCAAGTGCGCTGAGCGCACTTGATCCAGGAAGCTCTACAATAACCATTTTAGCTCTGCAGTGCAAGCATAGACAATGTTTAGCTCTACAATAACCATTTTAGCCAATGTTTAGCTCTACAGTGGCCAAGGGCTCAACATGCCCATCAAAAACATAGACATCTTTTGCTAATGTGGATGCCTCCATGGATAGACAAGACATGCCTGTGTAGGGCCTCCTAGATCAAGTGCGCTCAGCGCACTTGATCCTGGAGGCCCTACATAGATCAAAATACAAAATACAAGATCAAGACCATCTTGTGCAAGTAGACAAAATACAAAATACAAACGCAAGGAAAAGACGCACATTTAAAAAACGTAAAAGAACATACTCTCTTTCGGGCAGGTGATGCTCGGGCAGGTGATGCTCGGGCAGGTGATGCCCTTTGTCGTGAGGGTGAGAGTTGCAACATGAGCGCAGCAGACATCTTCATCTTCAACGTTGTTGTACTTCACAACGTTGTTGTACAGTCGTGTAAATATTTCTAAAAGTCGTGTAAATATTTCTAAAAAGGACTTCTTCTAAAAGTCGTGTAAATATTCGTGTGAATATATATTATTGTGCTTACTTGAACATTAAACCACTAAAAATTAAACCACTGTAGTACAAGGAAAAATGTGCAAATTATACTTCAAAATCGTATTGGGAAAATTACAAAACAAAATCCTTCTGGGAAAATTGCAGTACAAAATTACAAAAACAAAATCCTGGAAGGGGAAAATTACAAAACAAAAACGTACTGGGCAAATTTAGTTTTAGTCCTACTGGGAAAATTACAGGGCAAAATCGACAAAATCCTACTAGAAAAATTGCAGGACAAAATTGTGGGGAAATTTATGCATCCCCACTGTCATCTTCTTCACTGTCATCTTCTTCACTGTCATCTTTCTCACACTGGGAGTCGGGGATGTTCTCTGCATCTGCATCATAGCCTGTGCCTGTGTCTGCCTCGGGCATTTCAATTGGCATTTCTTTATGTTCTGCTTCCTCTTCCTGCTCGGGCATTTCTTCAGGCATTTCTTCATATTCCTCCTCTTCCTCCTCCTGTATTTCCTCTTCCTCTTCTTCTTCCTCGAAAGGAAAATTGTACCAGTCCACCCGAGAATATTCTGTGGTGGAATCGCTATCTGCGATTCCATCATGGCAGCTCTCATACCATTCAGCGGTATCTGGCTCCTCTGGAGCCATTTCACTATTTTCACTATTTTCTTCTTCAGAGGTATCACCCTCTGAAAATGTTGAGAAAACTAGAGATAGTAATATATAAATAGAAAGACAGAGCAGCTCCATTGTATCTTAAGAGGAGGGTGGTCTGAGAGCAACTAATAAGAAGCAATGGCAAAACAGTGCATGAGAAATAACATATAAAGAGAAGAAGGAGTTTTACCACGAGTTGATTGATTGCAACTCGTGAGTAAATATACTAAAAATAGCTTTTCCTTTCATTAGACTTTCATTCCAAGGAAGCCTATGCCTTTTCTCACGTGTAATGTATATAGTATTGTTTTGAATATTATACTTTCTTTTTCTCACGTGTAATGTGTTTTGAATATTATTACTTTGTTTTGGATATGTGTGCTCACATTATACTTTCTTTTGGAATGTATTCCTGAAATGTAGGGATTCTGAGTCAGATGTTCAGATTTTTCTACACAAAGTTGGAGGCCCTCTTTTTAGACTGTCATTTTCACATGGGAAATGTTTATTATTAGCCGAATTAATGAAAGAAAAACTAGGTGCAGAACATGAAATTTTTATTGAAGGTCTATTGCAAACTGATGATGGTTTTGAGAGCATAGGGACAATTCCCTTGTACCATGGGATTGGTGAACATGGGTATTATATCTTAGATAATACCCTGTCATCATTTTATGTTGCAAAAGTAGCCATTGCATCAACACCACTCCCTACCCCTGGGGATATTCCTTCTGGATCTGGCAGCAAGACCTCACCTATGTGAGTGATTTCAACTTTTGAAACATGGTAAAATATAGTGAGGTTATCTTTCTTGTTTCAATTGTTGACTTTGGATTGTTGATTTTTTTCCTAGTGACTTGGATGAAGAGGACATGGAAAAGGTGGTGCATGCAGATAATTTAATTGACATTGAGGAGGGTGATCCTGCATTTGACACTGCAGTATCTGCCTTCCAAATTGTTCGTACTTTGCCGCCCAATGACATATTCCATAATATTATAAATGAATGCACATTCAAAGGAAAAGTCAAGGAGCTCCCTAAGAAGTATGAAGAAAATTGCATTTATGAGCTTTTAGATGGGAAGGGCATGGAGGGTATGGAGCACAAATATGAAGGAAATGCATGGACAAAACCCCAGACACAAACAAGAACTAATAAATCTTTTATTTTGAGAAAGAGTTTTTGTGGGGGTACCTTCCAGTGTATGAATGAAAGATGCACTTATCGATTTCGAAACAAATCACCGAATAGGCTCCATTGGAATGGCCAATTATTGAAATCCCCAAATGAAGGATGTTTGGCTTTGGGAAGTTATGGAAACTTAGAGTGTTTCTTTTGTAAGCATGTTCCAATGTGCATAAAAACATGTTCAGTGTCTGCCTACTATTTTATGCCTAAAGATCACTCCCATAGTAGATTGTTCCTTCACTATGGGAAACATACACACACAATTGCTAGAGGCATGTGTCGAGCATCTATGCGAAACATTAAAGCCTTAGTAGCTCGTGTTGTTCAGATGGACCATAATGCGGGTCCACGAAAGGTACAAATGATTGTTGCCAGGGAGTTCGTTTTGAAGGCTTTCACTGACGATGATAAAGTGATTGGAGAGTTTATGTCAGAGAGGGAACTCCAGGAGATGTCTCAAGAGCTAATATCTTTAATAAATCTCAAAAAGTAAGTTCTTCTCTATTGAATATATATATATATATATATATATATATATATATGTAATTTCTTAACCAACTTGGTAAATGTAGGGTGAAGCAGATGGTAATGCAAAGTCGAAAGACAAGTCGAGCACTAGGTGATGGATTTGAGGCTATCCTAGAGTTAAAAAGAAAATGCCACTTTCAGTACTTTCACGGATCAAGGTTTCCCTTGCAAGCAACCAAAAGTGATGAGAGGTGCTATCTTTTCAAGATGTCCACAACTGGCCCTGGCTCTGGCGTTGATATTGTCAATAGAATGGATGCTGCGGGGGATCGAGACCTTCGACATTCATGGGTTTGTTTTGATCATGTACACCGAGTGGAGAATGATTGGCACACAATGGGTGCACATGTGTATGATCACACGTATGTTTTAATTTTTATTCTCTTTTCAAAATGAAATGACTGTTCGACTGAGTTGTTACAATACAATAATCTTCCAAATACTCTTCTTGCAGGATTGGAGAGCTACTCACAATTGCAACTTGTGAGTTTAGAGAGGAGGATGAGACAGCACAGATAATGTTTTGGGAAAATTTGAATGCAGTTATGATCGACCATACTGGGAAATCAGCAAACTTTTTTGGCTTCATGGCCGACGAAGCAGGTGCAAATTGGAATGCTATTAGGTCAGTATATAACAATGGAGATGAGATGGTAGGAAAGGAGAGATCTTGCCTTTTTCATTGGAAGGACAATCTTCGAGTGCATACACAAAAGTATATATATGCTCAACATATGGAAAAACACAATGAAATGTGTGAGAGGTGGAGGACTGCACCAACCAAAGAGGATGCTTTAGTGCTATTCCGTAAGATACGTGCATGGTGGGCAACAGGAAAGGCAGCAGACAGAAACATTCCCAAGCTAGATAGTTGGCTTAGTTGGTGGCACTATAGAGCAAGTCGTTGGGGTCATTTTATTATTAAGGTATGTTATGTATGTTTTTTTTTTCTATGAACTTAATTCAATAGCAGTAATTAAAAAACCTATTGGTTTGGGTTTTCAATGAACAGGATGGTGAGCCTATTGTAAATGCTCTGGTACCACGGACGAACCTCTCTGAAGCCAAGCATGCTAGTTGGCTAGCAGGAGAAGGATACAAACATAAAATTAGTTTGTACGATGCATGTGTTTCAGATCTCATCAATGCTTACTTCCAGTGTGCTCGTCAAATGGCTTTTATGGAAGGAAAATATATAGGTGGAGGGCCTGACCTAGAGATATTAATTGAGAGAGCTCTTTCCAGACAAACTTCAAGCCCTTCTCCAGCTGCTACTTCAAGGGCAATTGATGATGCAGTGATGGGCACTCCAATGTTTACAAACAGGATAAATTTCAAGGGTGAGAAAAAGACTATTCGAGCTAAACGTCCACTTCATGAGGTCCATGAGGGGAATGTAGGGAGCTCTAGCCACCGACCAGAGTTTGTTTATGTGACAGTGGATAAGCATGAAAAAGGGCAAGCATCAATAAATCCAGAAGAAGGTGACGTAGCACTTCAATCATTAGAGCAAGATATTCATCAGACAAAGTGGGCATTGCGCAGGATTCCGATCTTCAATAGAGTAGAATGTAACCATTGGGTAGGAGGAAAAAAATGTAGCAGAAAGCTACGAGGCGGAGAAGTGGCACCATGCTTTTGGAGTGATTGTCAATTATCTTCTTGGAGGAAAGAAAAGTACTGCTATTTCTGTAATAATGATGTTCGACACACTTGGAAGCCTACAAAGACAATCTTACATCCACCTGCAAGTGTTCCTAATGTTTGGCCAATAGCAACAGGTACACACTTGAAAGTCAGGGAAGCTCATGATTTAGTAAAAGCTGGATTTGAGATTGGTGTACAGATTCCAAATAGTTTGCTTCAAGAGAGTGAACAAAACAAGCAAAAAATTCTTGAGGAAGATAAGCAAAAATACCCCTATCGAAAAGGTATATCTAAAGCTGCATATGCACAGATCAGTGCTGCGTTAGATATGAATGTAGAAATTATGGGAGGACATGTTCATGCAGAAGGGCAGAAGGAAATATTTAAAGTGAGGGAAATCCAGAACAAAGAAGCCCTACCCATTGAAGTAACCATTCAGAACCACCCAATATGTTCGTGTGCAGAATTCAATGATAGGTTGGTCAAAAGAAAACCATATCTTGCCTGCAAACATATCTACTTTGTTTTCCTGATGATTCTTGGACAGGATGTGAACAATAATATGCATATCCATCAGCCAAAGATTCCTAATTATATTTTGAAAGAGATGCTCACAAGATCTCAGAGGAGCCACCCACAACAATTATAGGATATACTTATAATGTTTTGAGAATATTTTGAGAATATGAATTAAACTTTTTGTACTCTGTGCGCTATATAAATAACACACTTATATTGATTGATTTAATTAAGTTCAGTGTTGTGTCAATGTTTTCAGTCATTTAATAATTAAGTTCAGTGTTATGTCAATGTTTTCAGTCATTTAATAATTAAGTTCAGTGTTATGTCAATGTTTTCAGTCATTTAATAATTAAGTTCAGTGTTATGTCAATGTTTTAGAGAGCAGCACAAGCACAAATCTGCTCGCTTGAAGGGGATAATCTATTTTTGTATTCTGTGTGATTTTTGCTCTTATTTTTGTATTCTATGTGATTTTTTGCTCTCGGCTCGCTGCTCTGGGCTCGCTTTATTGACGCACTCGTCTGCAACTATCTCAACTATTTCTGCCAGCAAATTTGCAACTTGTGCCTTGTAACTCTGGTTTTTCTCCAGGTCCTGCACTTTCTGCATCCAAAATTCCTTTTCCTTCTTCAATTGAGCAATCTCTTTCACTAATATTGCTTCATGTTCTGTAATAAAACCTGTCTTCAACATATCATAAGGATACTTTAACACAAAAGACAGTCTTTCTTGAATTGTCCTCCACATATTTTGCATATTGGAAGTCAACTACTGCTTCAGCACTGTCACATCACCTTCTGCCATCAGAACTCCATTAATGTCCAACTCCTCTTGAGCTAGTACCTGCCTCTCCATAATCTGCAATGGTTGCAACCTCAAGTTCATCACATCATTATGAACTTGTAACTCTATATTCCTTTGGGCCAACTGTTGCATTTCCAAACCAAACTTCTCTTCCAGGTTCTGTGTCCATTCCTTGAACATTCCTAAAGACCTCTTCACCTGTACCATTTCAAGTGAATGATGCTCTAACATTTCCTTCATTTCCTTACTATGCTTCTCCTTCACCTGTTTGCAGCTCATTCTGAAATTGCTGTATCTGCAACTCGTTTGTTTGCAACACATCAGATGACACACCATACTCTACCATCTACTGCCTGTGTTGTTCAAACTGAACCTGTTGCTTACCAATAAAAGCTTGTACAGCTGTCAACATCGTATTAGCCATGATTCCATCTTTTACGTGAAACTCAGATTGAGTAAAAACAGTTTCATCACCACCAAAATCAAACTTAGTCACCAACTTCTTGATGCTACTATGCTTTCCTTCTCTTGGACAAAGTGAATGAAGAGTTGCTGAAAACGATGGTGCAATGATTGTTGGCCTGCAATGATGATGTTTGCAACCCTCTGTTAGGACTAGATCCTGGCCAACCATCATCATTTTGTAGTGAATTGTGTGAATTTTGATCATCTAAGAGTATGCTTCCTCATGCCAATTTGTTATGCCAGCTCCCCAATGTGATTGATGTGGTGCAAATTTCTAGAGTATGGTGCACAAGTTGCCTCTGTTTCCTCTTCTTCACATCTCCTTCCTTGAAGTCATGAGGTTGGAAACCTGTCTACTATTGGGCTAAGCTCCACAAAATTATTATTTTTTTGCAAACAAGTATATCATTATACAAGTGCATCATACCCCTGCCGGAACCTACAAAGTGCCTTTTACCATACTGCCTCTCTGTGAACCAAAGTTTGTACACTTACATCATATTTTCTAGAAATGTCTTGAATATAGCATTAGTTTACATTAATCTGCATTGAAATTGCATAATGTGCACCTTTCTTGATTAAGAAATGCACCAAATTAATTTCTAGCAACTGTTTGCTCTTTCTCAAGGTACCTTTGTATTTTCTTGGCAACTATTACTTGTTGAGTAATCCTTATTACAGAAGATTCAAGAAAATTCTAAAGTGAGCAAGATTAGGGTAAAGTTAGTCTTACTATTGTAAGTTTAAATTCTTTCTTATAAATTTGTTCTTTGTATGCACTTCTTTATAAGTTTGCACAACAACTTTGTTCTTTGTATAGTAAGAGTTGTGTAAATATGTACACTTCTTTCAATTTTTCACTTCACTTTACAATAATCTACATAGAACTGTAATAGAGGCAATAACTTTGCAATAATCTATTCAGATATGTTGTAAACTACAAACTCTTCATACTTTTGCAACATAATCTTCAATTTGCACACCTTGATGAAAATGTCACCAAATTGCACATCAATGTATTTTGCAAATCTTTTTTAAAACTACACCAAGATTTTGCATTATTTGCAATTTGTCCCCAATATCTTTGATAACAAGCACCTTCTTGATGAATCATTTGCCACCCAAAACTACATCGCAACCAAGAAGCTTTCCAAGAATGTAAGAAACTCAAAGGATCTTGCAAAGATAGTAGGAAACTAGGGTCTGTGCGAAGATTTGATGAAAATTAACTCGTATGTGTGAAGATTTGATGAAAATTAACTCTAATTCATGCATTTTTTTTAATTTAAGAAAATCAAGAAGATTTCAAGAACATCAAGAAATGCAAGAAAATCAAGAAATGCATATGGAAATCTCTAATTTGAGAATCTTTAATAATAATCATGATCAAGAAAATGCATTTAAAAAAAATAGATTAACATTAATTCAAAAATAGTTATCACTAATTATTATCAATGCATTTGAAATACTAGATTAATAGTAATTTAAAAATGATTAATCTTTTAATCAAAACATTAAGATCTAAGCCAAAAGCTTTGTTACTAATTGAAATACAGTGATCATAAAGTTGAGATTTGGGATAATCATCATGGAGTAAATCAGGATTAAAAGTTAATCTCATACAATAATGCCATGATGCCTAAGTGATTTAGCCTTTCACCAAAGGATGAAAATAGCCTTTCACAAGCCAAGGTTTAAAAGCCATGAAGTTCCAAGAGTCAAGATGACCAATATCATAAGATGTCAAAAAGGTGTCAAAAGGTACACTAATGGTCTATGAGATCTCTTTTATACTTGAGCCTATAACCATGTTCCTAAACCTAATCTAAAGTTGTTTGTTCATTACACTACCAGAATTTTGGGTGGGGTGTAGATGAGACTCATCCATCCACTAGCACAGAGTTAATAAATGGTGCAAGTTGGGTGGAAATTATTTATTATAAGGTATGAGTTGTCAGGAAACCTTTGTGGTGTCGGTTGTGCATCTAATTGCTATATTATTATCATCACTTACTTCACACTAACATGACACTTCACATTGATAGCTAGCTTCTACCTAGCTTCACGTGGGTCACCTCATGGCTGTGAGCCTCATGGATGAAAACCTCACACCTCTTGGCCTCCTTAGTGTTGCCTCTGAGGTGTAGGTCCTCTATCGTTAGCGTTTCGATTATGGGTTTTCTTGTGTGAGCCTCATATCTCTCAGCCTTCTCAATGTTGCCCCGAGGTGTGATCCTCACGCTTTAGATCCATAGTGATTCCTTGGGTTGGTTCCCTCATATTTCTACTTGTCAAGTGTTTCAAAGTAGGGTTGTACCTTCACCTCTTAGTCTCCTCAGTGTGTCTCTCGAGAGGCGTGAGCCTCATAGGTATTAGCTTCACAAGTATCTCTCTCATGTGTTAGCTTCACAAGCATCTCACACAGGCGTGAACCTTCACGGTGTGAGTTTCACAAGCATGAGCCTCACATGCATGAAACTTCATGGTGTGAGCTTCACAAGTGTGAGGCTCATGGGAGTAAACCTTCACGGTGTGAGCTTCACAAGCATGAGCCTCATGGAGTTAGTCAATTGCATAGTACATATAAAGGTGCTTCCTTAGACACTTATCCACCTTCATAGCACTCACTTGAGCTTTACCCAAACCTACTATTGAACCCATAGACCAATCTCCACATTGATCGAGTGATACAAAATCTAGATTACACTTGATTTGAGGCCACTCAAGTTTTTGAACCAGCTTTGGTCATTCATGTGCATTCATAGGCATCACATGCACCCACCATCACAATCACACTTCCTGATAGGAGTTATGTGCTATTTTGATCATCATTATCTTCAAATTTTCACTTTGTGCTATGATAGTGATTAATTCAATAAGCAAAACTATGATTCTTGATATTGTAAAGCGTAAATTATGTGTTAGAATTGATGACAATTTGGCATAATAGATTAGTTGCATTTCATGCATAACACGTAAAAATCACATAGAAAACACCTTTAAAAAAACTATAAAGTAGATAGAAAATACCAAAAAAAAGAGAAACACAAGCCACGGGCAGCATGGAATGGGTAAACAACAACATAACGTTTCTTTAAGGATTCTTCTTGGTGGGACACGGAGCCACATTCTCGTTCACCTCGATCTTTCCTTGAGAAAAACCAGAATTATGTCTTGCAAACACTCTTAACTATAAGGAGATATTTTTTTTGAGGAGCTCGATTATATAAACTTGCAGTTTGGGAAAGTGGTGGGATCAGTTTACTACTAACCCTCTTTTCCTAACCCCACATCTCCTAAGAGATGCCTTCTTTGACCTTGATAGTTTGTCATTGGTAAGTGAGGATTTCATAAAACCACCAACAGCTACGAAGAGACCCACTAATGAATTTTACTTATCCAATAGTGGTCTAGACCTACCCCTAGCTTCAAGAGTAACAACCCCACTCTTAAGTGGAAAAACGGTGACCTTCAACATTGATATTCTCCCTCATACTAGATCGAAGGCATCCCATGGTTCCTCAATATCCACTGATGGATGGTGTATTGGTATCCTTAAACAGATGATCAATCCAATCACACATGAAGTGAATATGTTGATGGTGGCCACCACAAAGATCTACGAGATCATGCAACCCAAAGGGGCGGACCAAGAAAATGTAGTTGAACCTTTGAACCCTAAAGTTCAAATATTCACCAATAGAGAAGGGGTAGAGTGTACACGTTCACTTATGGGAATATCTACTAGCCTATGATTCTCACATGAGGAGAAACCCCTTTAGACCACATAAACGCTCATATAGAAAAAGGGTCCCGTTCAGTGGGTTGTTAATTATAGACCTTGTGGAGAGGGCACCCACCCTTGGTCGAAGATTATTATCGTGTGAAAGTGCCAACTTTTCACACGACATTGTTAGGGCATATGACCATTCCATCAAGATTGGGACTACCTCATACAACTTAGCTTAGCTGCATGAGCCTCTGGACTTCTTGATGAGAAACCTAGCAAAGGCACCGTCACATCAAGACAAACCTAGAAGGGACCAAATATTTTGAGAGGGTGGATGGACACTTACCCCTAGGTTTTACTCATGAGAGACCTAGAGTACCCCCTTCTTTCATACCAAGAAGTAGCATGGTTGTATCTTCACCAAGGATGGTTGCCATGTCTCAACAAAGACCACCACTTGTCATATCATTCATACTGCCTAGAGTATCTAACCATCTAGTTCCACCAGAACCTTTAATGGCTTCCCTCGACCTAATGGGAATATCTCTAGAATTGTTAGCCTTTTGCAGAAGATATGGGAAGAGCTTTAAGGATAAGAGTGACACATGTTGCTCTTAGAGAACCTTGACAACAATATTGATCCAAGGCCCTAGCAAACAAGTTCGAAGATTAATGGGGTGTATGCGACCCAATGTCTAGAGTGTGGTAAGTCTCATTAATGAAGTAATTTGCAATGTATGGTGGTTCTTGAAAAGGTACTAGAGGTATTTTTCTATCATATGTACCCCGCATTCAACACATATTCCGAAGCAAATCTATTATCAAGCTCATGACATGGTATGTACACAATCGCTCCATCAATAAAATGATGAGGATCCCCCCCACGAATTCACCGGCATGGCAACACACAGAAGAGAAGCGGTTGGAATTCGAGGAGGAGCCATTTCACTTACAACTTGGATTGGGGATGGATGGATTCAATCCATTTATTCTCAAATTAACATCATGGACATGGCAGGTGGTGGTAGTAAACTATAATATCCCTCCATGATTATTCTCAAATTAACATCATGGAGGGAGATTGTAGTACACTATAATCTCCCTCCATGGAAGTCAATAAAGAAGGATTACGTGATGCTTGGAAAGCACAAGGTCAAGAACATGGATATGTATCTTGAACCTTTGATCGAGGAGATTGAGACACTATGGCATGGCACCCAAGTGTATGATGTGTCCCGACGACTTTGACAACATACTTGGAGAGGTGAAGGAAATTTTAATGTGGACAATATTGCATGAATTTTCGGGATACAAAAAGTTCTCCAGTATGCTTTCTCTCCTCAATAATTGGCTTTGAGTTTTTAACTTTGATGTATGATGTATCAAATATCAATTGTATACTCTAAACACAACTCTTACAAACAATTAGGACTCACAACGATTTGATCTCTTATAAACAACCTTTTTGAGAAAATCCGGCCATATTGCTTGCCCAATTTGTGAACCATCAATTAGTATATCATGGCCAGATCATCTTAAGAAGGTCATGTATGAAAACCATCACTGATTTCTTCCATCTGATCATGAGATGTTTGTTTTTATCTACAAAGGGAGTTCCCTACATCCTCTAACAGTAGGAGATTGGGAAGTGGTGTGGAGAGAATAGTCCTAAATTCCACTGCCAAGAATGATAAAGTACTCAATCTTCTTTCGCTTTCTATATTGAACGTTAAAGCTAAAAATCAATCATTATCTAGATCCAATGCATATTATAAAAAATGTGGCATCCAACATTTGGGACCGCTTATTAGCAAGAGAGATTCTCTTTCATTTGGGACCGCTTATTATTAGCAAGAGAGATTCTCTTTCAGTTGGGGAGGACTTGAGATTGATTGATCATCTCCCAACCACTTGGCTGAGTGTTCAAGGGAATGAAAAGGTGGTTTTTTTCACGATGCCTTAAATCTTGACAAAGAAGGAGTATAAGAGAGTGAAGGATTAAATTGCATCCATTTATACACCTACAAGTGTCATGCATTCTTTAAAAGGGCCATTCACAAAAATGAAGAAGAAACAAGCAACACAATTGTATGGACTAAAATCACATGATTTGGCACAAGATGTTATAAGTATGTACAATTTTATGTATAGTTTTTATGATAGTATATAATTATGATAACATAGCATTGGTTATAATTTTTTGTAGTATATAGTTCATTCTTTCCATTCTTCCCATATGCATTAGTGGGTGTGGAGATCAAAAAATATGTGAGTCCATATATAAAATGGGGGCAATGGTGTTCAGAGGGTTAGTTGTACTAGATAAATTAATTCATCTCCATATTAGGTACATAAGTTCCAAGGAGATACATTCATCCACCACTAATCTTGCTCGAGTAATGGCAGTGGATATGATTAAGGAAAACTTTCCAAGATCTATACTCACTAGTCAACTACTCAATAGATGAATTGTCCATGTGCGGTGTTGTTCATACTCGATGGACGTTCTTTCTCGAGCGATTTCATGAAGACCTTGAAGGATTTTGTTAGGCAAAGAACAAGGCCATAAGGAAGCATGATAGAGGGGTGGTTAGTGCAAGAAGCGTGCATCCATATTTCAGTATAATGCCACAATTATGGAGCAATAATGAGGATGATGTCATATGTACCACAAGGCAAAGAAAGAGCAAGGAAAATGAATAGAATAATGATGAACAAGGTGAATACATTTTATATTTTCAATAGTGAAGTTATGAAGAGGTGGGTGTCAAGATATGAAGAGGTAAAAAGGGTTATGAAGAGAAGGGCATTTAGGATACGTTTGAGATACTTGCTATTTCCACTAAAGTTTGCATCACTTTCGAAAGATCTTAGCATTGAATGGCTTGATGAAGAAATGGAAAAGGCGGAAAGGTGGTAGGCTTTAAAATCCGAAGACCCATAGGAAAGGAGATTTTTTAATATCCCTCAAGAGAACATGTGCTATATACAGGCCTCCCATATAATTAACCCCGTGTATTAATTTCAAGAAATATACATCAAAGAGCCGTATCACAAAAACTTGGAAACCACGTAAACAAAACTAGAGAGAGCTATGTATCTCCAGGCCACATATAGAAGAACGCCACACCTACAAATAGCTTTTATCCTAACGTTGAAGAACCTCCATAGGCTCCATTAATAAAAGAAGAGCAACGGTAAAGGTCATTGTGGAGATGGTCAATACTTCGAGGATCAGAGCCGTAGTAACAACAAGAACCAAGTTCACTCCCCACAACAACATAAAAAATCCCAATAACATGAAGATTGTTGACGAAGATGGCAGCCTTGAAGCTAACCATCTATCTATTTGACTTTCTATAACTCACCAATTATAACATGTGACATTGTCCGCCATAGCTAATTACTTTAATACCTTTTTCTTTTGTCCCCCCCCCCCCCCCCCCCCCCCCCCCAAAAAAAAAAGTAGAAAAGAAATCTCATTATGAAAAAGTGTTAACGATACAACTCCTCTATTGCTCATGCGATCGCAAGTCGCATCAGGGTTTGGATCGTCGTGAGAGGTTGACGTTGACGCTGGTGGTGGAAGAGGGCAACTGCTGCTGAGGTATCTCATCGGGAGAGAAGTTGCGACTGTTATGGCGGCTGTGGTAGATCGACTGGAGGTGATTATTAGAGGCACGGCGGAGGCTGGCGGCGGAGGCTGGCGGTGACAGTGAGAACACGCGAGGCGACGAGCGTGGGGATCGGTTAGTGGTGGAGGTGGGGCTTGCAGCGGCGCTACTTGGCCTGGATCCCAGCAGTAGCGGCCGGCTCACGTTTAAGCCAGGCAATCCCACCATCAACGACGAGGACGACGACATATTGCCGAGATGGTGATGATGCGCCCTGCCCATCATCGTAGCCGACGATTCCTCCGGTGACTTGGTGCCGGACGCTCCCGAGCTGTAGCTGCCGTTGATCAAGGGCATGGGCGATCCTCCCATCAGGTCACCCTCCAATATCTTCAGCACCTGGGAATACACCGTTTGTGTCTTTTCCCCATCGATCACTAATAATATGTTCGCAAAAAAATAAATACGGCAATCGGCTTACCTGGGACATGCGCGGTCTAGAGTGAGGATCTCGCCGGATGCACAGCGATGCAGCGTGCAGCATGCAATAGGCCTCGTATTCCGTATATCGGCTCTCAAGGCGTGGATCGATCATCTCGTAGGCCGCATGGTCTTCCATAAGAGGCCGAGCCTGCAGATGAGAGAGAGAGAGAGAGAGAGAGAGAGAGAGTGTTCAGCGTAGCTCGGCATGCTATATTTAAATATAATAATGCCATGTAGAAAGAATAGTTACCCATTCCGTCAAGCATTGTTGACCCTTGGGACGAGAGTAGTCGATCGCTTTTCGTGCGGTGATGAGCTCTAGCAGGATGATCCCGAACGAGTACACATCAGCTTTCTCCGTAAGCTGGCCCGTCTGTGCGTACTCAGGAGCCAGATACCTGCAAGTTATAATCAAGATTGTAATGGATATGCATTACTTTGTTGAAAGAATAGAGAGCGCGCTGCATACATAAATGGCAAATTCTACCCGAAAGTGCCAAGAACGCGCGTCTCCTCTTCAAGCTCTCCGTCCGGTTGGCATCTGGCTAGTCCAAAGTCTCCAACCTGCAGCAAATTTGCTCTTTCCACCTAAATTATTCAGCTATTGTATGTGCGACATGCTAGAGACAATGCACCAGTACCAGAGGCTCGAAATCGTGCGTCAAGAGAATGTTGTTGGGGCGCAGATCGCGATGAACGATACAACCCACGCGACAATCCTCGTGCAAGAAGCGTAGCCCTCGTGCAGCTCCGACAGCCACTTTCTGCCGCCATCGCCATTCCATGGGAGGGTTCTCTCGATCTGCATTGAATTTACGAATATGAAGATATGCAGAAATAGGTCTAGGTTAAAACACAAGTTGCACTAGCTTATGATGTGCACGGGCTTACTGAAGAGGTGGAAGTCCAGAGAGCCGTTGCAAACGTATTCATACACCAGCAGGCGCCGGCCACCCTCGATACAGTAGCCCATCAACAGGACCACATTTCGGTGTTGCGCGCAGCCCAGCACTTCCACTTCCGAGCAGAACTCTTTGTCCCCCTGCGTACTGGCCATCCTGTGCTGTTTCACGGCAATCTTCTGTCCTTGCGGGAGCATACCCTTGTAAACCGATCCATACCCACCCTCCGCCAGGAAATTGTCGCGCGAGAATTCATCGGTGGCTTTCTCCAGCTCCGAGTAGCTGAACTTGATTGCCGGTTTACCGAAGGCGGGCGCATGGTGCTGGCAGATGGAGCACAACGGAGGTGGGCCAGACGGCGGCGAGTTTCTTGAGATGGCCTTTCGTATGCTGGCAGCGTCATCCAACTCAGTATCACCACCAGGTTGCGCAAGGTCCTCCCGGGGCCTGCGTTCCTTGGACATATTTGGCTTGGAAGAAGCATTGCTAGCTGGTGGCTGCTTCTTATAACTATTAACATACAGCTGCTCCTCGGGCCTCTCATCGCTGCGGCTCATCGGCGAGTTCAAGAGATGGCTAAGCATTGTCGCGGGTGACAGCGACTCACTGCTGCTCTTGGGCTTCCTTGTAGCATAACTTTCTACGGCAGCATGACCTGGGTTGTTCAAGCTCAGCACACTGGCCTTGAGCGCCACTGCTGATTCGTCCAAGAAGTCCGAATCCAGCTGGAACGGGTCGATTATAAACGACCTTAACCTCCCAGAAGTGGACCTTGAGACAGGCGCAGAAATCGCCGTCGGTTCACTGTAGCAAGCGCCAGGGCCTGCCAATGCCATGCCAGCACAATATATTCATCAATATATTTACAACTAACAAAGATAATATTGTAATATAAGCTATCATCGGAAGGTCGCAGAATGATCTATCTGCTCTACCTTTACTCTGCTGGTCTGGAGAAGCAAAGTATGATCTGTCGAGACTGAGAGCTTTGAGATTGAGTTCTGGACTAGAGTTGGCGGTCAGTGGCGGAGAGCTCGACGTCACACTGCTGAACTCGAATTGTTTAGCTATTGATAATGTATGTTGTTGTGTATGGCTGGGAGGCTGGTTTGAGAGCCGCAGGGCATTATTTCGCAGCTCAGAGCTAGCTGATGAAGGAGAAGTACTGGCGTAGTCGGAGGCTGTGAAGGGAGCAGTACTTGCCGATGACATTCCGTTATCAGGGCTGCCGTCAAGATTACGGCCGTTCATTGGCTTCCAGTGTATGGGAACCGCGAAGTTTGACTTGTTCATGTTGGAGCCGGCGCGAGATTCCCTGGATTGAAAACCGAGTGGGAAGTTGGAGAAACTCAATCCGTCCAGCAAAACCGACGACGACTCCACCTCTTCTTCTGGGGTTTCTTCAGCAGCTGTAGCTGGCGCTGATCGCTTGAGATTGAGGCGTAGAATTTTAGGAGCCTGATTGCTGCTCACCATCGCCACGCTGCATTGCAACTCCTCGACCATGCAATACCTCTCTTCTTTCTTCAAATGCCTGAATCGGCCACAACCCCAACTATATTAATATTGGAGTCAAGGTAATCATGAAATCATAGTGCAGGTAGGATTTACCTGTCTAGAACCACCCACGACGCTTGCAGTTTGCTAGCCTGAGTTGCTACTGTTCCTTTCATGTTTGCTGAAACGACCTTCACCTTAACTTTCACCTGCGGCATATCACATCGCGCTTAGCCAGAAACTCGGCATGAGAGACGAAAGACTTACTGCAACATGCAATGCAAATAGAAGGGCACCTTCTTCGCTTCGCAGCGCTTCTGGAGAGGCTGCAGCATGTCGGTGCAATGTTGGTTGATCTGGGCTTCCATATCGACAACATGCTTGCCGCCGCCTGGGGTGGCCCATGATCTAGCGCGACCTTTTAGTGTGCATTCTCGTCCCATCCGAGCCCAGATCTTCCACCCTGGCAATCAATCTTCCGGCAGACTCAGTATGTTCATGACAGTAAATAAGCTTGAACCTCAAGTGCAGAGAATAGATAGTCCAGTAATTTAAGGTACCTGAGTTGATAAAGCTGGGAATAACAGCCAGAAGAGTGATGCAATCTCCCTCCTGAGCAACGTTGGTGAGCGCCCACTCCACAGCGTGCTGCTTGGTGGTGATGCCGGGCTTGCTGGTGGCGTCGATGGCCACTAGGATAACCTCCGCCGGCGATCCAGCATTTCGTTTTGGCTGAACTGATCCGGAGCCCGCTGCTGCGCCTGCCGTGCTCCACTCCAGGAGCAATGGCGGCTTCTTCTTGGCCGTCGTATCCTTCTTGCCAAACATTAAAGAAAACATATTAGCCAACTAGTAATATGATTGGAATTCAGTCTATGTTGATGATAATGCTGCTGCTAGTAGCACCCTTGAAAATGGATCAGCCACGGCCACCACCAGCAGGCTCGTCATTCTCTCTGATCTTCCTGCCTGCATGCCCACGAAAGAGTACTGGAGGTACAGGGAGAGAGAGAGGGAGGGAGGGAGAGAGGGAATAACGATATACTTGCGCGAGAGGAGAAAGTCCGGCCGGCAAAAACACGTCCGTCTCCTTCTGGATCCTTGCTGTTCCGCCGGCACGCTACGTCGTTTTTCCTTTGCATTCCAGTTCTCCTGCTTTGTTTTCGTCACCGTGCCACTTGGCAGGCTCCCATTCACTTCAGCCTTCCGATTTCCTGTCACTGTGATTTTCAACCAAACTACACATTAGCGCATCACGTGTGACCCAAACAACACCCTCCCCATCCACTACCCTCTATTTTCTAATCAAACGTAGGAATTAACATTTTGCCGGTTCACACTAAACACGTATTGTTTCCCACGAGGAACGTATGATGTCGCCTTTAATCACGACATATTTCCATGCTTTCAGAAAATCAAATGTTATTTCTCATGCATCCAAAGAGTCACGGTAAGGAGTCCTAAAAAAAAACCCTATTCTCTCCTCCTTGAAGATAACCAGTTTTTCCGTATCATAGATCCTATGATTATTTTTATAATTTACAAAATCAACTCTTCCTATTTAAAAAAAGAGGTCGATTCAATTTTATATTTCTACCATGAGAACTCAAATTTTTTTTTAAAATTGAGCAAGAACACGTTCTTTTTTTAGCTTCTTTTCTCAAAAATTGAGGAAAAAGTCGCTTTCTTGGCGTTCTACTTTCCTTCTCTCTCACGCTTCCACGAAGGCCTTCCCTTCACCACCTCTCCTATTTGGATATTCTTCAAGTCTACATGGAGAGCTCAACGATTTGCATTGCTAGGCTACCCAAAAAATGCACCATCTTGCTAATTTAGCCTCTATCAAGTCCCATACACTTGATTGAATCCTCTCCATAACTGGAAAGAGCCAAAGGGAAGGCCAAGGAAGATTCCCACTAATGTGCCGCTCGTGCTTTAGGAGCAACAATTCTTTGCGGTCCTCTAATGTTTTGATTTCTCTTTCCTTCAAGGCCTCCCTAAGCCTTTGGATCTCCTTGGGGTCTTCTGCAAATAATCAAAGGCTATCTGAGCCCATTCTACATGCCCTCCCTCTTTCGAAAATCTTACTACCAGTGCTGCTTCAATTATTGTTGGTCCCAGAAGGGTAGAGGCACTCCCAAATGGTTGATAGCCTTAAGGGGATCCTCATGATTTCTGTTCCGTTCTTGTGGCACCCAGCTCAAGGAGTACAAGGAGCTCTTGCACTGGGCAGGTCTAGCCTATCGGTCTCAGCTTCTTGTTTGGTTGGCCACTTGATTTCTTGTCCGGCCTGGCAGATATTGTCTCTTCTAGCATTGGCTTGGGCCGCTTTATTGCTATTACTACTTTGTTTCTCATAACTTTCAAATTATCCCTTGTTTTCTCCTACAATAAAATTCTTTGCCACCTAGTCTTGTTCCTTTGCTTTTTCCTACTAGTGGATTATTCCTCCTCTTTGGAATAGCCTCCAATCTTTTTTCTTTTTTTTTTTCCCCACAAAAAATAGCCTCCAATCTTTATTTTGCTTCTCTATTTTGAGCTTCTCCATCTCATCTTTCAAATTATTATACAAGATTTTGGTCAGGCCAACCTTTGCTGATTTCACCAATCCATAATTCTCTTTCTGAACATACAGTAGGGTTTGTGGACAAGATTTATCATTTCCACCACCACAAACCTCATCTGTTTGTGTATGTCTTTGTCCGGGTTACCTGTCCTCTTTGGCTCTTTCCTCCAGTGGCCCAAATTGCTAGATGTGGTCCTCCTCATCTACCGCTGCTGTGGGCTTAATCTTGATCTCTCCCTTTGTAGGGAGCTTGAATACCTTTCTACATATGCTGAAGAGAACTTCACTTTTTTACTAATTGGCAGCTTTATAATGTTTGACTTCTATAACTTGGCCAATTGCACCTCTAGATTAAGTTGTATTTTCTCCCATGGTAGCTTACAATCGCACTCTTTGAGGCCCATTTTTTTTAGCCATTTTGCATGTTTTTCTGCTTCTTTGAGGACGTTAGTGCTCAAGTGTTTGAGCTCTGATGGGGTTGGATGATGATAAAGAGTAGGGGATGCAAAAAACATGATTGCAAAGAGTACCAATGCTCAATAAGCTTAAAGTTACAACGAAGGACACATAGCGATCTACCCAACTCAAGAAGGGGTTGTAGTTACTGATGACCAACCACCATTGGCTCCGGGTGCATTTTTTAATAACCTAGCCAAACCACCGATATCCTCATGATTGAGCACGATATTAAGCTTTTGGAGATTTTTGTAGAAAAGGCACACAAATCAATAGAAATCATATGACCATGGTGCCAACTGCAACATGAATTTTGCCTCTTTCTTTTTCCTCACGGTTATCTATGTAAAGGCTTTGGATTTTCTTCTTCCTACATAGACAGGCATGGAAGATCATTGTCTTGAGTTTAGTGAGAGAAAGGAGCTATAGAGAGGTGCTATGTGTCATTTTGGGAAAGCCCCATGTGTGGAGAATAGATGTCCTCTCTTTTTCTTAGAACTCGAAATGTGTACTAGGCCTCTCTTCACTCATTCCACTACGCCTTCTTGTTGATAAGGTTATGGCTTGAATACTTAACCTTAACCTTAACCTTTGTTAAAAGGTTTATCCCTTATTATTAAAATAGAAATTTCACAAAAGCCTTTCACTTATTTTCTCTTGGATCCTACAAAAAATCAATCAAACAGAACTAAGATTTTTATTTCCTCTCTCTCTCTCTCTCTCTCTCTCTCTCTCTCTCTCTCTCTCTCTCTCTCAAAAATCAATAATTTCAAGAGCTTAACTCCTACTCACAAAGGTTTATGCCTACATCTTATTTCTATTGAGAGCAATCATATGAAACATAGTAAATTACATCTTACTATCCAGAGGTGGTGGATTTAATCCATTTCTTGAAACCAAACACCAAGGTTTATACTATTCGAGTGCTCTTACAAGATCCATGCCTGAAATCAAGGAGTCTCTCATAGCGATAAAACTCTTGTCATCCATAAACCCTAAATAAAAGCTTCAAAAAAATCCAAGTAAGTGAATTAATTTTTTATTTTACTTCTTTGAATTTTTTAAAATTAAAATCTCGCATATTAATATCCGACGTATAGACCATGAAAATACATAATTTGCTCTTGTTATGAGAGTGAAAGTTTATATTTTTTTGTAGACTCCGTTTTGGGGGGGAGGACTTTTATTCAAAGAACTTATCACTAACCTCCCTGGTCATTATGTTTACTTGTTCTTTCAACAAGAACTTCCCCAAGATTATCAAAACATATCAGAATATAATCAAGTCTTTGGAGATAATGCAACACTTTGCTTGTATCTATGATGATATAGTGGTTGCGCTTGGAAGGATATTGTGGGTCCTTTTGATCAATGAATCAGTTTTTAAAAGAAAATTAAAGGAAAAAAGAATTACCAAAAGCTACAACAATAGCTCAGAAACCAAGTGCATAGGTCTATGTTCCTAAGAGAAACCAATGTCTAGACCTCAAGGAGCCTTTTCAAAGCTACTTTCACCACTGAGCACGTAGGCATATGTTTCTAAGAGCAACCAAAGTCTAGACCCCTAAGGCTGGCAAAGGGACATGTTTTAAATTTCATAGACTTGGCTACTACGCTTTTTAGTGTCCATTCGATAACAAGCCTCTTGGTGTACAACCGTCACAAGCACACACACACACACTTAGTACACTTTGGTACTTTGGTACGGTTCTAGCTAATCCATTATATTGATATGTATTCCTTCAATAAATATTATGAGAACTACCATCTTTAACATGGGGATGTTTGATCCACATAATTTAATCCTGAGAGAGAGAGAGAGAGAGAGAGAGAGAGAGAGAGAGAGAGAGAGAGAGAGAGAGAGAGAGAGAGAGAGAGAGAGCATGATAGAGAATCATAAAAGGAGGCCAAAACAAAAAGTGTAAGACTAGAAAACACAGGCAAAAGTAGACGAGCAGAGAAGGAAAAACCCAAGCCCCCAAAAAGAAAGCCATAAGAAAATCTAGACAAGGAACACGAAGGCACAAGAAAGAAAAAAGGCCAAAGCAGGATATAAGGGCCACGACGACAAGGTGTAACAAAAGCCACACCAACAAAGATAGTCGTAAGCCATAAATAAACATCAAGAAAAACAAGTAAAACCATGCCAACAACAACTAGAGGGATGTGGGGCTGCAAGTGGAGACACAAGGGGAGGCGTGAAGCTGAAACCCAAACCATATGTGGGCAAAGCCCAAGTCACATGCCAAAAAGAAGCTCGAGCAGAAGAATACAACACCACACAAGCGATTGGGAGAGCAACAAACTAGTAAGCGAGGTAAAAATTATAAACCCTCTTTTTATTGCTTATTTTGGTTGCCCACTAAGTGGATAGAGGGCTCCCCCCATGGAGGGCTCATGGAGGGTAGAGCTAGTTTAGCTAGGATAGTTTTCAAGTACACACCTGGATATTCCAAAGGCATGCTTCCAAGAGTCCAGAAGCTTCTAAACAAGAAATTAGCTTCTTAATGAAACCTACATCGCAGCCTACAATCATCCATGCAAACAACCCTGATCCCAACCCACATATTTTTGGGCATGCATAGTGTAAGCTTCTATGCAGCCCACATTAAGCTTATATCCACTACTCGCATTGTGGTCTTTCTATTGACATAGACCCCTGCCCATTCTATGAGTCCTATTTTTTTACATCCAACCCTCTCCCACATTGCACTTCACACAAAATGACTATGCATATACTAAAACTAAGGACTTAATCCATGTACACAAGGAATCTAGATATGTAGATGTGTTCCCATAGAAATTAGTAGAGATGCCTCCAATTCGTGAAGTAGATCATGAAATAGAATTGGTTCCTAGAGCCCAATCCATAGCCAAGCGAGCCTACAAAATGGAAAATGGCTATTTTAGAAGCCATTGAACTCAAGGAACAATTAAGACCAAACTAAGGATTTATTCAACCCAATGTTTCACCATGTGGGGAGCTCCTCTACTTTTTGAAAAGAAGAAGGATGTAACTCTTAGACTATGCATAGATTATCAAGGTTTAAACCAACCCACAATCAAGAATAAATACCCAATCCCTAGGATAGATGAGATTTTGGATCATTTGCATGGCACTCAAGTATTTATCAAAATTGATCTAAGATATTCCGCATAGTTTCTTGACCTGCTTAGGCTGAGGTAGCCATTGCATATGAGAAGGAGGGTGGGGGGACTGGCACTGCAAGTTGCTCATCATTAGATCTTGTCAATTCTAGTTTTAGCTCCCTCAAATCCCTAGATTCCAGGCTACACTTGTTGTTTCAAAATCGAGTGTAATAAAAAACAAGCAAACTGAGATAATCTTTGTAATATTATAAGGATTATCTTTAAATGTAATCATCCTCCTCATCGTTGCTTGTGTCCTCTCCACCACCACTGCCTACACCTTCATCCTAACCACTTTCATTCTCCTCCTACATTACATAATGAAAATGTATACACATTTAGTGCTAAAATACGCAGTCCAGATGACATATTTTGTAATACAATGGACTCAATATTTTGGAGGATTATGATCAGTAATACTAAGAATTTCATTGAAGGATTGTTTTGAAGACAGCCGACTATGTTATAATGGCAATTTCATATTGGGTGTGTACGTGGTATGCCTACCTTAATTTTTGCATGAAACACCGACTAGGGGGCCTGGGAACTCTTTTCCTCGGTACCCAGGCAAAACATAACCAAATTTTTATAAAAGAATCCCACCAATACAGTGGGGTCGGGTGGTTGGCTAAACCCATGGGCTGGTTGGCTTGGATCGGTTGGGGTTAGGCTTGGATCGAGGCTTGGATCGGGGGATTCCTACGATACAATTAAATTATGATTAGTTATGTTGGTTAGACTAAGTCCTAGGAAGACACTTGTCCCGTGAGTGGGAATCAGCACGGCTGTGCCTCGTTAAAGGAGGAAAAAAGCGATGATTCTATGGACCAAGTGTGCAAGTGTCTTCTTTGATCAGACCATGTGAATTCAGGTTCAGTCAGACCAGTTTGAATAGTTAAGACTTTGACCCGTTAGCTCAATTTTCCCTATTAGAAGATTTTCCTGTGGCGGAATCGCTCGTGCCTTCCGAGCGAGGGAAGTTTTATCGGGCTATAACTCTATGCAATGTGTACATAGCCTACGCACAATGCGCCAGCTCACCTCTTTGTGTCGTGTGACATCATGAATACATGTGAGCGTGGAAGGCTACAAGTCGGATAGCAAGGGGGGGAGGGGAGGGGGGGCGTCCCTTCCATGCTCACATGCCATCTCGCTGGCTGCCTTCGCCCCCAACACTGATGCTGCTGCTTCTCGACACAACTAGTTATTTGCTAAAAAAAAAGAAAAGGATTAGCTTTTCTGTTTTTATCTTTTTATTTTCTATTTTCTTTTTCTCTTTTTTTTTGTTTTGTTTTCTTAACTTCACAAACCTAGTTAAGCTAATCTAAATATTATTAACTCTATACTTATTAACATTATCCACCATTAATTAATAATACCTAATCGATACTAACTAATACTAATATTAATACTAACCTTTATTAACTAATTACTACTAATTATATTTATCCTAATTATTAACATTAATACTAACTATAATTAATGATAGAACTAACTAGACACTAAGTTAATACTAACTAAATCTTAACTACTACTATTAATAGATGTAACATACCCACCTTCACTAAATAAAGAAATGTCCATATAATAGAGTTTTTATGGTATAAAAATCAATAATTTTATTAAATGAGTCATTTCTACTTAGAATCTTCAAATTCTGAGCTCAAATTTAGAATCTACGCTTAATTTTACCATAATATAGGACTTTACAGCATCCAAAACGGACACTGGATCAAGCTTATACGTAAATTTTAGTCATTTTTAGTTAAAAAGCGATGACTTTCAAACCTTAATCAATGCACAACCGAGCGTCTGATTGACGAACGGTCTGAACCCAACGGCCAAGAGAATCTCTCGGATTTAAAAAAAATCACCCCTTGGGGTAGTCTGACACGCAAATCGAGGTGGGTGCCCTAAATTTGGAGACCCTATCCTAAAATTTGGACCGTACACACTTACTAGAGTGCCCGTACGATGGTCGCACAAGAACCAAAGGATGGCCGCCCACTGTGTGGTCCACACGTACCGCTATGTGGACACTCATGCTGCCCCAAACTAGATAAGGTACATGCATATCACTCCTTTCCCTGTTAACCGACACCGTACCTTTCCCACGGAGCCATGCAGGCCACTGATCTACAGCCTTTGCTGGTACACCATCCTTTCGTCCTTGCTTTGCGCAGTCCCCGTACCCGTACCCCATAGTTATATAAACCCCCAGGGTGCTACATAGGCAACACGCATTTCTGCGTAGCCTATGCTCTATTGTGCCGCCATCCATACCGCCGTCCGTCCCTGTGCAGTGTACTTGCTGTAGTACAGTCCACTACAAGAATGGTCTATACATAGCGACCCTCATATAAATATGAAGAAAATAGCGGGGGTCGCTTTCGTGGATGCTTATGCGACCTTTAAATTAAAGTTGTTTATGCCACCATTGTAGCGACCCTTGCAAACTGAAAATGAGTGGTTTATGCATCGAACTTGCGATGCATAAGCCACCTTTTTTTTGGGTCGTTTATGCATCACGAATTTTGGCAAAAACTAAAATGTGTTCATTTTCTTCGCCCGTTTCGCGCGCACTGTAGCAGCTTCAAACTTTGATTCCACGCTCACGGCGATGCGCAGTTCGTCTCTCAATCCAAGCTCACGCGGCCAGGTAAGGTTTGTGTTGGTGGGGTATCTATTTCACCAAAGGGAAAGGCACAGTGTTAGGGAGTGTAGGCGCACTGCGCTTTGTCGGACGCTCTCCCACTTGAGAGTGGGTGCGTCTGTGTGTGTGTGTGTGAGAGAGAGAGAGAGCGAGAGAGTGTGCGAGCGCGCGCGTGTGGCTACGTAATTAGAGACAACGTGCCCTCCCTATGCACTCTCTCGTACAAGCAATGTCACAGCCCGGTCGTGTGCTGATATTTGGCGCTACTGGTTACATTGGCAAGCACATCGCCCAGGCGAGCTTCGATGCTGGGCACCCTATGTTTCTCTTCGTCCGCCCGGAAGGTCATGACGCCCACGGTGCCTCGCGCAGCGCCATTGGTCTTGCGAGCTGCGAACAAGAGCACATGGTCTGCAGGGATGGCCCCAGGAAGGCCGGCATCGCGGAGGTGCCGGACACGAAGTGCACGCGAGGTGCGCTCCACTCATCCTTGGAGTTGTTATGCAGCCCAATTGCGATCTTGCGGTCCACACTCGTAGTGCCCAACAAGGCGGTAAGCAGGTTTACTGAGAAGTCGGCGCCAGCAATCACAGCAGCAGCAGCAGTAGCCATTGTTCTAAGGTGGCGGTTTCAACTTTCAAGCAAGCAACTGCAGGCGAAGATCGGAAGCAAGTAGTTAGTTAGTGATATATAGTGTGAGTGAACTGGACAGTATTCACAAGGCCTAGCTCTTGATGTCCCTAGAGATCCGGTGCTACCTTCTTGAAGGTAAAAAAAAAACCCCAACTGCACCGTCCCTCAGTCTTGAATCAAAGTTGTGAGCAGTGCAATACTTGAAATTACTTATTTGAAATAAAGTAAATGTTCCAATGATTATTCCATTCCTTCGAGACTAATTTTTGTGCTTCAGTACCTAATTGCAGGGCAGCGTAGAAGATCATAGCAGCCTGGTAGATGCAGTGAAGCAAGTAGACATTGTGATATCAGCCATGGGTGAACACAAACTTCTAGATCAACTGAAGCTGATAGAGGCCATGAAAGAAGCTGGGAACATCGAGGTAAAATCAGCAGCTGCAGGATTTAATGATGAGAGTTAGGACGACTAATTTATCATGAGCTAGATAGCGACGAGGAATAGGTAGATGACTGATAGAAAGCAGACGGTGATAATCATGATTGGATTTGTTTATTGCAATCAGCAGTGACATGATGAATGCAGCAGGCATGATTAATTAATTGGGCATCAAGGTTAATTCAGAAGCATTGCATGCGTGTTAATGGTGGGTGTAGAGGTTTTTGCCTTCGGAGTATGGGATGGATCCGGACCATCTGGTGGACTGTCCGTCGCCGGCGGGTGATTTGTTTGCGGAAAAGAGACAAGTCCGGCGAGCTGTGGAGAAGGCGGGGATCCCTTACACCTACGTCTCGGCCAACTACTTTGCCGGCTACTTCTTGGCTGGCCTTGCTCAATATGGCCGGTTCTTGCCACCCACGGACAGCGTGGTCATCTACGGTGATGGCAATCAAAAAGGTCAAATCCTACGTATAACATTTTTGCCATATTTTTTTCGAAGGTTTACACCTTAGATTATGAATTAATTTCGAGATAATTTGAGGCTTTGCAGTAATCTGGGTGAGAGAGGAGGATGCTGCAGCTTATGTGATCAAAACTGTAGAGGATCCTCGTGTAGTAAACACGACTGTCTACATTCGCCCAGCAGCAAACGTCCTTTCTCAAAACGAGGTGGTGCCATTTGGGAAGAGCAGTCAGGAACAGCACTACAAAAGACCCACATTCTTGAGTCTACATGGCTTAAGGACATGCATGGTAAGCATACATTCTCTCTTCATGATATAGATTTATATGAATTTTCTAAATCTGTGATGCATCTCTACATCTCTACATTATCTTAAGGAAGGGTTTCACAAAGCTGCCATGTGGCAAGAATTCGGAGGTTTGGGAAGGGGAAGAGGAGGTTTGGGTACGTGCGAAGCACGGGTTCCCAACTAGTATTTACGATAAGGTCTTGTTCTCTCTCCTTCCTTCACGAAATAGACACAGCAAGGGAAACCTATATTCTTGAGTTACGATAAGTGATAGCTTCTAATAACCTTTAGTTATGTTAATGTTTGAGCATGCAAAAGATAATAAATATTAGATGAAGTACTCATAATAACCTTCCTTTGGTTTAGTCCGACAAAGATTATGAATATTTAGTGAAATAATATTCATAATAACTTTCCTTATAGAGAGAAACTTAGTGGAGAGATGTTGTAACTAGTTGCAAAATGCATTAACATTAAACGGGGTATGTGGGTATGCATTTAAACAAATTTAGTTGCCTTGATTTCTTGGACTTAAAAAAACATACCGATGAACATAGTATCTACCTCTACATGGTAGGGCCCTACCTCTACATGGTAGGGCAAAGACACAAATCCTCTCTCTCTCTCTCTCTCTCTCTATATATATATATATATATATATATATATATATAACCACAAAGACAAACATAATACATTGTGTACCCCCCCAACCTAGGTCTTTCTCTCTTAGGATAGATAGGGGATAGATTGACCTTGGGATAGGCATTTTGTGATTACATGGGTTTAGTAATTGAATCATGGAAAGCTAGTTAAACATCCCACTTATAAGGCTAGAAATAAGTCCTAAGGGTGCGTGTAACTATGTGATGATTTTTCATTGTGTGGTTTGGATCTCATCTAGTAGATGAAGTGGTGATTTGTGAACGTGTTAGGGAAAACATCAAGTGTTCATTTGTGGACAAGGTGGCTGATGGTCTCAAGGACTTCTAAATTTTTACTGGATTTGTGTATACCCCAAATCCATTTGTCTATGATAAGCTCTCAGTTTTGAGTTTCTTATGTTTATTATTTGTGCAAATTTCTTATTGCTTTTGATGTATGAGCATTTTCACTATTTTGAGCTTTATGGTTGGAGTGAATAGAACTTTGCTAACATGAAGCTTCTCATGTTTATGGTTTTCCTATATGCTTATGTGTGTGCTAGTTTGGTGCTCAAAGGATGAAGGTTGAATTTATCAAGTCTTTCAAAGTGTAAATTGGAGTACACTTTGCATTTTAAAGAAAAACAAGAGATGCCACAACTTGTTATAGTAATGACCATGTAAATTAAATCCCACCATTGATTCATCAAGTCTCCACATGGATATTTGATTTGATGGAATTAGGAGAAAATCCCTTCAATTTGTTGAGAAGAGAGGCCTAAACATTGGTGGGTTGGGATAAAGAAGAGAAAAAAAATGCAATTGAAGGGATTTCTTACTTCAGATGTAGGAAGAGTAGTCTCCACATGGATATTTGTGTGTTAATTTGATGGAATTAGGAGAAAATCCCTTCAATTTGTTGAGAAGAGAGTCTTAAACATTGGTGGGTTGGGATAAAGAAAAGAAAAAAGATGCAATTGAAGGGATTCCTTACTTTAGATGTAGGGAGACCACTCATGGGTGACACTAGTACGGCCAGTAGCCTTTGGGGAGGGCTCTTCGAGGGATCCTATTCCCGGAGGTGGCGGCACACCCCAACCCGTGCATACGCTTTTGGTGCAGACGCAAGTGCAGCAGACGCTGGGCCCCAGTGTTTTGACACAGGCCGAGGGCACTCCCCCTTGGCACAGAGGCGCCGCCGTTCGAGGTATGCATTAATCTACTCCGTGTCTAGGTGTAATTTTCATGAAACCATCCAAAATGAATCTTAAAAATTATATGTGTTTTTTGTGCAGTAGTAGTAGTAGTCAGCCATCACCATCACCAGTCTCTTCACCATGTGTGCCTCCTTCTGCACCTCCACCTGCCACCTCGGAGCTTCGCATGCTATCGGGCACGATGCCCACCATTAGCATTCAGGTGGATCAGAGTGGGCGAGTGCAGTATGTAGACGGTGGGGCACTTTTCCGTCGCCGCTTGAGAGAGCTCGTGCACACATACATGCCCAAGATACACATCCACTGGTGGTAAGTCCAATTCTTTCATGTATTTTTTAAAATCTCTGTATACATTGATATCAAATGATAAATCTAACTAAAGTGACTTTTTTTTTCAAATTATAGGGATCAAGATGATAATGACAAGAAATATGTGTTGGCAATCCTCGTGTAGGAGTTTGGCGTTGGTTGGGACGAGACCGCTGTATTGCATGAGATGCAAACGCTTCTAAAGCATCGACGGAACAATGCACGGTACAATTATTTGCTTTGCTATGTTATTCAAGTCTACTTCTTTCTTTGAGTAATATGGTTGAATTATTGTTAAATTAAATAAAGAAAGTTTGGAACGTCAAACACCTGAAACGTTCTCTAGAAAGTTCACATACTCTCGCACTTACACACACACAAATCAGCCCACCAATTCTTCTTTTTGTGCATAGCTCTTCCTCGCCATCTGAGGAAAAGGGCAGCTTTACTGGTCAAAAAGGCCAGCTTCTTCTGCCAGAAGCGAGTTCTTTCTGGCATAAAGCAGGTATAAAGGGTATGAGCAGTTTTATACCCTCTCTCCCCTACTTGTCTTGGAAACCTCTCAAGTCCAGCCTTGCTAACTAGATGCTTGCACACCCTAACTAGATGTTGCTAATTTGCCACCTCAGCACTTGATGCCACATCAGCATCATCAGTTACATCATCAGCCACGTCAGCTGCTCATTGCGCATTAGCTTCACGATCAGCTCTTTTCACAACACTTTTGCCTGTAAGACAAAACACACACACGCATAGTACATGGACTCATGACTATAGAACACGAGCCTAAGGGGAATCGAACCCCTAAGTAGCAGCATAAGGCCACTCTAAGACCAAGAGGCTCCCCCTACCACTCTAAGACCAAGAGGCTCCCCCTACCACCCCACCCTATAGTTAGTATCATGCACAATCAAAACAAGCAATGAAAAAAAAGGATATCGAGATAGAAACACATTACCATTTTCTTTTGAATTGATGAGCCAAGCTGTTTATGAACAATTGGAAACTATGCCTCGCCAAAGATATCAATCTCTAAGAACACCTCATCATTGTCAGCCATAGCCTCTTGAAGTTCCATCTCTGTTAGGCATATGCCGAGTCCATCAGGGAGTGGAGCATTGTTCGAGGTGGATTCTGAGATTTGCTCAATGATGTCAGCCTCTAGTAGATCTTCTCCTAGATCATTCGATAAATCTTTACCCAGATCATCCCCTTCATCATCCGTTGAGGGTGGTGTGACATTTGTTTGTGAAATCAAATCTGCTTCTCTAATGCGAAGAATTGTATCTCCTTGCCCATGTGATATAGAGGTCATTGTTGTGTCTGGTGTATTGTCGGGCTCTGTAGAGGTCATTGTTGTGTGTGGTGTATTTTCACGCTCAATAGAAAAGGTGGTATCAAACAATCTTCGGCTTCTAGGGTTCACATGAACAATTTGCCAACATGGATTGCCAGTTGGATTTTTGTAAAAGAAAGCTTGTTGTGCATGCATCGGGAAGAGATAGGGCTCTTTGGTTGCTCGTAGGAGCTTCGATGAGTCAACGGACCAGAAGCCGCTTTGTTCGTGCCTCAAGGTGGCCCTTTTTCCTTTGTACTCTGCTTGAAACCAACGCACCTTCAAAATTACCTACAATATTATAATGTATATAAACTTGTTACTCAAAGATGCTGAATATTTCAATCATTTGGTTTGCATAATATTTTGAAACGAATCATGCGTACCTGTTTCATAACACGATAGTTAATTTTGTATATGCCCTCCAGATCCCCTACGTAGCCGAGCTCATCCTCAATCAAATTTGTGTCACAAGCACTTGCACGAGAGAGTTGATGAAAGGAAGCAACGATGCAAGAGTCCTGAGTAACACGAAGATCATCAATCCTCTTGATGCGGAGATGCTGACCACACACACACATGTTGCTGTGAGCTGGGACCTAAAACCACATGGGAACCACATGAACATGTATGGTTAGAATCCAGAAAATCATGTAGTATTATTCAAATTAAAATATAACATTGGAGTAACTTACCATGGTGTCGCATCCTAGGCTAAGCTCAAACTCTTCTCGTGAGATTTCAAACCCCTGCACTCGCATCTCTTTGATATATGTATTCAACCAATCTAGGCTCATCGTTGGAGGTGCACTCCGACCCTTTTTGGATGCCCTACTTCTCCTGTTTCTCTCTTTGCATTCTTTGTCACGCTTGTCAATCCATTTTTGCATGCAATCTGAGTTATACACCACAAAAGTACTAAGCGCTTCCCTCTCCTCAGCACTTATCTTTAGTGGGACCCCTTGGCAACATAACATCTATGTGGTTTTGTTGTCTGATTGTTCTTCTCTCCAACCAGGAGGAGCTTTGTTATCCACATGTTGCAAGTACTCGGATAGATAATACATGCACAAGAAATATGTGTTGGCAAAGAAGTTGATGATGCCTCCATTTGCAACTGAAAAACGGCTTGACCATATCGTGTGCGTGGAAGGAATGAAGGATCAATTCCATGGTCTTCACAATCCTCATGAAATCGAGGATGTAGAACTGGTACGTGCTGAATAATGCATCATTGTTGATTATATGAAGGGTGAGACACACATGGAACACGATTAATAGTGCGGAGTAAACTTGGATATGAATTTATACATAGTTCTAAAATGACATCACTTACCATGGGATGCTCCCGTTCCTCTTGTGGTGGCATATCAGGACATGGACCATACTGCTCCATATGGGCAAAACATATGCGTCGCATTCGTCGATGAGTGCCATGGCATGCTGCACACCAACATGGGATTCTTTCAACGTAATATGTTTGTGAGTCGCCTAGTGTCGTAGATGATGTGGAAGAAGAAGAACCATCTCCTCTCGCAACTACAGATGGACGCACAGGAAGAGTGGGAGGAGGCGGTGTCCCAAAGGATGATCCGGAATCTGCATTCATAAAATATTAATGTCATATTAATATCATTAAAAATCAAAGAAAACTTGAACAAAAATAATACACATACAAAATCATCCTAGAAGTGTTTGTAAATGCTATGGTAGCGCACAATGCATATTTGCTTATCCCCAGGTTAGGAATAATGTTCTTCCCTCAGCAGAAACTAGTTAATTTGTAATCATACCTTCTTACTGTACTTATGTCCATATTAGAGGCTTACAGTAACCTTGCACAAAATAGTTCTTCAAGGTGTAATTGACATGCACCCAAATGCGTTAGCATAGCATATACGGACCGTCAGCCGGTCCGTATGCACTATGGATGTGCAATTGGTCCATTCAGAGAGCTAGTACGCTCTCCAAATGCACCCAATTGAGCATCCATAGCGCATACTGACCGCTACATTTATCTATTTATCTATCCACCTACCTATGTATATGTGTTTATATATCCATCTATATGTTTATTGATCGTAAATTGTGAAACCTTGTAATAACACACTGTTGTTAAATGCTTAGGAAATTTGCGGTCGTCCCTGAGCATACACGCCCACTTGCGATGTGCAAAGATTCTTGGCGGCACTTCAAGAAAGAGATTCGCTTGAGAGTGACATGGCCTCAACAGAAGGCACACAAAGTTAATTCACTCAATGCATATGATAGGTACTTCTCGAATAGCATTAATTATATATTCATATAAAAGCGCATTTAATTTGCAGGAGGCAGCACAGGCTCGTGTCCAGTCAGGACACACCTCTCGGCTTGGCCGGATGGGCTCTAGTGGCTTTCGAGCACTCTTTGTAAGTGCACAAATTTTTTGTTCGACTATCTATAGCTATTTGTATATACATATATATATATATATGTATCCATGTATCTATGATCTCATATGCATTCAATTCACTTCTTACTTATATATATGCAATGTTTAAATGACAGAGAAAGGATTATGGTCGAGCACCATCTGCAGATGAGATACGGAGAGCCACAATTTACGGCTACAGAGCGCTACAGAAGGAGATGCCGACACCCGATGCTTTTGTAAGTAATTCTATCAAATATTATTTTATGCCAATCAAGATCTGCATGTGTTATATGTTATGTGGTTTTTTTTATACTCAAATAGCTAATAGACATTTTTAATTGCAGGAGCAACATGGTGAGAACGACATGGACGAGGTTGCTCGACAGGTAGCAGCAGGGTTATCATCGCAACCACCCAAGAATGTACAAGAGGAGGACTCTTCCTCCAATGACTCCGATTAATGATAGAGCCATTTAGTGCTAAGTTTGTAGACATAATTTTTTGATACATATAGTCGCTCATTCAGAATGATGGCGCTCTTTCATTAACATTTTCTTTATGTATGTGTGTTTTTGGCCATGATGCACATGTGTTACATCTATCAAGAGTTTCTTGAAGTGTCTACCTCCCAAATCTACAGATTTAAATGTTAATTGATTGCAAAATTTAATTTATACTTACCGTAATCGATGTCGGCCATTGCTTTTTCAAAAGTCGATGTATGTCGATTCTTGGGTCTTTTGTCGTACACGAATGCGCGTGCGTATGTGTGTGTGAGAGAGAGAGAGAGAGAGAAAGAGAGATTTTTTATGATGTTTGTATACGTACGATGTGTGTGTGATAAAGAGGCAAGTGTGTATGAGAGAGAGAGAGAGAGAGAGAGAGAGAGAGAGAGAGACCAATGTTTATGTGAAGTGTGTGTGTGTGTGAGAGAGAGAGAGAGGGAGAAAGAGAGAGAGAGAGAGAGACTAATGTTTATGTGAAGTGTGTGTGTGAGAGAGAGAGAGAGAGAGGGAGAAAGAGAGAGAGAATGTGTGTGCAAGAGACACAAGTGGAGATAATGTGTATGAGAGAGAGAGAGAGAATGCGCATCGACTTAAAAAAAACGTTCAGAACAAAGGTCTTTTAAGCGACCCCAACGGCTAAAAAAAATAATACAAATAGGGTCGCTTATGCCACCTTCGTAAAGTCGTTTATGCCACCCAAACAGGGTCGTTTATGCCACCCAAAATAGGGTCGTTTATGCCACCCTTTGTAGGGTCGTTTATGCCACTCAAAAAAGGTCGCTTATGCCACCCAAACTTAGGTGTTTATGCCACTCAATTTGCGTCGTTTATGCCACCTAACAACGTGGTTTATGCCACCCTCGAAACGTCGTTTATGCCACCCAAATGCGATGCATATGCCACCCTAAAAACGTGGTTTATGCCACCCAAAAAGCGTCGTTTATGCATCGCAAAAACGTCGCTATAGAGGTCGTTTAAACGATGTTCAAAAGCAACCTTTGGAACGACTTCTGTAGCGACCCCCGTAAGGGTCGCTCAGGCTTCTACTCTTGTAGTGGTCACCCCTTGTAGCCACCCCTCTCACACCCCCTCATTTGCCACTTTTCAGATAAGCCAAATTTTCCTCCATCCACCCAGTGTTATTAACTCTTCTCCCCCCCCCCTGTGGAGAGACTTACAGCACCCCTCAGCCCTTCTCCCCTTTTGCAAAACGTTTTTATGTTAAGGACATCTCCCCTCCCATTTGCGTGGACTTTAGTAAGAGGTTTTTGCATTAGAGAGGGTTCATGCGCTGTGTTGGTTTGCTCATATCGTGAGTAAACAATCTCAGAAAATTGAGATCCGATTGAAGCGTTCCAACCGCGACAGTGTCATGAACCATAGAGCTTGATTTCCACATGTACATAGGGGCCCATGGGCAAAAGGAGATAGTGACTATAAATAGGGATTGGGGTACTTTGGTAGTAGGACCTTTTGACATTTTTACTAATTTTGGTCATCTTGTACCTTTGGGCTCCATCTATGGAGATATGGCCTTCCATGGTCATCCTCTTGGTGAGAGGTTAAACACACTTAGGCTATTTGTGCATCTTCTCTTGCTACATGCACTTATAGATTTTCTCTCTCTTTTGTATATTCATGTGATGAGCCATTTGATCACTAATCTCATGTGATGAGCCATTTGATCACTAATCTCATGATTAATGGATGCTAGATTCTTGCTTTGATGTGTTTGATTCCATATTTTGCTCTAGATCCATTTCATTTGGTATCAGAGCCTTGATTTTGATCCATTATCAAGGTTTTGGGCATGAGATTAGTCATTTTCTTGATAATTTTTTGAATTTTCTCTCGATTTCTTGAAGTTTTGACCTAATCTTGCTTAATTTTTGCTTAATCTTTGGAGATTAGTGGAGCAGAGGCATCATTTCATGTGATTTCATGTGATTTCAAGGAGATTTAGCTCAATTGGACTTAATTTGGGCACCCCTCTTTTGTGCTTCTTTTCCAAGCTTTCCATAGCCATTACTTCTCATCTTTTCCCCGTTTTGCTCCCATTTGCTAGGGCTTTTGTTGAGCTTGAGGAGAGGAACACATAGAGTACCAATTTACATGCAAATTTCTGAAATTTTTTTCCCTCTTCCTTCCCTTTGCTCTAAACCCTAATCTCTCTCACATAGCTCACCATTGTCCATCTCTACTCACTCTAAATGGCTGCAAATGCATTCTATTGCTAAGGAGGGCTATCTTGGAGATGATTTCGTTTTTTTTCTACTCATGGGAAGGGCATTGAGCGCCGTTTTCAACGCATCCTCATGGCCAAAAATCACACAAGGGAGAGTCCATTACACTTCATTACTTCCATGTGGTTGTTAGCTAAGGTGTTTGGCCTCTTTTTGGTGGATTTTGGAGAGTTTTTCATGGCTATTGGAGAGGGAGAAGAGGAGGTATGAGCAGCCCACAGAAATTGCAAAAATCTTCAAGATTTGGTTCCATTGGAAGCTCTATCAAGCAACAATCCAACCATTGAAGCTCTATCAAGCAACAATCCAACCATTGAAGCTTTCAGAATACCATTGGTGAGCTGCTATGGCCATTTTCTCAAGCATTGGTGATTAATCTTCATGCTATGGACAAATTGGGGTTATTCATGAAAGGAAACCCTAATCTACAGCATTTTAACATTCCTACATAACTCATGATCCATTGGAAAGTGATTAGATGCTCTTATTGCTCACATCTTTTTTTAATCACACCCATTTGGATGTCATGTGGCCATTTGGGAGACAAATGCAAGATTCTTTGATGAATCCATGCATAAATGGATGAAGGAATGCATATGCTTGGATGCATGGATTGAGCCACATGCATGGAGTGGATGTTGGGTAATAATGAGAAGGTTTTTGCTATGGACATGATGCTTTTATGCATTGATATGATGCTATTGAGCATTGGAAGAGCTTGATGTGTGATTGGAATCAATTGGTAATGCTACATTCAAATGCAAGTTGATGCCCTTGATGCCAATTACTCATAAGCAATGCTTATGGAAGTGATACAAATTGGATGTTGATATCATTGGTATATGGTATTACCTCACTTGTTGATTGATGTTGGATCTTTGGATGAATGGTGGACATTTGGAGCTATGTGGATAAGCATGAGTTCATGCATAATGGTTTATGAGTATATTGTAATGGGCATGAGTCATGCCACATCCTTGTAATAAGTGATCCACCTCATTTTCAGATTCAAGCTATATGCACCTCACAATTGTTTCCACTCACTTCAATTTCTAGAAACTAGTATGTTGTGAGGTACCTCGAGCATTGGAGCAGAGGCCCGGGGAAGAGCATGGCTTGAATCCACCGTGTCGTGAGTGCCTTGGTAAAGCGGTACGGTGGAGGATTAGGTTTGGAGGTGAAGACTTGGCCTCAACCCGTGCCTTGGTTCGAACTAGGTACGGGGGTGAGAAGAGCTTGGCCGGGAGATCGGCAAGCTTCAACGCGCTACACCGACGATCCTCTTGGTTTATGTACATGGCAATGGCGCCTTGATATGGACATCTCATGGGAATTGCAAGGAATTTGAATGCCTTTTGGTGATGCAAGTTGAGGCACGTGCTATGTAATGGATGGGAATTGATAAGAGGATTATGGATTTTTGCATTGCTACTTGAGGAAAATTGAGATTTAGCTCCTAAAACAAAGGAGACTATGTCAAAATTTTCTCAAATTTCTGGTCATACATGGACAATTGAAGCTTGTGGAGCATAATTTGTAGACCTTGGGATGCCAATGAGGTGCGGAAGGTGTTGACATTGGTTTGGGAGCAAACAAGGATCAATTGGGCACAAAAAGGGTCACTTTGGCAAGAATCTGCAGATTCACAAAAACCCTAATTCAGTCCCAACCCTTTTGGACTGATTTAAAAGGGACCATATGAGCTCTTAGTGCTTCCTTAGAGCTACCCAATGAGCCCTTAACCTTCGCATTTTGATATCTCTTTAGGGTAGAATTTAGGGTTTTTGCAGAAATAGTAAACCCTAATTCAGTCACAAGGGTTTGAAGATCTTCTAGATCCAATTACATAGGCTTTTAGTACTCATCGAGGGCTTCGATTTGACCTAAAATTTTTTACATTTGGATATCTCTAGCTCAAGTTATACCCAAAATATCGTTTCAGCCTATAACCTTGTAAACCCTAAAACAGAGAATAGTAGCACACCTCATCTCTTACAAGTCTTTGCATACTAGTCTAGTACACTTCATTAGCTCTCCAACAAGCTTTAGATCACTTCAATTGGACATTCCTACCTCAATTTAGAGCCAAATTTCTGAAACCGAAGGTTTCCATGGGGCCGAAGCCAAAAGGGCGACCGAGGCGCAACACTTTGGCTTTCGAAGAGGTAGAAGATGAAGAGGCAATGATGGAACAAGGAATTTTGGATGCTCCGGAGGATACTCTTGGGCACACTTCAAGAGAAGGGGATACTTTGGGCATACTTCAAGAGAAGGAAATGAGGAGTTGAATGTCGGAAGTGCCCATAAGCACACCCCACAATCTTCACAAACCATCCCCATCGATTCGATCATGCAAATGCTGATGGAAATGAATGCTAAGATGGACACGATGGCTACAAGGGTGGAAGTCAATGGTAGGCTTGACACTATGGCTCTATAAGGATGGAAGTTTTGGAAGAAAGGGTCGCTTGGCCAATGAGCCAACCTTCCTATGATAGTGGTCATGGTGCTTTACATGAAGGCAAGCAATTTGGGACAGCTTTTGAAGGCCATAGGGAAGGCAAGCTACCCATGGTACAAGAGGTTGCTCCCAAGGTAACACATGAGCATTCTACCAAGAATGTCACTTTTGGATTCATGGCGGATGCTAGAAAGCCTTCTATGCGGGAGATGAAGCCTACTACATTCCAAGCGGGTTCTTCTCAATTGGATGGAAAGCAACATGCACCTACATTCAGAGAGCATTCAGACATGAGGAGTCAAATTTTGGGGATCCAAGGAGAGTGCCTTTGAAACCCAAAGCAAATCAGTTCTCCATGCTTGAAGAGGAGGTGTATGATATGGATGATGTGGTTGAGCTTGATTGGGAACATATGTCATTCATTGAGAGACAAAGAGAAGCTCATGATAAGTGGATGTTAATGCCAAATTTCCTCAAGAGGGAGTACGAGGATTTTGCTCAATTCCTTGGATCTTTTGTGCAAATGCAAAAAGCACAAGCCCTCACACCATCATGAGAATGCATCGTCAACCGTGTCAAAGGATGTAAAGGACAAGATTTCACTCTCTAAGTTCAAGGGTGATGGTTCAGCCCCACATGAGTTGGAAGAATGGATGAATAAGTTGGATATATACTTTCAGCTCTATCCGAAGAATGAAAGGGACAAAGTGCATTTTGCATCCTTGCATTTGGAAGACTATGCACATCAATGGTGGAGACATATGCTCAAGGAAGGAGTTATGCCACATACTTGGGAAGAGCTCAAGCATGAAATGAATATGACATTTGTGTCGCCTTTGGTTCTTGACCGATTCCATGAAGAATGGTATGAACTTACACAAAAGGGCATGTCGGTTAGGGAGTACATCAAGAGGCTCATGAAGCTCTCTATGTTCGTGGATGGACTCAATGAAGGCATGCAATTGAAGAAGTTTGTGCATGGTCTAGATTCATACATCAAAGCAGATGTCTCGGCACAAAGACCAAGCACTATCAAAGAGGCTATAAGGTTGGCAGAGTTATATGAGCCAAAGTATAAGAGGGTTTAGCCCAATGTACCTTTTCATAACCCATTTGGGGAAAAGTCTACCTTCTTCTACATCCACTTACACTTCCAAATTCCATACATCTTTTGGAAGTGGACAGTCCACAAGTGGAGTTCATAATGATTCTAAGAAGAGCAATGGGTTTGTCAAGAAGCCTCCTCAACCATTCAAGAAGTCTCAACGGATGGATGATCCTAAGATTGAGGAATTGAGGAGCATAGGCCTATGTTTTAAATGCAAAGGCCTATGTTTTAAATGCAAAGAGAAGTGGTCACCCGGGCACATTTGCAAATCAAAGAAAGTGGTGGCTACTATGATCATTATGGATGAGGATGATGATTCCAAGTCATCTCATGATGTGGAAGAGTTTGAAGATTGCAGCAGTGAGGAGACACATGAACAAGACTTGGAGGGTCATTCTTTTGTCAAAGAAGATGATGAGTTTCCTTTCGACCCCGGTGGAAGGGATCATGCATGCATTTTGAGGGACAATATGCTAAAAGATGCAGGAAATGCAGAAAATGCAGCCCATGTATGTTCCATTTCACAAGAGCTTTTGGCAGGTTGCAAGAGTACGAACACCTTGAGATTGGTGGGCACCATTAATGGGAGAGTTGCACACATCTTGGTGGATTCAGGGAGTACTCATAGTTTTGTTAACTCCAAATCCCTCAACTCTCTCAAACTATCTCCGACGGAGCTACCCATAACCTTCCAAGTACAAGTGGCAAATGGAGAGAATGAAAAAGCCAATTTGTTTTGCCCTTCAACAAGAGTGAGTTTATCCTCTTCATATGCTTGGGAAGGTGACTTGGTAAAATTGGACATGGGGCCCATTGATGTGATTGGTTGGCTTCTCTTGGTGATTTTCACATGAACCTTCAACAAGGTGTTATGAGCTTTTCACATGATGGACAGCTTGTGGTATTGGCTAGAAATACACCAAAAGAGCTTTCTTTGATCACTCCAAAGAGACTCAAGAAGGAACTCAAAACTCTTGGTACAGTCTATGTGTTGCATGTCACTCAAGAAGGGATGGATAGCAATGGACAGCACATAGACAAGGATATGGCAGCTCTTCTCAAGGATTATGAGGACATTTTCCAAGTTCCAAAGAGTTTGCCACCAAAGAGGAAAATCGACCATGCCATTGTACTTGAGCCAAATGCAAAGGTTGTGAACAAACCTCCTTACCGGTTGTCAAAGGTGGAAAGGGAAGAAGTGGCAAAGCAAGTGCAAGAATTGCTTTCCATGGGTCTCATTCAACCTTCACAGTCTCCGTTTGCATGTGCCGTTCTATTGGTGAAGAAGAAGGATGGTTCCTTTCGTATGTGCATAGATTACCGTGATTTGAATAAGGTAACCATTAAGAATAGATACCCCATACCTCGCATCGATGATCTTCTTGATGAGCTAAAAGGAGCAAAGCTCTTCACCAAGATTGACTTGAGATCGGGATACCATCAAATAAGGAAGCTTTCCGAGAAGGAGATGGAATTACATGTGTATGAACAAGAGATGTTGGCTATACTTCATGCAATCAAGAAATGGCATCACTATCTTTATGGTGCTCATTTCAAGGTGAGAAGTGATCATAGGGTGCTGAAATTTTTCCTCTCTCAACCCAATCTTTCTCCCAAGCAAAAGAGATGGTTGGCTACGCTTCAAGGATATGACTTTGAGATATCCTATACTCCGGGAAAGGACAATGTAGTAGCGGATGCATTGTCTAGAATGTGGGCTTGCACATTGACATCAATTATGGAAGTGTATAGTGAATGGATAAAAGGGATACAAGAGGAGTATCTTGTCAATGAGAGTGCTGCCCATATTTACAGAAAATTATAGCAAGGAGATGGTGAAGAATTTCCTCATTATAAGCTTCGGAATGGTCTACTATGGCACAAGGATAAGGTGTATTTGGTTCCAACCTCATCCTACATTTCTAAGGTGCTTCATGAGATGCATTCTTCACCGCTTTCGGGACATCTTGGTGTTCTCAAGACATTTGACAAAGTGAGCAAAAGCTTCTATTGGAAAGGCATGTGGAGGGATGTCAAGAAGTTTGTTTTGGAATGTGTGTCATGCCAAAGGAATAAGGATAGTCACCAATTGCCAAGTGGTTTACTTCATCCTTTGCCTATTCCGGATGGAAAATGGACTCACATTTCCATGGACTTCATCACGGGCTTGCCAAAGACGAAGCATGGATGGGATCAAGTATTTGTGGTGGTGGATAGACTCACCAAATCAGCTCATTTTATTGCTTCCAAGACTACTTATGGGGCCTCTCACATTGCCAAGCAATTTATGGAGCATGTATTCAAGATACATGGTTTGCCCCTCAACATAGTTTGTGATAGAGATACCAAGTTCATGGGCACTTTTTGGAGGACATTGTATGAGAACTTGGGGACTCAAATCACTCCTTCTACAGCCTATCACCCTCAAACGGCGGATGGGCAAACGGAGTGCACAAACAAATGGCTTGAAGTGTACTTGAGGCACTATTGTGATGACATGCAAGCATCATGGGATGAATGGCTCTACCTTGCTGAATTTTGTCATAATTCAAGCAAGCATTTGAGTATTGGGATGTCACCTTTCGAGGTTCTTTATGGGTATCAAGTGCATGTGCCATCTATTGCCTTCCATGAGGATAAAATGGTTAATTCTTTAGCCAAGGAAGAGGTGGGAAGGATGAGATAGCTTCTTCAATTATGCAAGAATAACATGAAGAAGGCACAAGAAGTCATGAAGGCAAATGCGGATGAGCATAGACGCAAAATGGAGTTCAAGGAAGGTGATTATGTGTTGCTCAAGCTTCCTAAGAGATGTCACAATATTCTCAAAGGGTCTTCCAATTCCAAGTTGGCACATAGATACTATGGACCATATTTGGTAGTCAAGAAAGTGGGTGACTTGGCTTATAAGCTTGACCTACCTCCTTCTACAAGGATTCATAATGTGTTTCATGTATCCAACCTTAAGAGGTTTGTGGGCTCTCTTCCTCAAGAGATTGAAGAGTTACCACCGATGGATGAAGAAGGAGAGATTATCTATGAGCTGGAGAGGCTTGTGGACAAGAGGACAAGAGGACAAGGGTTTTGAGGAACCGGAACATTGATGAATTCCTTGTGAAATGGAAGCGCTTGCCCATAGATGAGGCTACAATCAATGGAGTATGTTCAACAACATGGTTTACTTGATGGAAGTATTCCTTGATCAAGTGGCATGATTATTATGTGAAGAATGGGCATATCACGAGGTTTTATGTGTGCAGTAATTTCTGGACAGCTTTGGTTGGATCTATTGTTGGGGTTACCAATCTACTCCAACACACTTGGAAGATCATTTGGTTTGATGACACATATGTGGGACCTTTTTGGGTGCGGCTACGCATCATTTGCAGCTCATTTTTATGGAGGTTTCATGAAGAATTTCAAGTGAAGCTTTATCGACAACATGGCTGCCATAACAGTCCTACATGCTATTTTTGGAGAGGAGTTTGCCGGCTTCACTACATTTGGTTTCCCTATTCCAAATGTATTCAAGGTGCATTTTTGAAGACCTCTCTACTTCCCATGGGTTTATATTGAGATTGCGATTCAATTGTAAATATCTTGTATGATTTTGAGGACAAAATCTTTGGGAAGGGATGGTTTGCCATGAACCATAGAGCTTGATTTCCACATGTACATAGGGGCCCATGGGCGACGATGAGGTGTATGGTCCCGTAGTGTTCCCCCCTTCTAAAATAGGGGAAACACTTAAGATAGTCCACTAAGTATTAACTTGGAAAAAATTTTCTATTCATCGACACCTTGACCATGTAGAGATTCAACGATACGATTCATAGGTAAGACCTAGTACTATCCCGTAGGGGGAGCGTGATCTTCTAAAAATTAAATCACCCATAGGGTAATTGATCATAAATTTGGCAACTACTAGACTTGATTTCTAGAGGCAACGCTTTTTTCCTCATCCATGCAAGGCACAGTCGCTGGCCTAGTCTTCTACACTAGAGTTGCCCAAGAACCTATTTATCTAGTGTAGGGCTTTCACTTAATCTGTTGGAAAGCTACCCGACTAATCGGGTCCACCCGTCCATAGGATGTTGCCGTCGGGGCATTCCATCCTCCCACTTTCCACCCTACTCACGCGACCCTACTCATGCGTCAATTTGTTTTCTAATTAATCCTGCCACACTGTTTGACATAAATAAACATGTTCCTTAATTAAGGCCCTTTTTGCCCTTTTCACAAGGTTTGTTAAAACAGTCTTTTTGCCATAATACAATCATGCCAAAGACAAGATATATATATATAAAGTTTATACATGAATCAATTCTATACAAGCCAAACCGGCTCTCTTATTCTTTTCCTTTATACTGCCGATGATCTAGAATTCGGCCTTCCAGCCTCCACATGCTGGGCGAAACCCTATGGGACCATACACCTCATCGTCGGTCACTGGCGAGAACTCAAGCCAGCCTGTCGCCCTCTCAGGCTCCATCGCTCGATCCTCCCGTCCCTCAGAGGGATGTCTGCACACTAGGGTGGGCTTATTCACCGCACTAGCCTGGGCCCTCAGAACTAGGCAGCATCATAATCTCTCGCCTCAATCGGTGAACCTTATTCTACCAATGGTATGAGGGATACCTTGGGCCATTCCCAGGCTTTGCTAACGATGCCGCCCGGCTACACAAGCACGGAACGGAGTTAGCGTCGAAGCCAAGAAAAACTTGCACTCTTTAAAGATAACAATTTCAGTGCAATTTATTGAATACAGCATCACATAATTTTTTTAAAAGGAAAAGATACACATTTATTAATACTAATATTTTAGAAAAACTCTTCTTTAAAAGATAACCAAGTTAACCTGGCCACCATTTCCTTGAGGAGCTTGTAAAGGGAGGGTTGGGGCCGCATCGAGCATCTTCTCGAATCTCGTTGTTGCGTGCTCCTCTCGAGGCAATATTTTGACGTTTTTGGGAAGGGGACATCTTGGACGTTGTCTTGTAGGGCTCACTGTCGCGATCGAAACGCTTCAATCGGATCTCAATTCTGAGATCGTTCGCTCACCGTATGAGCAAAAGAACACAACGCATGAACTCTCTCTAAGGCAAAAACCTCTTACTAAAGTCCACGCAAATGGGGGGGTTGTGAGATGTCCTTAACACAAAAACGTTTTGCAAAAGGGGAGAAGGGCTGAGGGGTGCTGTAAGTCTCTTCAGAGGGGGGGGAGGGGGGAGAAGAGTTAAGGACACTGCCTCCTACCAAGGGGTGGATGGAGGAAAATTTGGCTTATCTGAAAAGTGGCAAATGAAGGGGTGTGAGAGGGGTGGCTGTACTACAGCAAGTACACTACACAGGGATGGATGGCGGTACGGACGACGACACAGTAGAGCATAGGCTACGCAGAAATGCGTGTTGTCCATGGAGCACCTCGAGGTTTTATATAACTGTGGGATACGGGTACGGGCGCTGCACAAAGCAAGGACGAAAGGATGATGTACCAGCAAAGGCTGTAGATTAGTGGCCTGCATGGCTCCGTGGGAAAGGTACGGTGTTGGTTAACAGGGAAAGGAGTGGTATGCATGTACCTTATCTGGTTTGGGGCAGCATGGGTGTCCACGTAGCGGTACGTGTGGACCACATAGTGGACGGTCGTCCTTTGATTCTTGTGCAGCCATCATACGGGCACCCTAGTAAGTATGTACGGTCTAAATTTTGAGGCATGGTCTCCAAATTTGGGACGCCCGTCTCGATTTGCGTACCGGACCGCCTCGGGGGGGTGAATTTATTGTTTTGTCCAGGAGGTTCTCTTGGTCGTTGGGTTCAGACCGTTCGTCAATCGGACGCCTAGTCGTGCATTTATTAAGGTCTAAAAGTCGTCGCTTTTTAACAAAAAATGATTGAAATTTGCGTATAAGCTTGATCCGGTGTCCGTTTTGGATGCTGTAAAATCCTATATTAGGGTATACCATAAAAACTCTATTACATGGACATTTCTTTATTAGTGAAGGTGGGTATGTTACATCCTTCCCCCCTTAAAAAAATTGAGATGTCCTCATCTCGTCATGAATTGGGGATAATCCTTTAAGAGTGTAGCTTTATCTTTCCCCCTTCTAAAATAGGGGAAACACTTAAGATAGTCCACTAATTCTTAACTTGGAGAAAATTTCCTATTCATTGACACCTTGACCATGTAGAGATTCAAGGATACAATTCATAAGTAAGACCTAGTACTATCCCGCAGGGGGAGCGTGATCTTCTAAAAATCAAATCACCCATAGGGTAATTGATCATAAATTTGGCAACTACTAGACTTGATTTCTAGAGGCAATGCTTTTTTCCTCATCCATGCAAGGCACAGCCGCTGGTCTAGTCTTCTAGGCATAGCCGCTGGCCTAGTCTTCTAGGCACAGCCGCTGGCCTAGTCTTCTAGAATAGAGTTGCCCAAGAACCTATTTATCTAGCGTAGGGCTTTCACTTAATCTGTTGGAAAGCTACCCGACTAAATCGGGTCCACCCGTCCGTAGGATGGTGCCGTCGGGGCATTCCATCCTCCCACTTTCCACCCTACTCAAGGAGTCCTTGAATTACAGCCCAGTAGCATCAGGGAAAGGCAACTCCAAAATAGAACTCTTGTAGAACATCTAGTACAGTGGAAAGATTACCCTGAAGAGGATGCAACTTGGGAAGATGAAGCTACACTCTTAAAGGATTATCCCCGATTCATGATGAGATGAGGACATCTCGATTTCTTTAAGGGGGGAAGGATGTAACATACCCACCTTCACTAATAAAGAAATGTCCATGTAATAGAGTTTTTATGGTATAAAAATCAATAATGTATCTTACCATATCCAAGTGAGGCTTTTGTGGTACTTGCATATAATAAAATCCATGGTAAGAGAATGTTATGAGGTGTGCGAGGATTGCATAAGAGAGCTATGGTGGGTGGAATGTGAGATAAGGCATAGTTTAGGGCATATTATTGATGCTAATTGTAAAGATTAAGGTATAAACCAATACCAAGAACTCGCTTTTTGCATTATCAAAATGAGCTTAATACATCCATGTAGCTCTCATGGAGCTCACATCCACATGTTCTATGCAAACTTGTGCCATCCATGTGTTCATATATGCTCACATTCATTGTGCACCCTTGCACTTTCTATGTGCCTGCTTTTCAACCATTGATAACCTTTTACACATTCATCCATTCACATGCCCAAATAACCTTAGCTTGTATCCATTCCAATTTCATAACATCCTAGGCTCCATTTACCTTTCTCCCACATATATGTGGCCAAACGGGTCTCATACCAAGAGTAGGACGCACATACATAACGTGACATCACATGACATTCTTTGCCTCCCGTTGATGGGGACACATATATATTCACTTAGGTTACATCATCAGTGGGTGGCTAGAGGTGATTACATCAACTTAACATGACACATAATATGACCACAGACATAGAACATAATCATACACATCATCATATCTAGAAAAGATATTCTTTTGGAGCATCATCATGAGTTTCTTCCACCATTACATTGGATTGCTTTGATGAAGATATTGGGCCATTACATGCCCCATCCTTCCACAATGGTTACATTTGACATTGGATTTGTTAAAGAAGGCAATCTCCCTTGTTTGTTGAGATTTGTTGTGTACCTTTTAGTTTCTTATCCTCTTCAAACAAGGAGGATTCAACACCTTCAAGCGTAAGATTTCGAAGATTAGTAAGAGTTGTTGCAACCAAAGAAAACTCTTAAGGCATGCTTTTGATTATGACTGCTATTGCATCTTTCTCATTCATGGGTTCCTTGATACCTACAAGTTGCATCATAATGCTCTTCATCTTGCCTACATCTCTACAAATGAGACTTTGAACTCCATATCAAGCCCATAGAAGTGAATTTTTAAATTTATTTTTGAATTTTTTACCCTAGCTCCAAACACTTTCTCTAGCTCATCCCAAGCTTCTTTGGCATGCCCTTTGTTGCTTATGTGATGAATGATATTATCCCCAAGGATTAAACTAATGATGGCCATGTATTTTCTATCTTTATTTATCCATGCTTTGACCTTAACATCACTCCCTTCCTTGAGCTAATCTCCATTTACTACCCCCCCCCCCCCCCAAAGTTCCTTTTGCATGATTTGATACATGATTTTCCATTTCCTTTTGTTTGCCATATTAGAATCCTTCACTACTACTAACATTTTGGTAGCCATGGCTCAATGAGGAATGTCTTACCGAGATCTAAAATGTATCTCAGTAGTGTATAATCCTCTTACATAGACTTGAACCTAATTTGTATGCTAATCAACATAAAGACCACTAATGATAATTTAACCCTAAAAAATAGTGAGTAATATTTAATAGTTAATTGAGAAGAGAAGGCTTCACATTCTAACTTGAGGAGCTTTAATATTTGAAACAATAGCAAATAGGGTTGACTTTAAGCCATAATAATAAGGATTAGTGAGCTTAATCCTAGATGAATCACAATAGAAAGGTAATAAAGGAAGCATCCAAGCTTGGATCTCTTCATACACTGCTCCAATCGCATTTCTAATGCTACCGGAATATTATGAGCATGCAAAAACCCTCAAGAGTGTCCTTTTGAGTTGATTTGAGGCCAAAGTTGCGAATTTGCAGTTTTGTCCGAATTGATGAGCATCGCCTTCAGTTGACGAATTCGCATGGCTGCTATCAAATTTTTGCAATTCCTTCGAGCAATGGGTGCACCTTGAAATGTTAAAAGTCCCCATATAAGCTTATAAGCAATGGTGATGTGTGTTGATAATGCCAAGCCTCCAACTGGCTATCTATTTTCAACCACGTGAAAAAGAGAGATGGGATTACTATATTTATGATTAGCACTAATGACAGTGCTGAAACTTGCTAATGTTGAGTGCTAGGAGTGAAGATGAGGTGCCTTGGTTTTGATAACATAATAAAATCTATGGTAAGAGAATGTTATGAGGTGTGAGAGGATTGCAAAGAGAGCTATGGTGGGTGAAATGTGAGATAAGGCATAGTTTAGGGCATATTATTGATGCTAATTACAAAGATTAAGGTATAAATCAGTACTAATCAAGAACTCATGTTTTTGTAGTATGAGAATGATCTTGATACATCCATATGTAGCTCTCATAGAGCTCACATCCACATGTTCTATGCACACTTGTGCCATCCATGTGTTCATAAATACTGGCATTCCTCATGCACCCTTGCACTTTCCATGTCCCTACTTTTTGACCATTAACCACTTTTTATATTCATCCATTCACATGCCCAAATAACCTTAGCTTGCATCCATTTCAATTTCATAACATCCTATGCTCCATCTACCTTACTCCCACATACATATGCCCCATACATGACGTGACAAGCACCACATTTCAACAGCATAAACTACAAGCTCCACTCACTTAGGTTAGGAATCATTATGTTCATGTAAATCAAGATTCCTAAATTCTTCCTATATACATGGTAGGATCCTCAAGAAGCTCATGTGCATCTATCTTGAGCTTCACATTCAGCTCTCCAAAGGTGTATCAATTGGCTTATATCTTGTCATACCATATTTGGACAATATGTCCAAACCATACTACCATAATTTTCTCATCAAAATCTTCTTCACATGAGCAGCCTCATTATTGCTATCACCTGTGAGATGATCAAATTATCCACATAGATCCCTATCATAGTGATCCCAAACTATGTCTCTTTCTCACAAAAGGAATGATCTACACTTGCAATCTCAAAATCAACCAAGATAATATGTCTACTTATCTTATCTATCCATGCTTGTGGTGCCTATTTCAAACCATACAAGGCTTATGTGGGAGTTATGGGTGTTTATATCTAGGTGGTGGCAGCATATACACTTCTTCCTACAAGTCACCATTCAAAAAACCATCCTTAACATGGTGAAGAATCCAAATACTTGATGTAGCCAATGTAACCACACATCTCTCAGTGCCATCTTGGTAATGGGGCTTCCTCATTCATATACATTGTGGCAACTAGTCTCACCTTCTAAGTACTACTAGTACTTTTTGAATTGTGTTTCCATTTGTATGCCCATTTGCATCCAATTTTCCAATTGCTTTCTTACACTTTTGCATTAGAATCAAGTGTGTTAGTCTCCTCATCCATATCATCTTCCCAATACTTATGTTACATAGCCATATCTTGTGTATGACATGTCATGTATGCATAGTGCATTGCTCCAAGACCATCATATGTAAGCAATGCACTAGATATCTCACTCTTGAAGATATCCTCACACTTCTTTAATCACTTGTTGGTGGACATCATCTTCCTTACCTACCGTGTAAATGGTATACCAAACTCTTCGTCCAAATCTTGATTGAAGCCACTAGTAGAGATGTCTCCAATGTTCACACTAGCTTTTGACACATCATGAGTGCTCATGGGTTGATCCATTTTCTCCTTACCTTTCCTTAATGCATGTACCACAAGTTTGATGCATCTTCCTTACACCTGGCATGTAAATGGAAGGTATACCAAAATCTTCATCCAAATCTTGATTGAAGCCACTAGCTCGATGTCTCAAGTGTTCATACCACCTCCTGACACATCGTAAGTTCTGATGGGTTGATCCATTTTCTCCTTTCCTTTCGGTGATGCATGTACCATATAAGTGTCTTAATTGCATCAGTAGTACCTCCTTCACTAGTCACATCATATGAACTAGTTTTATGTAGTTCTACTTATCCATGGAAAAGTAGATGAAGACCGACCTAAGGAATCTTGTGGACTTATCATCAGTGTACTTGTGCTTTGAGTGACTTTTTGATGACTAGCCAACTATCAGCCAAATAAACCCTAACATTGCCATTCTTTAATGTATAACAAACACTCATTTCATCAAATACTACATCCTAGCTTATCATGAACTTCTTTGTGAGTAGATTGTAGCATCTATACCTTATGTCTCCATATAATATCCAATAAAGACACATTTTCACCTTTTTGTTCAATCTTTGACCTCCTTCCATTTGGAATATGAACATAAGCTACACATCTAAACACTTTTAAGTGTTTGACATCATTCATCTCGTAGCTTATAAACTTTTCCTTAGGTGTCATATGAACATAAGCTGTATCTAAACACTTTTAAGTGTTTGACAACATCATCTATCTTGTAGATTATAAACTGTTCCTTATGTGTCATATCATGCATTGCAACAACTAAAGGTGTCCTATCATGCACTATAACTATAGGTTTCCCATTCATTATGTAAATTGTTTTATACACAAATTTAGCTCAATATTAGTTAGTCATGTTCCTCTCATTCATCATAGCTCGTTTCACCTCTATAACATGTCTATTCTTCCTTTCAGGCAATCCCATTTTGCTGAGGGGTGTACTTGTTATAGTAGAAAGTTACCTAGTGATCCCACAAGTTCTTAAGAATGTGGAGAACTCATTAGATATATACTCACCACTATCATCAAACCTTAAGCACCTTATGTACATGTCTTTTTTCTTCTCTACAAGATCTTTAAACTACTAAAAGTACCCAAACACTTTTCTCTTGTCATTCATAAAGCAGATCCTTACCTTTCTAGTATGTTCATCAATAAAGGACACATGATAATAGGTGCCCATACATCTATATACACAATCTTTAGAGGTATCTTGCTCACATGCCTAGCTTGCTTGCCAAATTAACAAGCGTCACATACCCCATGAGGTTTATTAACTCAAAACATAGGTAGCCCTGCCTACAAGCTCCTTTTATTGCATAGGCTTTAACCTTTCCACATTTATATGGCCAATCCTCTTACAAGCTCCTTTTCTTGCATAGGCTTTAACCTTTCCACATTTATATGGCCAATCCTCTTACAACATATATCCATGTCAGAGATAATAACTTCCATTAGAGAATAAGGTAAAAAATAAGGTGGCCTTGATTTCATGCATACTCACATCCAAGGTGAATAACCTACCATTCTTTTTGCCTCTGCAAATAAGCTTGCAATCATTCCTCAAATCTTCTTAAAAACAACTAACACTAAGCTCTTGGTTATTGTACGCATATGTAAAAACATTGGTCAATTACTTTACTTTGCCATCTTGCAACCCCAATGGTATGTTCCCAACATGTGCAATAGAGGAATATATGGTGTCACTTCTAATCATGATGTATTTTCAAGCTTTCAAAATATCAAATATTATTTTTCATGTATTCAAAGAGTCACGGTATGGTGATGGGGAGTGCTTAAAAAAACCTTTTCTCTCCTCCTTGAAGATAACTAGTTTTTCCTTATTGAATATCACACTATATTCTAAGATTGTATTTATAATTTATAAAATCAACCCCTTCTATTTTAAAAAAGAGGTCAATCTAATTTTAACCAAGATTTTAGGATTCTAGAGTCGAAATAAAAAAGCACAAGATGCCACTTTTCATGCCATTGATGGAATAATTGCTATTTATACATGCTTATTTATAAAAGTTGAGGAAAAGATACGTGTGTGTGTGTGTGTGTGTGTGTGTGTGTGTGTGTGTGTGTGTGTGTGTGTGTGTGTGTGTGTGTGTGTGTGTGTGTGTACACATGCAAGTTATACAAGGATATTGAGCACTTCCATGGAAATCACAACCTCTTGAGTACTCCCACTCGCTTTTGGTTATATTATCTCCTCATGAGAGAATATATGTGAGAGCATTTGCTAACCATTTCATTGTCATATCTTTTGACAAAAGGGAAATGCTTGGTTTCCATGCCTTCTCCACCACATGAGCTTCACCTCTTTCTACTTTTGCTTGCTCGTATCTATTAATCCATTTTTTCACTTCGCCCAAATTATGAAGATAATATTTGAAAACATTTACTCTTTGTTGTCCATCCACCATGCTACATATTTTTTCTTTACTTATAGTATCAAGGTTCATGTCCAATGTGTGTCACCTCATGACTCCATAGTCAAGGCATTAAAGAATATTTGATATGCATACCAATGACTCTTAAAGTAGCCAACCTTCAGCCATGCTCCCCTCTAGCCTTATTCTTTTCCTTACAAATCCTTTAAGAGTTTTCATAAACCTCTTTGTTATGTCCCATTTTGGCTCTCTCCCAAACTCTCGCATTCATAGTGAAGAGCAAAGACAAGCAATAATTACCATGGGGAACTTAAAGTTTGGGTCTCTTGAAGCCATCCAAGCTCGCCTAGTAATTGCTACCTCCTCTCCTTTAAGCTTTCTCCTCCACGATATCACTAAGGAAGCTACTTAAACTCTTACAAGGACTCACTTGCCTACTACTAGTGGTTGCTAGGTCATCTCCTTTGAGTTCTCATTTCCCCAAGGAATCTGCTTCATTTCCTACAAGGACTCACTCTCCTCTCATATCTACAAAGAATAGATAGGAAAATGTATGTATAATTACTCTAACCTCTACTCTCAACTCTCTCTCTCTCTCTCTCTCTCTCTCTCTCTCTCTCTCTCTCTCTCTCACACACACACACACACACACGTATAAGAGAAAAGAGCAAGTAGATAGCTTAGATGACTTGATTAGCACAAAGGAGGATTGTGTCTTTTCATTATAAAACAATGCTTTATATGCAATTGTCCCTTATTCACTTGAGCACCTACAGCTCATAAACTAACTAATTGAGCTTGGTCTTTCTCATAAACATTACAAATTTTAGAGTCCCTTTTCATGAACTTATTACTACTCTCATGTGATATGGAGAGAATTTAGTTAATCCAAAATGTGGTTAACCTCCTCCCTACCTAATGTAGATTCCATCCTCAAAATCTTATCGTGGCCTAAATGCTTGATGGCTAAGATTGAATGTGTGTAATGGTTATGACATTTCTTGGATCCTTTTGAGTGATCTTTTGAAGTTAGAGTATGATACCCAAAAGCTTATACAAATCTACCATGTCTTCTAATGCTATATGTATATATGATAGAAAGTAGCAAGACAATGATGATGGTAGTAATGTAGCTTGACTACTTCGCTTGGGCCTAGATTCATGAAAATTGAAGAATTAGGAATCATGATTAGTACCACGATTAGCTTCATGAATTTTATATTAGTGGATCAGGTATCCTTCTCAATACCCTAATCTAGAGGTGTTAGGGTGTTGGAAGCTTTACTCTTGGATGGTGTTGAATGTGGCTAGCTACTATAAGTAAGGGAAACTATCATAGAAGTGAGAATCTTTTGCATTTTCCCTAGAAAATTCCAATGGAGTGTACCTTGTCTATATATTGATATATAAATAGGATCCACCCAGAGAACTAATCTATCATATGTGGAATCTTCCATGTGTAGGAGGTCCTTTTATCTTTTTGTTTGTATTCCAAAGTTTCAATCAAGGAGTTTTTTGGCATCATCTGACTCAATACTAACATACCCTCCCCTCCCCTTGTATGCATGGGATGCATCACATGTGGAATCTTCCATGTGTAGGAGGTCCTTTTATCTTTTTGTTTGTATTCCAAAGTTTCAATCAAGGAGTTTTTTGGCATCATCTGACTCAATACTAACATACCCTCCCCTCCCCCTGTATGCATGGGATGCATCATATGTGGAATCTTCCATGTGTAGGAGGTCCTTTTATCTTTTTGATTGTATTCCAAAGTTTCAATCAAGGAGTTTTTTGGCATCATCTGACTCAATACTAACATACCCTCCCCTCCCCCTGTATGCATGGGATGCATCCTCTTCCATCTTCTATAAAACTATAAACAATTACATATGTTACCAAGATGATTTCCAATAAATCTTGTTTTACAAGTTGGCTATTAACATTGTGTGTGTTTAGCCACATTCCTTTATAGAGTTCCTTCATGTGCCATTGGCATCAACTCTATGACATCTGGCCACTAGTGCTGTGATTGAGCATGGCATCCATAAAATATTTTTTATTTAGTGGCATAAGCCTCTAGATAAATCCGTGTTGCTAGGTAGAAATGTGTGATCTTTAGTAATGCCTTAATCATGAGTTTGAGCTTGAGTAGTGTATTACCTATATACACATCATTGCCACATAATTCTCTTAATGGTAGAGCCCACACAGATTCTTCTCATGGATTCTACACTTACAGAGTAGCTTGTGCGGAACTTACCACATTGAAAGGGTCCCATCTTGCTCCAAAACTGGTAACTCTTTGGGGTCAAGTGGGATAGCAGTGGGAAATTCATGATGTGACTAGAGAGAGAAAGAAGTGTTGGTTAAATGAGCTTTATTAAAATTACTTGGTGCGTAAAAAACTTTGATAATAACCAACACATTCTTGGCAAAGTCTTAGACTCAATCAAGTTTGAGACGAGCACATGTGTGAAAGAGGCTAGGCTATGTACCAATATGTAAGACACACAAGGATAAGGGTCTTGGACTCCAAGATTATGATATTAACCAACATGTTCTATGCTAGCTACTATTATTGCTATATAAAAATGTTTTTATGAGACTTAAGCAACTATGTGCCTATGCATTTCTCTATTCCAAACATGGCTTACTCTGTGGATACATGCATTTTTTCTTTTACTTGGGCTAGCTTGTTTCTAAGCCTTAATTACATCTACAATGTGCATTCTCTAGTCCTGACGTGGCTTGCTCTATGGATACATGCATTTGTTCTTTTGTTTGGGATAGCTTGTTCTAAGCCTTAGTTGCACCTATAATCACAATTTTGTCCTCAACATCAGCCTCAAAATTAGTAGTGAAGCTCAGCTAGAGGCTAGTGGTGGTAGAAGTGTCAAAGTTCTAATAGAAGCAAAGCACGACCTCATGTACTAGGTGGTTTGATGTAAGGCTTTATATGATGTCTAGAAGGCTATTTCAAACATATCTTTGAATGTGAGCATGCGCCAGCCTTGCATCCCGTTGTAATCCATTGTTTATAAGCAGTCAAGTATCTAATAAAGAGTGGGGCACTTGTTTATGTCAAAATTCATGCCCTCTTAACCTTAATCAAATGCATGCCATTATAGAAACTCCATCACTAAAAGGAAAATGATAAGCCAAAAAAATCATATCAAGGTCAGGGAGGATTGCATCGTATTCTTAGATGAACTTGCACATTGTATGAAGCATCCACTCTTCATGTAGAAGGAGGGGTGGTCGAGGTGGAGGTAGCCAAGGGAAATTGAACTATAGCTTCAAGTTCTTCGCCAACTCTTGCTCAAATAGGTCCCATACCCACCTATACTCGATTAGGAAATAAATAGGGCTAATTTTGAGGTACCTTGGAGCATAGCAGTACTCATTCCAATACTTGGCCTAGAGAAGGTAGGAACATTGCCACATCAATTTCTCACCCATGAGGTTATGTATTATTGGGGGTACCTTAGCTTGTGGTCTTTTGTATCCCCCTCGGTCCCTCTTATGATAAGATCTAGACCACTAAATTGAACTTCTATTTTAGGTAAGCTTAGTGTTGGGATCTCACCTTCTTCTAAGACTTATGATGGGAGAGAGGGATGAATGGCTTGCAAAGTTGTGGCTTTGGTGAGTCCATTTAGGACATCCCCTAGAGAGGTAAGTGGCGGGGTGTCTTGGGAGATGCGAGGTGTGGGTAACATTGGAGATGCAGGGGGGTAAGGAGAGTGGCAGGTGGTGGTGAGGTGAAGCATCAAAAACTGGTGCAGCAAACTGAAGAGAGGCCTGATGTTGAATGGCAGTGGGAAGCTTTGCTTGGGCAACCACACCTATAGATCCTGCTAGGGGAGCCTTCTCCTAAATGCATCATCATTGTCCTTATCCTTGGGGAGTATCGGTTGTGTCTTCTTTCTCTTCCTTCACAACAATGACTTCATGGGTCGATAAAATGTGTGGGCCTCCCTGTGTTTGTCATCCAAGGTCACATGCACACATTGTTGACAAATAAGTGGCATTGTTGGTGCTCATAAGTTACAGTTGCTTCCAAATTCTATGATACAAGACAAGGATACTGATGGACACATAGACAGTGTTGACCTTTACAGTGAGATTGTGGTAGACCTCATCCCCACGATGTATACTAGCCACCATGATGTGCATCCCCAACTAAATGGCCTTGTTGTTGATGGATGCAAGGTACAAACATAGCTAAGCACGAACAAAAATCTTGATATAGTCTCCTTCATTCAAGCAATCGAAAAAGTTAACAACCCGACACCAAGATTAAAGATTTAGGTAGAGGACACGCTGAGGGAAATAGAAGATGGTGGAGGGCTCAGTGAAGGAGACTATGTTATAGAAGAAGGGTGATGTGGGAATTATAAGGGACTAGAGAGGATTGTGGAAAAGCTAGATGTGGGAATCTCCTTGTCGATGAAGATGGTGTGGGAAGTGTAAGGGACTTGAGAGGATTATGGAAAAGGTGGATGTGAGAATCTCCTCATCAATTAAGATGTTGTGTTGGAGGAGGTTGAGCTGAAGGTTTTGGTTCTATAATTCAAGGAAGCCACAAGGTGGTTGGGGTGGGATGGCAGTGTTTGGTAGGTTGGTAGAGTTGCATCCATCATGCTATCAATTTTACTCTATTTTAGAGGCGACCTGCTCTTGTTGGACCAAGCTTTCATCTTTGTAATGTGTTATTCTAGTTAAGCAATGGTTTGGTCCTTTGCTTTGATGGCCCTCCAAAAATCTTTGTGCTACTCGGACATCTGGTTGTGGATCTCATCCACCACAAGTTGTTGCCTATTGCATGCCATGGTCTCAGCCTTCTAGTTTGGTCCCTTGCTTCGGTAGCGCGGTTGAGTTCCTCTTGTATTGTTTGCCCTCTAGAGGCCTTGGCTTCCTCGACTTTTGTTTTTAGTACTTCCAGCTCTTGGAACAACAACAAATGAGTGATCTTGGATTTGACTTCAAGGGCATGCACTGCAGCCTATCATTTGGTATAATGGTGACATTCTTCTGAGTTTCTAGATAAACAATGTCAAGAGGAGTGCTTGTTTTTGCTAGGCTGCATCCACTTGCTCCTTTTTTCATGACATGAATTTAGTCATGTGCCCAGTGAGGTTGTGGATCATAGAGGAAAAGGTGATAGGAAAGTTTAGAAGGTGGCCCTAAGAGAAGATGGCCTAGGAGAAGCTTTCAATTGAGGTGAGATGTCCTTCATAAATCCACATGTGTCAGTAATATTCTACAGCTTGTGGCTTCTTATATAGATTAAAGAAGTGTGCTGAATTCCTCAACATCTAAATGTAGATTCATTTCAGCCAACCACATTAATCTCTCCATTGTCATGTCCCCGCAAGGGTGTTCACATATGGCCACCACCACCCTCTTATGGTTTATGCAATCCAGTTTACAACAACAACAAATGTGAAGAAAGATATGGCTTCATCAGCTCTATCATCTCTTCAGAGACTAGCTATGTCAGCATCTCAATCTACAATCGTGGCTCTACCTTCATGGACTATGTTCTCACCACCGACATTAGTGTTTCCCGAGAAAAGGTTGCATCTTCCAAAGTGCAAGTTTTGCTCTGCCTCGGCAAATGATACCATCAGCAACCACAAGACAATAGTAGGAAAGGAATGAGGATGGCGTATGAACTCCCTATTAGTTTTACACCTCTCAGATTGCCTTGAAGTCTAACAAGCTTAACGAAGAAGTGGAATCAACAAATTTTTTTACATCACATCGTCATGTGCACACAAATCAAGAAATGCAAAAATGTGCCACTCAAAACTCTAACAATCCAAGGCAAAATAAAATCCAAGGTAAAAAATCCATAAATCATGCAAGATTTCAAGCACAAATCAAAACCCTAATCTACGGCTAACAAAACCCTAATCACAACCAAGATCAAAGGCAAGATCTTTGATACCAATGTAAGAGAGGGGTAGAGGAGAGAGAAAGGTTGCACTCAAGTAGACTACCACACACACTCATAATGGAGTGTTCACATGCACTCAAAGGAGTACCACCATACCCAAGCGCTTGGAGCTCCAAAAAGGGTTATTGTATTCTATCCAAAAAGGTCAAAAGGTCAAAAAGTATAATAGCCATAAATGATCCATATGGTAGCTCTATCAGTGATTAGAGAGCTCAAAAAAGAAGGTTTTTGCTTGAACATAGAGTTATTTTTTGCTAATTATTTTGCTTCTAAACATGTTTTGTGTTAGATTAGTGTACATAGGTAGCTAAGGAATGTTAGATAGAACCTTAATCCACCAAAAAATCTTTTAAAAATCATAAACAATCTCTTAATTTTTACTACTTATCACTAATCTATTGGTTAATGTGATTAGTAAACTTAAAGAGAGCTAAAAAAATCAAAAATTGAGTCTAATTGCTTATAGTAATTGGAATGGCATTAGTGTTCTAAACACTTACCTTGACTTAATTCCATGCTTAGTCCACTCCCATTAGCTCACAATTAGTGAGAATTAGCACTAATTAGGTCTCATTTGCTTATTTTTTGCTCTTTTGAGTGGGTTAATTAGAGATATTAATTAGGGGTGATCATATCATTGGGTTAGCCTAAACATTACTAATCCACCTATCAAATCTCCATCCCTAAACTCCTCACCATTAGGGAGTGATTAGAGAGCAAAGAAGAGGATTAAAAGGTGATTAATAATGGGATTAAGAAGGATTAATCTTTAGTTAAGTTAAAGTATCTCTAAATTAGTTAAAAACCACTAATTTAGAGTTTTTCTCTAACTTTAGTCTTTTCCCACCTACCTTGCATTAATGAGGGGATCTTAGTTTTCTCCCACTCAATAATCACCTCCCTCCAAATTCAAATTCGAGCGGTGTACGAACATGCCCGAAAAAAAAACTTACCATGACCGTACGATTCTAAAGCCATGGGCGTACGCTCATAAGCGTATGAATGTACCATCCCAAAAAAACTTGCCAAACAACCGTAACATCTTAAAGCCACAAGCATACACTCATAAGCGTACAGACATACCTTCCCAAAAATTTAAAAGAAATTTAAAAAACTTACCACGGCCATACCATCCTAAGGCCACGAACGTATGATAATAAGCATAGAGATGTACTGTCTCAAAAAAATTGGTTTTTTGAAGAAAAAAAATGTTTAAAAAATTACCACGGTCATACCTTCCTAAAGCCACAGGCATATGCTCATACGTGTACAGGCGTACCTTCCCCAAATTTTTTTATAATTTCTAAATCTTTATAGGTGCGTATGGTCTACCTCCCCAACCCACTAGAGACATTTTTACACACACGAAACACCTCAAAAGACCATTTTTCACCTTAAGGGTCCATTTACGGATGAGGTAAAAGAGAGCCAAAACTCCTATTTTGAGTCTGCGCACACATCGTTGAAGCTTTTCTAAGCTTTCCCGCACACCATGGACACCTTTCGGTCATGGTTGCATGCCCCAAGCGCCCCCATTCTATCGGGCGACACGACCACCATAGCACATCACATGTGGCCACCACGCCACACATTTGGCTGTGAGGGTGAAACGATTTATGAAGAGCCCTCATCTAGTGGTGCACCTCCATACATGCACACCCACGTATCTCCCTCTCTCTATCAGTGGATCTATTCCCACCCCCCACCTGCGTGTCGAGATATCGAGCTCGTCTAGTGAGGCGATGGACATTGATGACCCGCGTGCTGGGGGATAGGCCCCACACTTACACCACTGGCATGGTTGGTGAGATCATGGGAGATATACGGCCAGTGGGATGATAGGCTGTGTGACAGCCATTCTAGAGAGACTGGCATAGTTATAGCGCCAGCTCATTTAGTCGGGTTCACACTATAGAGAACCCGTGTATGTATTGGTTGAGTACCTTTCATATTATGTGTACTCTTATTCTTGTATATGGTGTGTTGAGTGTTGAGTAGAGAAGAAGAAGATTTCAGCCTCTCACCTTGTGTGTTCTCTATTAGGGTTTTGTGAGTGTGTGTGTTTGCAAGAGCTCAAGCTCTCTTCCCCCCTGCATCTTTTCATGGTATCAGAGCCTGGTTCGTGCTAAGGGCTGAGCTGCAAGCAAGAGAACCACAGGAAGCGGTACGAGGGTAAGAGCTTCAACTACTCTTCCCTATTTGTGTTGGTGACTACACCCTTGTCGGGAGCTCTACGGGAGGCACCGACAACGATCTCTGATTGAGGAGCTTTCTTCGCGGGAGTAAAGCTATAGGGCAACTATAGCATCCTATCGGACAAAATTTTCTTGGACGAAAACGCGTTTCGGGCGTGTCTGGACCTCCGTTTTTCAGAAAGCAGGCGATTTCGAGCACTGCGGGTAAGTCATCGATTCTCTGCAGAACTCTGTTTTAAGAACTGCAGGAAGACAGATTGACTGTGCAGACACTGTGGGTACTACAAAGAGGTCTACAGTTGCCATTGGGTGTATGTATGCACATTGAAGTCATTGGTTGTGACATTTGAGAGTACTACAGTGCTGCTGTGTAGAAAATACAGCAGTTTGTGCAGAAACACCAGAGTGCAGGTTCTGGTAAAATTATGCGTTTGGCAAGATGTCAAATGATGGGATAACCCAGATTGTGGCTGAGAAGCTTGATAAGAATAACTTCCATGCTTGGAGGTTCAGGTTGACGAATTTCCTGATTGGGAAAAGGTTATTGGGACTACATAGAAGGTGAGCATGAAGAGGCACCAGAGATACCGGATATAAATCCGACTGCTGTGCAGATGTGAAAGAGTTTAAAGACTGGAACCAGGGAGCCAGGAAGGTTATGTATTGGCTCTCCATTAGTATACAGGACACCATGATTGGGCACATTCAGGATGCCAAGTCCCCCAAGGAGGCATGGGACACCTTGGTAAAGCTCTATGAAACAAATACCAAGGCACGTAAGATACAGTTGAAGAATGAACTTCATACTGTGGAGAAAAAGAGCATGTCTGTGAATGACTATGCACTGAAGATAAAGGGTATTGTGGAATCCCTTGCATCTATTGGTGTGTCAGTAGATGATGATGATAAGGTGGAAGTCTGTCTACGTGGTCTCGGGCCACAATACAAGGCGTTTAAGACGTCTATTCAGACTCGGGAAAACATTCCCAACTTTACAGATTTGGTGTCTATGCTGATTATCGAAGAGAAGAACTTGGGTAAAGACCAACAGTCTTCACAAAGCAAAAACAGTTCAGAGCAACAGGCCTTCTACACGAGTTCAGGAAGAGGACGAGGTAGAGGAGGCCATGGACGCGGTCAAGGAGGTGGCCGAACAGGTAATCAGAATTATGGCCAGCAGCAACAGTAACAACAACAATCCCAGAATCAACAACAACAACACGCAGATGGGAGAGGAAAATTCAGAGGCAGAGGGAGTCAAAGAGGCCGTGGAAATCGGCAAAGGCAATATAATGATGCACGTGAATGCTATTATTGTGGTAAGCCTAGACATGTGCAGGCAGAATGTTATAAGAAGCAAGCTGACATGTAAAATGGGAAAGTGCAACAAAACAACTATGCATCCTCAAGCAGAAATAATGAGGATAATGAAAGGTTGTTTGTTATGCAGCATGTCGTGAATGCCATGTCTGAAAATGTTGATGCAGCACAAAAAGATAATGTATGGTATGTGGATTCAGGCGCTTCGAACCACATGACGAGTCATGGGGAGTGGTTCAAGGAGATGAAAAACCCGGAAAGACCAGGTTTTGTGGAAACAGGGGATGACACTGCTCATCCAATTGCCCACGTTGGAGATGTGCCATTATCTATGCAAGATGGCAAAGTGAAGTACCTTGCAGATGTACTTCATGTACCGAACATAACAAAGAATCTGGTTTCAGTTGGCCAGATGATTGAGCAGGGTTTGCAGGTTCGGTTTAACCCTGATGGGTGTTATGTTGAAGATTTCAAAGACAAGTGCAGGCTGGTTGCAAAAGGCAATAGAGTGGGCAAAATGTTTACATTGAATGTAGACATGCCTGAAATGAGTGCTGCGATGTTTGCAAATGGTTCAAGAATTGTTGCAGACACAGACATTTGGCATAAAAGGATTAGACATGTAAATGTGCAGAGATTGAAGTCTATGCAGACAAAAGGAATTGTGACAGGGCTACCAAAATTTAAAGTGGAAGGTATGCAGAAAATATGTGAAGCATGCCAATTTGGGAAGCAAATAAAGCATGTATTTCCACGTAACAGATATGTGAGCAGAAATGCACTAGATGTTGTGCATTCAGATGTATGGGGTCCTACGAAGACCATATCTATGGGAGGCTGCAGGTATTATGTGACTTTCATTGATGACCACACAAGGAAAGTGTGGGTATATTTCATGAAGGAGAAGAGTGAGGTGTTCACTCACTTTCAGAATTTCAGAGTTTTGGTTGAAAAGCAAACAGGGAAATATGTAAAGTGCCTAAGGTCAGATGGAGGGGGAGAGTACTTCTCCAATGAGTTCTCTGAATTTTTGAAGAAGAATGGTATTCGGAGACAGTTTACATGCAGATACACTCCGCAGCAAAATGGAGTTGCTGAGCGGAAAAACAGGCACATTGCTGAGATTGCGCGAGCATTGATGGAAGAGAAGAATATGCCGCATTGCTATTGGGCTCAGGCTGTTTCTACAGCAGTATACATCATGAACAGGACTCCAACTGCAGCCATACATGATGTAACTCCAGAGGAAAAGTTTACTGGCAAAAAACCAAATTTGTCTCATCTGAAAGTCTTTGGATGCATTGCATATGTGCATGTGCCAGATGAGCTGAGAACTAAGCTGGATCCAAAAGCTGAAAAATGTGTGTTTATTGGATACTCCCTTGAGCAAAAGGGATACAAGTGTTATAACCCTGCTACACTTGAGTTGAGGGTAAGCAGGGATGTTGTCTTTGATGAGATGAGCAGTTGGTATGCTACTGAAAAAGAAGCTGTTGGGGCTGATGTGAGTGAAAGTGTGGTTGCACAGAATGCAGGTCAGCAATCATAGTCTTTGAGTGGACCAGGAGAGTCCTCATCTAGTGGGTCTATTGATAGACCATGGAGTGGCAGGCTGCATCATAATACCAGTCCTGCAAATGTGATTAGTACATCACGTAAAGGAAAAGAGAAAGTGGTTGAGCCCCTTGGTATGCCTGACATTTCTGCAGGGCATTCTCATGTTGATGGAGAGTCTAGTGGCTCAGATATGAGCCTTGATGAGGAGCTTGGGATCCCAGCTATGAGAACACCTGGTGTAAAGAAGGCTATGGAAGCCATGAATGAAAAGCTGCGAAGATCAGGGAGAGTGAAGAACCCTGTGCAAAAATTTACATATGATGGTTATGTGGCACATCACTATGCATATATGGCAAAGGTTGTGCAGGTTGTAGAGGCCACATGCATTGATGAGGCTGTTGGAAATGTGTGTTGGGAGAAAGCTATGGATGAGAAGATGGATGCACTATATGGAAATGAGACTTGGGATTTAGTGCAATTGCCTGAAGGCAAGAAAGCCATTGGATGCAAATGGGTGTACAAAGTTAAACATAACAGTGATGGAAGCATAAACAGGTACAAGGCTAGATTGGTAGCCAAAGGATATGCGCAGACATATGGCATTGATTATGAGGAAACTTTCAGCCCAGTTGCCAAGATGGCAACGGTGAGAGTTGTGATAGCAGTGGCTGCGTCAAAACAATGGTCTTTACATCAGAAGGATGTAAAGAATGCATTCTTGCATGGGGATTTGCAAGAAGAGGTGTATATGTTGCAGCCACCTGGTTATGAAGATGTGGGTCACCCCGAGCATGTTTGCAGGTTGAAGAAAGCCTTGTATGGCTTAAAACAAGCACCAAGAGCATGGTCTGACGATTTCTGAATATCTTGTCACTATTGGCTTTCATGTAGCCAATGCAGATTTCTCGCTGTATGTGAGACATTGTGATAGAGGGGTTGTGCTTGTTGTCATCTATGTAGATGACTTGATCATTACGGGGGACCATGATGCAGAGATCTTTGATGTAAAGATCTTGCTTAGACAGAAGTTCGAGATGAAGGATCTGGGGGAGCTCAGATATTTCTTAGGCATTGAGGTGATTAGGTCACCACATGGTATTGGATTACTGCAGAGACAGTATGGCTTGGACATGTTGTCCAAGTATGGTATGACAGGCTGTAAGCCTATTTCCGTGCCATTGGATCAGAATGGCAAGAGCCCCCAAAAACTCACCAAATGGCAAAAACCGCTAGCCGCATATCCCAATGCCATCCTCAAGAAGCAATGTCTTCAGGAGACTCAAGCACTGGTAGAGCACTACCAAGCTCTACTTGAGTCATGGCCCACTTTTATGACCTTTGACCTAGTACCTGAGTGCGTGCTGCCCCGATACCTACTCAATGTTCGAGAGAAGACCCTGAACTTCTGCACTAGGTACGGTAGGAACCCCACTTATGCTCAAGGCCGAGGAAGATCCGTTCGTGTCGCGAACATGAAGTTGACAAAAGAAGATCTTGTCCCACATGTGTCTCCTAATCCTGCAGTGCCTATTCCACAAGCGGCCAAGCCAAAATCCCACATTCACATCGAACCACTCGATGCGAACAATGACACAGAGTCCGACAGAGACTCACGAGGTGCCCACACAAAATTTATTGAGGCCTTTTACCCTCCTACGGCACCCAAATCTTGACCTCCCCCCGTCAAATAAGGACCAAATCGAACTTCCATATACTATTGCTGGTCCACCTTATAATCAAGGCCCTGCACTTATGAAAGCTCCTCATCAATGTGACCTCGCTGGCCTTTCATCCTCTTTCTTCCCAAATCCAAATGCCCATTGGAACCTTGTTAAAAGGAAATCTACATTTATGGAATGGCCTTAGGGATTGGATGGAATGAAAACTACATGCTTCCCTGGAGGAGAGAGCTAACTCAAACTCCTCGGATGAATATGAGGCCCATCATCCTAAACTACTCCATCACCACAACCCACAACCTAGAGGCGCACCAACAATTCAAGTAAATATGTTGGGCCACTACTTTGAAGGCGATGACACAAACGTAGCACTACTTTTGTATAGCACACATGTGGTCAGAGGCATCCTAGATGGAGGTGCTGGTGTAAGCATCCTCACAAGAACGTGTTGGGAAAACTAGGGCCAACCACACCTTCACCCACCACATTACTGATAAAGCTTGTGAGGACAAGAAATTTGCACGATCCCTAGGCCTAGCGCATGACATTTGTAGTCATGGAATTTTGTAACGCCACCTATAAGACCATCCTATGCATACCCTTCATGGCGAGCGACAAACACAACTAATCCATGACTGGGACACACATCATATCTACCTCTACAAAGGGACTCAAACGCTCAAAGTAAATTTATATACCTAGCACTCACATCCCATGGCCAGAAGTCCCTTTGTCGAAGACTCTGTGACCACCATGAGGAGAAAAGATCTCTTTGTTTGTGATTCTTGTGATCAAGCCCTTGATGACGCGCGGGTGCCATACTACACGGTTGCTTCTATCAATAGTGACAAATTCGGCCACCATGACTAGATGAAAATCCTACCTACACTTGATACCATCCTTGATCGCAAACTCGACACACAATTTGTGCTCCCAAACGGCTAGTACCTTCATGAACCCTACAAGGCCATTTCCTCGCTTAACACCTTGAGTGTAAGCGTAGCTCCCCAACACGAAACGACCACACTTTGGGTATGGCTAGATGTCCCCTTGGTAGAAATATGCAACAAAAACGGACCTTGCTATCTCCCATAGCTAGCCACAATCTTTTGCCATGGGAAACATAGGTCTCCCTAGGCAAACCCTCTCTTCATAGTGCGCATGCCAAAATTCAATTACTTAGTGAACACGAGAGTGAACATCATATACAAAGCCTTGGGTCTTTTACACAAACTGTACATACTGTCTCTAACCCATTGGCTTGTAATTTTTATGTGATTCCCACAGGTAAGACAAAAGAAGCAGTCTCCTTAGAGGAATCTGGGTCTAGAACGCTACAAGTACGATCAACTCAACTGATGACACGGCTACCCCTTCCCCAGGGCAAAGTAATGATAATCCTTTGGGACGAGGAGTGCATCGAATCCGATCCTTTGTCCGCACTAACTGCTTCCAAAAAAGGTACTCTCTCACTCCCAACAATAACTAGTAAGTCTTCCACTGCCCCTAAGCTTCCACCAATAATAAACCCACCAAGAATATGGATTGAACTCCCGACTGAGAATGGTCTACACAATGATGGCAAGCCCACATCTACCCCACAGTCCAAACCAATCTCATATTCTTGGAGGCATGAAAAATTCTGGGAAAACCCACACTTACACAAGAAAACACTTACATTCAAATTTCCCACGAAATGCGTTTAATGAGTGTTGGGTATTTTATTCCTAAAATTTCTATAGGAAATAACCAATTGGAGTGCAGATTTCATATCATAGATGCAGGAGCACTCCAAGGCCAGATTATAATTGAAAAAGAGTGGATGGATGCCACTCATTGCCAAATCAATTGTTGGCAAGAAGAATTGCCCACCATGGAAGTCAACAACAAAAAGGCCACATTCCTCATGTGTCCCCATGAGGAAAACATACACACCTTCACCCTCGACTGCCCTTTCTCCTCAAGTGCCATCCTCATCACCGTCAACAGTCTCCCTTGTTACCACACCCCATGCCTCACCAAAGCCAATCGAAAGGACATCGTTGACACCATCCAACATTGACAATCAAGCGTCGTCAAATCGACAATCCCCCTAAACTTTACATCCTTGGCCACCCAGACCACAAGCACCCCAACCTCTTACCTTTATCCTCATGACAATCAATATGGTGGGTGCCCAAGAATCTTCTTGCCGCTCAGGGATTCTATGATGGCTACACAGAACTTTGGATTCCAAAATGGCTTTCTCTGAAACCCAAGTGCAAGAAGCCAAATAAGCTAACAAAAACCATCCCCAAGCCAAAGCTTCAATGTTGGGTAGCCCCCAACTGCCTATTAAACGAGCACAAGGTTACTACTATGAAGGTAACACTTGCCTCTGGCTACCCAAGAACCCCGCATGTGCTCATCCCCCACAACAACTCCCCAATAAGCTGCCCACAAAAGGTCCCACGGCCACATGTTAGGCAACCCCAAGCACAACAAAGCCAATGACATTGGGTGCCTACCAATGTGCTCAAAGTGCAAGGCTTCCATGAAGGCAACACACACATGTACCTCCCCAAGCCACAATCAAAAGCCTATCCTCAGTGTCGAGAACCTGCTCCTAGCTCAAAGCCTTGTCGGTTGACAAAAAATCAAGAAACCTTGTCAACCATGGGCCTTCATCACTCAGCAACGATGGGTGCCCAAGCACCTCTTAGAAGCTCAAGGCTTCCATGATGGCAACTCCATCATTTGGTTCCCACAATGTAATCCTCAGCAGTTTGCCCCGACCACACCAACCAAGCCAGTACCTGTCCACTCATCAACGAAGATGGTTTGGTGACCAACAAGCAAGCAAGTCCCCTCTTTCTCAACTAAATCCCATGGACTTACCCACACCCAACCCATGGGCACTCAACAGCTCAATTCGCCCAGCCCTCCTTCTAACCAAAGGAGCCTCATCCATGATGCTCCAACCCGTCCCTCGACTTTGTCACCAAACCCAGGGGCAGTACTACAAATGTCAGAGCTTATTCAACCACTCAGATAAACTCAAGGGTAAGCTCACAAATCTTGCCAAATGGGCCACTCAGTACAAAAACCCTCTTTAGGGGTGTTGACCAATAAGTACATGTAAGTCCTTACCCACTTGAGGATATTTTTTTTTAAAGAGTCTCTAAGTGATTAGGAATATCTAGGTGATTAGGACCACGGGCACACCTTTTGCTATCGCCCATGCATAACACCTGCAATTCTCACAGGCGCACACACGCCCCAAAAAGCTTCATCATCGGCGCAGCCATCTAGGTACATCTATGGATGGGGGGACCATGGTGGATGCAAACCTGGTCAATGGTACGACCCATTGCTTGGATCTTCTTAATCACCCCCACTTCACTCAAATAATTGTGCTTCATAATCCCTCCTCCCATAACTTCTTCTTATGTTCAACATCTCTGGACCCTCACCATTGACTACCACTCCTATCCACACAGGATCCCAGTCCAATGAGCTACAATGATAGACAAAGACAAAGTACAAAATGAAAAAATAAAGAACACCACAACACGATAGCTCAACATCACGGGAGCCAAGATACCCATTACGGTGTCTTGAGAAAGATGCTAGAGCTTAGTGAACATCATCATCCACATACAGCATCTCGGAGCGCCATAAATTTCCATACACGGCCTCCTTGTCCCTCTGGAATTCTCCCCTCGCCACTTGCTTACTAACACCATTGTTTTACTAACCCCTCCTTTAATAATATCACATACCACTTGGATACTGGTCATTAAGTATTTTCCATGCTAGTCTACTCATTCAAGTACTTTGACTCCTCTAAAGAGAATGTCTCGCCCTTGCAAAGGTGACAAAAAAGGAAAAACACACCAAAAACAAAATAAAGAGTACTATTGGGCCTACCAGTAGGCAAACTCATAAGCGCCTATAAGACTAGCTAGATACTTCATCGCTAGTACTCCACTAACTTCCTTCCATCTTACTAACTCTCCCATCCCTCTCATTTTCGAAGAGATAGGAGAACCAACCAATTGCGATACTTCCCAACTTGCCTTGAAAACCTCTTACCGATCACGAGTACGCAATCGAGTTTAGGAAGGGGAGTATGTTAACCACATATTGGTTAACACATTTCTACGACAACTATGTCTGCACACTTATATAATGGGTGCCCGCACTATATTGTAAATCCCATCATTTGATGAGGGAAATGCCCTAAAGACGCTATCGAGTTTTGAGCTTCAAAGGACAGACAATAGGATCTTGGTTAGTTGGCCAAACCATAGAGAAAAGCCTTGTAACTATGTTTTGGATGCCTCGAGTCACTTGCTCCTGGTGGGCGGCCTAGTGGGAAAAGGCTTAGAACTATAAAAGCCAATTTATCTTTTCTATAACTCATTCTTCCATTTTTACAATAGAAGTGGAGTGTTCTCTCTCCCTCTCTCTTGCAACTCTAATCTATCATGTGTGGTGTGCTTAGGGTTAGGAAATGATTAGTGCTAATCGCTTGCTCTCTCTTGCTTCCCTCTTGCTTCTTCTCTCCCTCTTACTTGAGTGATTAGGCTACCATCACGATCATCTTCCACAGAGATCCCGCATGATCTTCATGAGAGAGATTGCACCACCTATGGGATTAGAGCAACCGCCTTGGTGTGACAAGGAGTACAGGAGGACAGCAGTGAGTGAGCGGCTACGATGGAGCTCTTGAGTCTAGCTCAAGCTCAACAGATTGGAAAACTTCCCACGACACATTAGGGTGAGCTTAACAGGCATAGTGGTTATCTTACAACATTGAATCCTTAACACATTCAAGTTTGTCATAGGGACGAGTTTTTAATCATGGAGTTGGTAGTTGCTTGTAAGGGGAAACCATTATAAAAGTGATATACCCCACATGATGGGGTTAGTGGTGTGTCCATTAAGATTCTCATAGTGTTCTTTGTAAGAAACTTAGCCACTAAATGAGGTCCTTAGCAATGTACATGCGATTTTGGGTCAATTTGAGGCACGAATAACGGTAGATTACTCTTTTGTGAGAGTAACATACAACACATGTCTTAAGGATTTGAAGTGCTTGGACTCCTTTGTTTCACCATTCGTCTCAGCAAGGCTTATAGTCACATTGATAATTGGCTTTTTGTGTTTTGTTTTAACCTCTCGCCTAGCAAGATGCACACTAAGATTTTTACTAGAACATGTGCCAATCGTTCATCTTTTTGAGTTTCTGACATGTTCCAAGATAGATGGCCCATTTTTACATCACTAGCTAAAAAGGGAGCATTCTTTCACGAGAAAAAGATAATGCAATCTTAGATTTCATGATCCTTAAAGTAAATGACCCATTAATATGTGTCATTTAATTTTTGCCTTTCCTCACGATATGAATTAAGGTACTTGACGTGTGTGATCTAATCTCTTAAAGTTTACTTAGACTTTTGTTTGAGTCAGCACAATTAAAGGATGAAGCTCTATCTTGGACCGTGTGGAACAAATCCACTCGTGAAGGGTTCTTTTTGAACCTTGAAAAAGTGCCCTTGTGTTCTGGGCTCAACAAGTGAAACCACTAAGACGCCTTGCCATCTAGGCACAACTAGAAGGCCAACTTTGTTGAGTCATCTAAATCTCCTAATACATTGCAAATTTGTCTCAACACTTCAAGAAGTGATGGATAGGATCTCCTACAACTTTGCATTACATCACTAGCTTAGAGATTTCATTTGGTTTGGGTCTCACATGTGGGTTTGATCTTCTTGAACTTCACTCTAGGCCTACTCCCCTTCCTATAGCACTATGCTCAAAACATCCATATGCTCAAAGCTAGGAGGTGCATGTGTTAGTATTGAGGATGGACACATTATTGGAGGTCTATGCATGTGTACAAGGTTGGGATGGCCAGGGTGCATGCAAGGTGGTCCACCACTCATCTAGGTGTCTGCTTCATGCATTTCACCCAGGGTCTTGATACAAGGGATCAGTTATTCGCACCGAATCTGCACTAGAGATGGGTGGAATCAATGAAATAGTTGGAAAATGTTGCTTAACTTTTGGGTTTGTTGTGAATTTCATCTGCTTTGGCATGAAATATATAGTGGGAGCGAAAACTTAAGGGGAGGTTTGAATGGCGCCTGTGGATGCTTTCGACGCATATAAATGAGATGCGTCTGGAGGGTTGGTCGAATGACGCAAAGCTATGTTGTTGACCTCCTTTGAGGGGTGTAAGACTCCCCAGCTAATAGAGAATAATTAGGATTAATCTCTTTATTAATTAAAATTATCAATTTTAGTCACTTTTTCATCCCCCCACATGAACTCAAATTGGAGCATGGGTTGCCCATTAATCCCCAAAATTTTGTGTGCCTTTTAATTAGCACATTGTGCACATATGTGATTAGGCAAAACTTAAATTTTAAAAAACTCCCAATGCAATGAAAGATTAGCCTAAAAATTAAGTAAAACCCTACTCTAATAAATCTAACCTAGTAAAAACTAGCAAGTAAAAATCAAATATTTGAAGCAAATGACGGCAAATCACTCTCAAAATCTCTCAAATCCCTAATTTTTAGCTTATTTCTTCTCTAATCTTACTTTAAACCCAAAGCTAAGCATGAAATCAAATCATGAATAGCAAAATTAACATGAAAAAATAATAAACAACTCCTAAATCCAAACTTCTTTCATGGTGTGCTGCCACAACTCAATGGTATACTCCATTGGAATGAGTAGGTGCCATTTATATTAATCCTTTTTGTGTGAATAGCTTACCAAATCTTGAGCATTCATCCTTGCATGTGGAGATGTTAACCACATTGGCTAACATTACTCCAAATGCACGACAACATTTTCAAGCCTACTTTTTATATCATGCAAAGCGATTCATGTAAATGATTATGGGAAATTTGTGAGCTTACAACTTGTGTAATGCCAGAAGATAGTCACTTTGACTTACAGCTTGTGTAATAACGGTAGTATATATACTTAGACTAGGAACTAGACTAGCTTTTGGGCCCTGAGACATTACTTGGGCGACAAGGCATTGTAAATATGAGTCTTGTATATAAGATATTTTGACTAATGATAAAAGACATAATCTCATTCTCACAATTGAGTTTGAGTCTTTCTTACTCTTGTGATTGATGCTTGCTTGTATACTTTCTTCTCTTTGATGCATACTTGCTTAAGGATTGTGTGGGTGAGTGATGGTGTGTTGATGCTAGTTTTCTTATCCCTCTCTCTCCTTCTCTCACTAAGGCATTGAGGTAAAGGTTGAGCTGTCCATAGCTCTTAACAAGGAAGGCAAAGTTGAGAACCCTAGCTCTCCACAAGAGAGGGTTGCTTTTCTAAGAGTGGCTAGAGGTGCAAGCTAGTAAGGCCCTTACATTCTTTATCTTCTTCTCTCTATTGCGCAAGGACTCCCTTTGCGGTTGCTCTTCTAAGAGTGGCTAGAGGTGCAAGCTAGTATAACCCTTACATTCTTTATCTTCTTCTCTCTATCGTGCAAGGACTCCCTTGCTATACTTTGCATTTGGAGTATTGGCATAGCTTGATTGGAATGCAAATCCACTGTGGTTGGTATTGTTTAACTCATGTTTTGTTGTTTAATTGATTACCTTAGTGCAATGGAGCATGGAGCAACCCTCCTTCAAGCTCAAGTTACATGTTTACAAGTAAGTGTTCTCTTCCATTTCCTTTTATTCACACTCTTTTTTTGCATTTGTTAATTTTTTGTGTTTTGGTTCATCTTAGACATTAATCTCACCGTATTAAACCTTGTAGAAACATCATTAGGTTACATTGCAACAAATATATTAAGAATAGTTAAAGTACCTTATCAAATAAAAAACAAGAGTTTGAAGATCATCGACTTCAGCATCATCATCAAGTTCATGGGAGAGTGCATCGTATCACCATCCTTACCTCTTGCTGCCATCAAAAAGGGGAGACCTAGATTTTTTGGCCAAAACTGTGAAAACTACTATGTAGTTTGCCTGCATAATGTGCTAAAAAACAAAGTCTGCAAATGCACGTTCTTAAGTAGGAACACACGTTCCTACATTTAATAGGGAAAATATGGATAATATGCTCATTAAGGAAAGGTCACAAAATATTCCCTCCATAAATTACTGTAATGATAAAAATGGCTAAAAATTGAACTCACATGGCCCAAAATTCCATCACTGCAATTGTTGGCAGAGCTATCAAACTGATGTATGTACGTTCCAAAGTGAGAATACACATTCTCATCTGGGAATGCACGTTCACAAGACAATTAGGGATGTGGCCATGCATGTTGGAGACACATCGAGGAGACATGGGTTGAATTTAAGGAGGAGCCTCGATACATATATACATCTTGGTCTAGCAATGGATGACATTAATCTAGTTGGTTTACATTCCACATCATGGAGTGGATGGCTAGTGATATTGGTTATAACGTCTAGCCATGACTGACTATTAAGAAGGAGCGTCTAGCCATGACTGACTATTAAGAAGGAGCGTCTCTTACTTGGTCTATCAGTACTACCTAGAAAGTATAAAGAGAAAAATATGGATGTATATTTAGCACCATTAATAGATGAGCTCTAAACGATATGGGTAGGCATTTGTATATATGATATGTCTAAATGCTCTAATTGTAGGCTAGCCAACATAAAGGGAATATTGATGTGGATTGTGCACAACTTTCCAATGCTCTAATTGTAGGTTAGCCAACATAAGGGAATATTGATGTGGACCGTGATCGACTCTCTAGGTTATGATGACAACTGCTCATGTAGATTTTACTATCAAATATATGTGTGTGTGTGTGAAGCTTGAAAAGGTGATGTCTTACCTCCTAATCATACTAACTACATTGGACATGTAATGTTTTGAAAGTAGGCCTTGCTATACTAATTATACTAACTATATTTGACATGTAATGTTTTGAAAGTAGGCCTTGCTACTAATTATACTAACTACATTAGACATGTAATGTTTTGAAATTAGAATTTACTATAAGTGGTTATCATGAATGTCCTATTTGTGGGAGGCTCACATAGATGCACATCATTCTCAAGCTCTAAAGAATATGATATATCAAGGCCACCTTTCGAATGATCATCCATTAATGAGAAGGAAATCTTAGTCGACCACCTTCAAGAATGAAGGCTAGCGAGACGATTGGTTGGAATCATGCAAAGGGAACGAAAATATATTGACTCCTGGGATAAAGAGAATCTCTATCTTTCATCAACTTCCTTATTGGAGCAATTTGCTAATTAATAATCTCTTAGATCCCATGCATATATTCAAAAATGTGGGAAGCACTCTTTGGGAATACTTCATTGGTGGGCAAGACAATAAGGGTACATGAGATGATTTGTTGTTGAGAGAAGTTGAGAAGAAGATGGAAGGTCTATGGCCACAATCTATGGATGACAAAGATCCTACCATGTGCACCTTGGATTTTATCCAAGGGAGAGAGAAGAAAAGAGTGAAGCAAGTGATTTAATAATAATGTTTTTGCTAAAATACAGTAAGTAAATCTATTTTCAAATATTGATGCATATAGCGATGCATATATACTGACATAATTTTTGACGCAATTATTGATGCATTTACTAATGCTTATTATCGATAAAATTATCGATGCTTATAGCGAGGCTTGTAAAAGATCACATGCCTCCTAAAAGAAAATATATCCTTAAAAACATCGGTAGAAAACATCAGTAATGGATAGATCTCTTGTAGTTGTACCGGATTATGGCCTATATGATTAGGTTTATAGATGAGTCCATAAGAGTGTCCCTAATTGTTTCTTCACATCCGCAACTATGAACCATCCACTCAGAATGCTTAGGAATTATGACTACTCGGCAATTTATGATTCAAATCACATAACTTATTTGATTCCTTAAAATAAAAGTGATAGGTGACAAGCTCTCATTGAATGCATTTTTTATTATAGTTCTAAGAAAAGGAAGTATATGATTTTGAACACATTTACAAGCTAGGCTATTTAGTTTTGGTGGATACTTTAAATAGTCCAAAAATTATACATCAAGGTTCATCTTGAAAGTTAAGAAACTATAGATCTATAGCTATAAAAACCAAACTCCATCAATACTATCTCTAAACTCCAATCGTTTTTTAGAGATGTATTATCTTATATATTCATCATAATCTCCCCATAATAATATAAATATGTAATGCCCATATTGCAACTCAAATACATGCAAAGCAAATGAATGGAAATTCACCTAGTCTAATTGTACTAATGATAGTAATTAAAAGAATATATCCTATGTATTATTGTGAAAGAATAAATCCTATGTAGTAAAGATAGTAAGTAAAACTAATTAAAATAATATACTATACATGCAAAGCGAACGAATGGCATACTCATTCTTTAGCGATACATTTGTATTTGTAAGCAAGGTAATCATGAGAAAATTATTTAAAAAAATGCAAACATTAAAGAAAATGTAAAAAATATTCATGATAGTAAAAATGTAAGAACTCCATAGCCATGACACAAGCATTCATCAAGGAACATGAAGATGATAGAAATAAGTGAAATGAGTCTAATCTATACTCAAAGAAGCCATGTGATAATCCACACATGAAGGACCATGGGACAGTTTCCATGATAGTACCAATGTACAAGAAATGACCAAAGTCCAAAATACAAATTATCCAGAAGTTCTCTTCTATGAGCCCTTAGCCATATTTATATGGACTACATAATATTACTTATTATTTTAGTTTTAAGAGCTTTGGGTATTAAAATAACCTTTCATTACAGTCCATCCCTTCCCACAAAGATAAAATTACTTTGGGTATTGAAATAACCTTTCATTATAGTCCATTCCTTCCCACAAAGATATTTTCCCCAAAATTATCATATATACCATTAATGAAGTACTTTAACCATATTCTAAATGCTATGACAACCACCAATGTAGTTAGTAGAAGTCGACCCCTTCACTTCAAAATCTATGGACATGTCTTTCTAACCTTCATATGTAACCATCCATAAACTCTTCATTGGTTGTAATTTCTTGCACATAATTTCGAACCAACACGCCCAAGTAGAAGCCATAGAATATATCCATATTTATAAACCCCAAAACATGGCTGGAAATCCACATGTAAATAGTATGTATAAGCATATAAAAGGCTAAAAACTATGTGTACTCACTATCTATCATACCCAATCATCCCAACATGATAAGCATCCCAAATATGAGTGTGAGAGCCACTAAAAAGTGAAATCTAAAAAATTATAGCAACCTGTAATTCCTTGTAAATGCCCAAAGATTACCAAATATCATCAAGAATAAGACCATTCTCTTGCAAAATAAGCTAAAGGCTTCCACGTAGACTCGCTTTTGGGTAACCCTTTCCACTTAAGGAGGAACTCATCAATGGTGCAGTTTTCAAAACCTGATGTCTTCTTCCCACTACCTTATGCCATATGTATTGGATCTCTCCCTCCTCATCCATGGGGAGCAACTCATCCACCACTTGAAGATCTTGCCCCACATATCTTTTGAGATTTGATATATGAAACACATATCTTTTGAGATTTGATATATGAAACACATTATGCTCTTGTAGTGTTGAGCAATTGAAGTTGATAAACTACTTCTCCCACTCTCTTGAGAAACCGTGAAAGGTCCATAAAATCTATGTGCCAATTTTTTGTTGATTCCACCCTTGAAAGAAGAAGGTCTTGACTTTCGCAACTGCATTCCTTGAACCCCTCATACCTTCTATGTTGTGCAGTGCATGGGTATAAGACTTCATCTTCTCTTGTGCCTTCTTCATGTTATCCTTACATTGTTGCATCAAAACTTGAATTCTCTCCAACTCCTCTTTTGAATGAGGGTTGAAATCATCATCTCTCTAGAGACCATTGATGGTACATGCACTTTATATCCATAAGAGCCTTGAAAGGTGACATATCAATGCTTGCATGAGAGTTATTATTATAGCAAAACTTAACCGAATAAAACCATTTGTCCCAAGTGGGTTGAGTTTCATGGTAATAATGCCTCAATATGTCTCTAAACTACTTATTAACCCTCTCCATTTGCCCATTGGTTTGAGGGTGATAAGAAGTGCTTAGGGTAAGCTTGGTGCTCATACCTTCAAACAAAACTCTTCCAAAAAGAACCCATGAATTTATGATCTCTATCACTTACAATTTGTTGAGGCAGTCCATGAATTAATTGAGTGGCCATTTGAGAAGCTAAAAATTGGGTCTTTGTTGGAATGAAATGGCATCTTTAGAAAGCCTATCCACCACCATAAATGGAATTCCACCCATGCTTTGTAAGAGGTAAACCAACGATGAAGCCCATAGATATGTGAGTCAAGGGGGCTAAAGTAAACCAATATTTTTATGAGTAGAATCCTTGTTTTGTTGACAAGGGAGGCACCAAGAAACATAATCGTACACATTCCTCCATAAGTCCTTATAGTAGAAGCTTTTTCAAAGCTTTACCTCAACTTATCTCATAGGTTTTGAAAAGACATAAATGTACCAAGATTGGAGAAGGATGCATATCTTTCTTTGTAACACTTTCTCCTTGTATGAGGAGTTGGGAACCAACTACACTTTCGAATGATACCATTATAATGAGGATACTGATTATTACAAACACCTTGCCTGGTAATTTCTATAACATTGGGCCAGGGCCACTTGATCAAGTATGTACTCCTTTTGTATATCCATATTCTTTATAGACCTTTAAAATAGAAGATAGAATACGTGCCCACATGCAAGAAAGAGCATCGGCCATCACGTTGTCTTTTCTAGCCATGTATGACATCTCAAAGTTATAGCTTTGGAGAGTTGCCAACCACATTTTCTTGGGAGATAGATTGGGTTGACACATGACGTATTTCAGTGCTCTATGATCACTTCTCACCTTGGAATGAATTGCTTTAACTAAAATAGTACTTACAATGTGCCTTTCTCCTCTCACACAATATTGAGAGAGAGAGAGAGAGAGAGAGAGAGAGAGAGTTTATCCCTTTATAGCTTCTAGGCTAGGGTTTGATATACACAAACCTTATCTCTAACATGAGATGGTCTGCTATACACACACACACACACACACTTTATCTCTAGCATGAGCAATTTCAACACCCCCCCTCAATGCGTGTTAGAGATAAGGCATTGAACATGGGACATGGGAAGGGATTGAACATACTCATTCACCAAAAACAAGGGTGAAAGCCTTTATAATATAGGCTTGTGAGTTTCAATGTGTTCTTATTACAACACTCCTTTATCATAGGAGTTCATCATTAGGAGTAGAGGTGTTGGTGGATACAAAGTTCCCCGCCTCTTGTTTAGGCTTAAACATGTTGAAGTAGTGTGCCCTTGCTCATCACACTTACTACATTTGAGATTATGGGGATACCTTTTGAAACATTGATTGGCCGTATGCCCCTTTTTGTTACAATCAGAGCATTTAAGATTATGCTTCATGAGACAAGAGCCTCATTTGAGGTAAGAGGAGAAGTCGATGTAGATCCTCCATTCTTTACACGTAGTCATTGATCTTCTTCAAGGAGAGCTTCCTTGATGCCTTCGAAGGTAGAGTTGGGAAGGTGCTTTAAGGTGGTGACGAGGTTGGAGAACTCATCGAGCATCGCCCTTGAGAAGAACCGCCACGGTGTCCTCTTCAATTCTTGCATTAATGCTTGCAAGTTGTCCCATTATACTCTTCATGTTGCTTATGAAGCCTCCATGGGACTCTCCACTCTTCATTTGAAGGCCAAAAAATTTCACCTTAAGAGAGATACTGGAGTGCTTGCCCTTTGCTCCATACAACTTTGCCATCTCATCCCACATTACCTTAGCAGTCTTTATGTTGGCCACATGATGGATGAGCTTTTTGTCCATATTTAGAGCTATAATGGACTGAGCTTGTTCATCATCTTCCACAACTTCGGAATCATCAAAATCCACCACCTTCATGCCTTTCACCAAAGGCTGCAAACCCTTGCCCATGAGAGCATATCGCACTTGGACTTGCCAAGAGTGAAATCCTTCTCCATCAAACTTGTCATGACATATGTATCTTTCGACACAAACGAGATGTCCCAACACAAAAGAAGAAAAACAAGCTTAATGATTACAAAACACTATAAAGAAATTGCATATAAATGAGGCCTTAAATCTAATTAGTCAAGGCATGTGAAAAAGGCTTTAGTTATTTTTATTAAGAAATTACCCTTAATGGATAAAGGGTTACCCATGAGTCCTGCTGCTACTGGGGGGGGGGGGGGGGGGGGTCACCACCTCATTCACCTACAACCAGCCGTGGGACAACCACTTTAGTGGGCTCAATCGGACACCAATGAGAGCATGTCATCCAGACACCAACGAGCATCGCCTTGAAGTTGACAGAGCTGTCTGCAGCTCAAGCTATCGGAGTTGATAGTTGTCTGCAGCTAAAGGCACCTCCCTTGTTGCAATTAGCCGCACGCTGTAGGAGTCGTGTGCATCCAACCATCCTCATCAAGGATAGAGCACAGCTAAACAATAGCCAAAAGAGAAACGCATGGGCGCTGCGGAGAACAAGAAGAAGAACCAGTGGATGCTGGTGGTCGACAGGCACATAGCAAAAAGCCAGTAAGGTACTAGTGGTGGGTGGTTAGCGAACCAGGAAGGCAACAACAACAGCATCAAGTGCAGCAAGCGCAACAAGGATAACAGCAAACAAGAAACCAGGAGTCCGCCATGTTGCAAAATAACTGGTTGCGATACCAAGTTAAAAAAGTGGATAAGCTCAAGGGAAGCAACACAAGAAGCAAAAAACTTATGAATTGCTTTAGCTAAAATAAGACTTACAAAGTGCCTTTCTCCTCTCACACAATATTGAGAGAGAGAGTTGATCCCTTTATCGCTTCTAGGCTAGGGTTTGATACACATAAACCTTGTCTCTAACATGAGATGGTTTTCTACACACACACACCTTATCTCTACCACATGAGCATACAATTTTAGCAGCTTATACCAACTATGGTAACTTACCAATGCTCTTATCGATGCTTATACCGTACTCTGGTTGTTTATCGACAGTTATACTAACTATTAAATTTTTTTAGATAGAATGGGATAAACTGGGACTCATAACTCTACCAGCCCAAGTCTACTATCCAATTCTGCTAGCCCTAGTCTATCTTGTTCTACCATTTGTACCATAACAGGTACTCGTATTTGAGGATTTTGAAAGAAACATGTTCGAAAGCATAGTTACAAGATATACCATTATACACAAATATAATTAGATTTATTAATATTAACATTTGCATAAACATTGTTTACATTGATATAAATTAGTGTTGCACAGTTTATACATTATTGTGTTATAAAAAATTGAACAAATACTCTTACAAAAAATTGAAGCCAAGCTTTTACGAAAACCATGAGCAAAAAATAGCATATATGTCGCACAGTGGCCTATCTACTCGTCATCATTTCCATCACCTTCTCCTCTTTCTTGGTTATTTACAAGCCTTTTTTTGGGAATTCCTTACATAAATATAGGCATTAATTGCATAGTACCAAACCATAAGTTACATTATACTTATGTAGTTGGATAATGTGGGCACAATTAATTTGATTCCCTTATCACTCCAACTTCTCAACAAGCAATGTAGTTATTATGTGCCTCCATGCATAGTTGTACTCATCTTGCATATAGACATGTCTAGTCGCTTCATTTTACACACATTCATGAAAGACAATTGAGCATATATGGTACAAGGCTATGCATAAACACATGGAGTAATTGCAAGGGATGCACTCAGGAAGTATGCACAGAAGCATCGACACTACTAACTGAGATGAAAAGGCCCTGAACCTTTGAGACATGCTCTAGCTATCTCTCGTTGTTGCTTATACTTCTTGAGGGTGTCAAGTATCTCAGCCTTGGCCTTCCTCCAATCATGTGTGCATCGAGATACATGGACTTAGTTTTGCCCTCTTTAATCGCATCTTGTACATTCAACCTTTGATAGCTCATTATGGCCATCATCCTCTTGAGCATCCACTTTCTACTAAACACATCATCTTTGTACATTCAACCTTTGATAGCTCATTATGGCCATCATCCTCTTGAGCATCCACTTTCTTAGTTTTGCCCTCTTTAATCGCATCTTGTACATTCAACCTTTGATAGCTCATTATGGCCATCATCCTCTTGAGCATCCACTTTCTACTAAACTCATCATCTTTGTTGGAATGCAATAAGTCTTGATAGAGTTGGTGATGAAGGATGCATTTATTCTTTTGGTTGGGTTGGTGCTTCCACTTCATGGTGAGGATATCATAGCTAAACCATACCAACAAGAGTTGACACACACACATTAAGACAACATCATCCTGAATGATAGATCCGTCATCGTAGCATCGATAAAAGTAGCCAAAATGTGCTCTAAAGTGAGGAGTGTATGCCTATGGAGGCAAGGAGAAATAGGATAACATATGTATAGAGGGGCCCAAAGAAGATTTAGGCAATTCGATAAATTCATTCTTGATATTCAATGGTTCAAAGTGGTCTACAATGGTCTAAATACAATAGTCAAAAGAGATAAAAGTGGATTCTTTGCTATCAACTCAACAAAGTTGTGGAAATATAGTCATGGTACATTTATACTACCCTAACATTATGAGCATGTAATATTTTTTAGAAAATATGTATTATTTTTCTTTTTATATATTATCTTTTTTTGTTATTATAGAATAGAAAAACACAAAAGACCTTATAATATGAAGTAGGTAATCTTCCAGAGGAAGAAATGAAAGAAGGGATTTATGCAAAATTTGAGGTTACTTTGCAAAATAGTTAACACGGCATAAAATCAATCTTAAGAAATTTCAATGGTTGTAGTTCAAAGAGGATTAACACACTCTGAGCGACCAAAACCGAGTAGGAAGCATCTTTAAGCGAGTGCAAAAAAATTGGCGAACGAATTTGCCAATGATGATATCAAAACATACATTTTCCATGCTAGCTCTACAACTTTTTCTCCCCATTAGCTACCTCTACATCAATACAAGAAGCCAGTGGAGCTCAAATTTCCCATCAAGCACAAGCATCCAAAAATATCTTCTCTTTGGCTTCATTATCACCCTTGACCTATGCAAGCCAGAAATATATCTCAATCACATGTCAAAAATGGAACACTACACCATCAAACAAATAAACATACATCCAAAACTACAAAAGAACTCCCATTGCCTTCATATTCCTCCCGAGTCCTCACAGAAGTAATTATTTACAACTCCATATCAACATGAGATTATTTACAACTCCATATCAACAAGAGATTCGTTGGAAAAAAATAAAATTCACTACTGTGGAACGCCTCATTAAAAGGTATATTCGACCTCAAAACACTCTTCACATAAATAGTCTACGAGGATTTCAAAGGACCAAATCACATACACACAGCCAAAACCCAAACTTACTTCTCCATAGGGGAATATGAAGCCAAATCCAGCATAAAGGCATATTGTCAAGGCACAGTGTAAGACCTGCATCCTGACAGGGCTTGGAATAGCTCCACTTTAGATAGAGCAGACTGATGCATGAAGGAATGAGTCCGTGCTAAATTGAGCACCCGCGATGCATGAAGGAATGAGTCTGTGTATCTAAATTGAGCACCCGATGCATGAAGGAATGAGTCTGTGTATCTAAATTGAGCACCTGTGCAGGAACACAAAGTACATATGTTTGCAAGGATTATAAGTAAGGTGTTTTCTCTCCCGCTTCTAAAAGTCCTCATCACAAGTGCAACAAGGGAGCTCCAAAATTGTGACTGAATAATTCACACCCTTGGTTTGTGACCCCTCCATGCTAACATAAAATATGTGTGATTCATTGCACAAGATGATTGCTTTCCGAACCACTTTAGTTGAGAGATTTTACCCTTTTCAAAATTTTCATTGAACTTCCTCCATCAAACTACCTTGTCGTCTCTGTATTTTAGGATGTACACAGTTGACTGACCTTGGAGTGGTGTGGTGATCTCTCTTCTGATTGGAAGGTGAGATTTCTCTCTCCAAAACAAAACCACTTGCATGAAGATCTTCAATCTCAATGTTGGTGAGGCTTGTCCCAGTGGCAATAGGCCAAACTCCAAGAGCTCGACCAGGTGGCCCCAAGACCTTGGACATATCCACAACCCATGAGTGTGTGTTCGTGGTGGAGTTGCAAAACCATATAAAAGTCTCGACCGCACCACTAAGGTATCGACGGTGATCCCAAAAACTAGGTGCAAGAACACCCTCATCAACAGACTTCCCAAAAGGATTGATCAATTTCCCACACCTCATTTTGCTCTCTGGCAATAATCCAAAACAAGTGACCATGCTATGTGGTTCACTTCTTCGAATAGTCCACATGATCTTGTTGGCATCTACCTCCATAAAATCGATACTGAATCATCTTTGTGGCACATGTGGACCGACTCCTTGATTCACTATTACGGTCATATACTCTGGCATGTGACTATCATTCTCAAGAACAACACTTGGAGCATTTAGCACTGGCCACTTATGTCGCATAGTACATTGTTCCCTATGAACACACTGCATATTAGGAGAGATAATGCCCACCTCTTCCATTGTTGAATTAGCCAAATCAGCAAGGTTTTTACTAGAGGATGCGGCAACCTTCCCACTGCAGAACTTGTCTCGTAGCCCTCCAAACTGTGGACTAGTTCTCAAGTGCTTTCCTGTAAGAAATGCATGGTAGTTTTAGCTTTGCAAAATTGCCAAGGACAAGTCTGCACCAACAACTTCATCCAAGGAAATGTGATTTTTGAATCCCACACTTGCTCTCATGCTCTCATGTGATTTTTGAATCCCACACTTGCTCTCATGCTTTTCCTTGGCCAAATTCATTGTCGGCACAAATAAGCCATAATCATTTTGCGTAAGAAACCATGACCCCCCCAATGGAAGCCCCTAACATCCCACCATGCTAGCCAAGTTTCCAAGCAAGGAATCTCTCCCTCCATGGCATGATTGTTTCCCCAAAACTTTGGCAATTCTTGCTTTTACTTGCACTATTTGGTGTGGTGGAAACCTCTATGGGGCCCTCGTTCCATTTTCTGCACAAAATCTTGTGGTCCTCCTGAGAGGATGCACATATACATTTCTTTGTATGATTGAGCATGCTTTGCTCCCAGTGGAAAACACAAGATCTCTCCTTGCCATGCATGATCTTTTTAGCACCACCATTATACATAGACCGCATAGCTAACCAATTAGCATTAGCCTCGTCTCATGAACCCTCGAAACTCTAGAGTTTCAAAGCCACACTTCTTAACCACAGCATTCAACATTTTCCAAAACTCAATCTGGGCATTTCTATCCTCCACCTTGAACTCACATGTGGCTATTGTCAATAACTCACGGATGAAAGGGTCATACACATGGGCACCCATTGTAAACCAGCCTTGAACAACTCGATGATCATGGTCAAAGTGAATCCACATCTCTTGGAGATTGCCACCAAGACGCATTCTATTCATCACAAGGTCCAAGCCACTCCTTGGTCCAATAGTGGAAATTTTAAATACATGCAGTTGGTGTGTGGTCTCTAGGGCATGTTCACACCTCTAAGATAGCCATAGAAACTCATGGAATGCAAGTGGAGGATGATCTTAGGTTGTACTCAATTCTAGGTAGTTGGTGCTCATTTTGATACTACTTTTTATTAGGGAGTTAATGGAGTGTGATTATTACCTAATCACCTTCTTAATTTTTTTTAACTCAAGCCTATTTGTAAGCTGCCATCTAATGCGATATTACATGTTTTTTCTCTCTTCATGTGGTCATTATGTCGAGCTTTTGATTAACTCTCATCACTTTACTTCATCAATTATCATGTTTAAAACTCTTATTTGAGCTACCATGATTGCTAACAAGAATCCAGGCAATGGTGGTGGGTTGTTTGTACCATGGACCACATGCCCCCCCCCAAAAAAAATAATAAAATAATCCAGGGATGTATCTAGAAGGATGTCAATGGCAAGGCTATTTTCTCTCTCAAGCTATTCTCACCACCAAAGCAAAGGAGGTGGTTGGCGACTCTACAAAATTATGACTTTGAGATCACATACACCAAAAGAAAAGATAATATTGTGGCCAATGCATTGTCTAGAATGTGGGCATGTTCACTTATGATATTTCAGAGGTGCATCATGATTGGTATGTGGACATACAAGAGGAATATGTGAATGATAAAGGTGCTACCAAAGAAGACAATATTGTGGCCGATGCATTGTTTAGAATTCTAGAAGGTTTACTTATGGCTATTTAACATGAAGAAATCTCTCACTTTCAGTTGCAAAATGATATTGTCTACTGCAAAGACACCTTAAGGTGTATCTGGTGCCAAATTCATCCTACAAGATGAAGGTTCTTAGGAGATGCATTCTACCCCAATGGTGGCATTGGCGCTTTTGAAGGCTTATGATAAAGTAAGGAAAAGTTTCCATTGGAGTGGCATGTGGAGGGATGCACATGCTTTTCTTTCTTACAGGCCTGCCTTGCACGAGAAAGGGACGGGACTTCATTTTTGTGATTGTAGATTGGTTGACAAAGACATCCCATTTCATTCGCACAAAGGTCACATATACAGGATCTCTACTTACCAACAAGTAATCCACGGAACATGTGTTCAAGATGCATGGATTGCCTCAACAAATTGTCAATGATCAGGATGTGAAATTTATGGGCACCCACATTTTGGAGAACTCTATTTGAGAGTATGGGCACCAAGTTAACTCCAAGTATGGCCTATCACCCCAAAATGGATGAACAAATGGAGAGGGTTAACAAATGGTTAGAAATGTACTTGAGGCACTATTGTCATGAAGTGCAACATGCATGGGATGAGTGGTTGCACATGTCCGAACTCACAAACAATAGTACTCACCATTCAAGTATTGGGATGTTGCCATTTAAAGCAATGTATGGTTATGAGGTGAATGTGCCTATGGTTGCATTTAAGTAAGAGATGGTGAATCACAAAGGAAGAAGTCAAGAAGATGCAAGCACTCTTCCATCAATGATGCGAGAGAATATGAAGAGTGCCCAAGGAAGGATGAAACAATATGAGGACGCTCATAGGAGACCAATGGAATTCGTGGAAGGGGATTTTGTGCTCTTATGAATTCCGAAGTCAAGATATGGGTCTCTTAAGGGCAATACAAATACCAAGCCTGCCCATTGATTTTATGGTCCTTATCGAGTGGTGAGAAGACTTGTTGAAGTAGCCTATCAACTATTACTTCCACCTACTATAAGGATTCATGATGTCTTTCATGTTTCCAATTGTTGGGTACAAGGTAGAAGAAGCTTCACAATTGTATCGTGGTTGAGTAACTCATCACAAATGGAGAGGACTACCCGATGAAGAAGCTTCATAGAATCGCGCTTCTATATTGGAGGGTCATGAGATGAGCTTTTGAGAAGCATGGCATGAGGTTTTGGAATTCATAGTTTTGAAGGTCTCATTGTTGACATTTAAGCATGTACATGCTTGGGAGTTTCATATGATATATATACCCTCATGGTATATCTTTGTGGAGGAAAATTTTTGGTGGTTATTCTTGAGGCATTGGGTCCATAGAGGATGGATTACTCTCTTCGATAGATTTATACTCATTGACATCTACTCATCATTTATGGATGGCTTTTGAGGTTCATAGTGCTACTAATATTTTCCTTCATCACTCAAGACAGTTTTGTTACCATATATATACATGGTTTTGAGGACAAAACCTATTTGGGTGGGGATGGTTTTTAATGTGGTAGACTATGGGAATGAGTCTTGTACATATGAATAAATGTGTGGACCAAAGGCCAAGGGGAATAATTGTAATAAACCAATGGGAATGGTCATGTGTGAAGGCCAAGGAGTATTATAGTATGAAATGGGGGCTAGGTATTAAAAAAAGGAAAATGGGCCAAACCCTTTTATGAATGATAATCATACTTTGAGAGCTTCTTGTTCAAGCTTCCATGGTGGTACTCCCTTTGAGTGCATGTGGTACTCCATTATGAGTGCAAATCTCTTCTCTCTCTCCCTCCTTTCTGGCATTGAACATCGTTGATCTAGAGATCTAGTGCAAAGCTCTACTTTGCAAGTTGATTGGTTAGAGAATTCCTTCCTAGTATTGAGACTTGGAAGGAATTCTTCAGGTACCATATTCTTAGATGTGTCCCTAAGAGCGATGGTTATTGGAGGCATATCACACATATAGTTTTCTCTAAGGTAAATTACCCCCCCATTCCTCCCCACACTGGTTTCTTCCATTATCGTCCAAGCTTGGAGGAGCAATGTGCTGATATTTTTACATCATAGGGCCCCAAGCTCAGTAGATGAGGTTTACATGCAACTCATTATATGGAACGACCTTATCAGAGATGATCTTAGTAGACCCTTTTGGTGGCTAAGCTGGGAGAGAGACACAGTGATAGTACTTGATTGGAAAAATTTTAAGAATCTTACATGCAATTCATTATGTGGAACGACCTTATCAGAGATGATCTTAGTAGACCCTTGGCTAAGCTGGGAGAGAGACACAGTGATAGTACTTGATTGGAAAAATTTTAAGAATCTTCTAGGTGATGAAAGAGAGCCATAGATACCTAGCATCTCAGAGGGAGTCGACTACCAATAGATTGCACATATTGATGCACCTATACCTAACCAATAGATCACTAGTATATTTTGAATGGGTATCATCACTTGTGGTTGGGGTTCTTTTCTAGGACAGCGTGTAGTTCATCACACTTGGCTCTATGATCCATCTAACAAGAGTAGTGGGTCACTGCGAAGTGTACTTACCCCTCCAAAGTGATGGTTACTCATGCTTAATGGTGCCTTTAGCTATATGGTAGATGCGCTATCAAATATCTACATTAGGACCATGATCCATCTAACAAGAGTAGTGGGTCACTGCGAAGTGTACTTACCCCTCCAAAGTGATGGTTACTCATGCTTAATGGTGCCTATAGCTATATGGTAGATGCGCTATCAAATATCTACATTAGGACCTTGGTCAGTAGGGATAGATTGATGTGACTAACCCCATGAAGAGATACCTTGCTTAATGCTAGATTGCTCATGCTTTGATAGACCTGAAGAGTCCCCACTCTTACACCCCTCATGACATTATACCCCCTATTTAGAGGAGATTCTGGTAGAGACTCTGGCACTTGTATAGCCTCGACGAGCCATATATACTACTTCTCATGGCTATTTTTTACACGATGGGTTGCCCAATGGAGATCTATTTTTGGTGTAGATCCTCCTTGTCTTAGATTGCCAACTCCATCTGAGACATTGTATCATTACTTATGGGAGTACAGAGGAGCACAAAGTATTTGGGTATCGATTGCTCAACTCTTGAGTAGATTGAGGAGTGATTCTATCTATATTACTTGGGGTGCTATTGGAGGTGCTATTGCATGGTTGTGACTCAGCTTGGCCCATAACTTCTTTATTAAAGAGAATGCGGGGGAGTGGGAGAGCTTGAGTTCTTTGCAAGAAAACATACACGCACACAAGAGAGATGGATGGCTTAATTTTCTTCTATCTTCTTGTCTTCTCGACAACCATATAACTAAAAAGATAAGAGTATATACTATAAGGGAAAATACTCTCCTATGATAACATATAATGGTCGGTCTGTAGTGTGAACTCGACTATATGAGTTGGCGCTATAACTATGCCATAACTCTCGTACTCCAAAGTGGCTATCACACAGCGTGTCATCCCCACTGACGGTATATCAACCATAATCTCACCAACTATGCTAGAGGCATAAGTACGAAAGCTATCACCCACACGGATCATCAATATCTTCAGTACTAGTTAAGCTAGATATCTTAACACTCCCTCTCAAGCTCAAATCCACACATTGTACTCCAAGTAAGCTCCTAAACCTATGGAGGTTCTCTGTTCCCAATGCCTTTGTGAAGATGTCAGCTGCCTAATCCTCTATGTTGGCATATACCAGATCTACATCACGTGCTATAGCCTTATCCCTTATAAAGTGATAATATACCTCAATGTGCTTCATTCTAGCATGGTATACTAGGCTACTTACCAACTATATGCCACTCATATTGTCACAATAAATGATAATTGCCCTATCCACCCACAGGCTCACCCATATCACCAACAAGTAGCTTTTGAAACCAAGCTACCTCACAAGCTGCAATAGTAGCACCCATGTACTCTGTCTCAGTACTCAACAAGGCACCTATTGGTTGTTTCTTACTGCTCCAAGTCATAGCAACACTCCCAAAAACAAAAAGATAAAGCCATTAATAGACCTTCTATTTGTGACACTACTAGCCCAATCAGTATCTGTATACCTATGTAGCTGTATCTCTGTACCAGCCTCATAGAAAAGTCCATAATCTTTATGTACCACAGAATCCGTTTAGCCACATCCAAGTGTGGCTTCCTAGGGACCTGCATAAACTAACTCACAAGTCCAACAACATAGCTCAAGTCTGGCCTAGTAAAATGATCATGTAGATCAAGCTACCCCCACTTTGTGCCTGTACGTAGTGGGGTCTTCCAAAAGCTCATGTGTATAAATGGAAATCTTTGTGTTCTACTCCAATGGCATAGAAATAGACTTACAGCTTGTCATACAATACTTGGACAACATGTCCAAGCCATATTACCTATGTAATAACGTGTAATAACAAAATGCCATAAGGTGATCTCACCATCTCTATGCCCAAGAAATACCACATATCACCCAAATCCTTCATATCAAACTTTTGCTTTCAAAAGCCTCTTGACATCATGTATGTCACCATCACTATCATGAGTGATAATCAAGTCATCCACATAAATGACTAATGTATGTCACCATCACTATTTGAAATCCAATGGTAACAAGATGCTTTATGATCTTGTTTGACCATGCTATGGGTGCCTGCTTCAAGCGATACAAGGCTTTGTGCAACCTGCACACAAAATCTGGGTGTGCATCATTCTCATAACCTAGTGGCCTGCATCATGTATACTTTTTCTTACAAATCACCATGCAAGCAAGCATTCTTTACATCCATCTGATGTAAAGACCAACCCTTTGTTGCAGCCATAGGAATGATAGCTCTCACGGTTATCACTCTCGTAACTGGGATGAATGCCTCCTCATAGTCAATGCCATAGGTCTATGCATAGCCCTTGGCAACCAATCTCGCCTTATACCTGCACATTGAACCATCTATGTTATGCTTGACCTTATACACCCACTTACATCCAATTGCCTTCTTTTCCTTTAGGCAAAGGCACTAACTCCCATGCTGCATTTGCATCCAATGTTGTCATCTCCTCATTCATGATGACAAATTTTCATTTTTTATTTCCAAGTGTCTGCTCAAAACAAGTGGGCTCCAACTCTTGTATTGTTTTAACCATGTAAGCATAATGATGGACTCTATATATATCCACCATCATATCTCAACTTGTCAATAGGGTACCTAATCCTCGTAAACCTGTGTACACCTGGATCACTACCAAGTGTCCTCAAAATAGCCCTCGTTCTCCTTACACAAAGAGTAACCACCGACAAAATGCCAAGCTCCTTATCAAGGCTCTAGTGGCTTTGTTCAAGCCACTAGAGTCACCATCCACATATGAGTGACTTGCTAACAGATCATGCACAAAATATTAATCTACCTTTTCCTTTCCTTTACATGATATATGTGTTCTTACATATGTCCTCGATCTTCCTGACCATGGACTAAAATTGGATCCACTGCTAGAGGACTCTATAGGTCCTCTAAGCACCTATGATTACTGCTCTATATGTGGTGCAACATCAATACTTCTTATATGTGCATCTTTTGTTACTTTCACTACTGGTGCATACCAACTACTCATCTCATCAAAGACATCTGTGCTTACTCACATCTCACGAGTGATAGGGTTATAACATCTATAACCTTTCTGCGCTCCAAAGCATAACCAATGAAGATGCATTTCTATGCATTTAGATCCAACTTTATTCTCACTTCGTTGGAAATATGCACATTTGCAATACTCCCAAACACTTTCAAGTAATACACATTTGGTTTTATTCTTGTAAACCTTTGTTCAAGTGTCATACCATGAACATTTATAGTAAGGGTCCTATTCATAATGTACACAGCAGTTACTACTTGAGTCCAAAAATAATGTGGCATATTCTCTTTAGACATCAAGGCACATGCCAGTTCTACAATGTACCTATTCTTTCTTTCTACAATACCATTCTGTTGTCGAGTGTACCTACATGTAAATTGTCTCTTGATTCCCTGCTTTCTTAAGAAATCACTGAGCTCATCAGAGAAATACTCTCCCCCACCATTTGATCTCGGGCATTTTATTTGTATGTCTTTTTCCTTCTTGACCAAGACTTTAAATCTCTGAGAGTGAGCAAACACCTCACTTTTCTCCTTCATGAAATAAACCCACACTTTCTTATGATCATCAATTAATGTAACAATAATACTTGCAACCTGTAATTGTTACAGTCTTAGTCAGTCCCCCATACATCTGAATGTATAACATCTAATAGCCTTGCACTAACATGCTTTTCATATGGGAAAGCATGTTTGGCCTGCTTACCAAGCTAGCATGCTTCACATAATTTATGCATACCATCAACCTTAAACTCTATCAAACTTGCAGCAATATTTTGCACGTGTATAGACTTAGTCGGTGTCTATTCATATGACCAATGCACTTGTGCCATATGTCAATATCTACAAACGACACTTGTTCCACGTGCAAACATGGTTATCTTTACATAGATGCCTTTCCCTCTCAGACATGTTCACATCCAAAGTAAACATCCTGCCATTTGTGTTACCCTTTACAACCAAGTGACACTGATTTTTGAAGTCTTCCATAAAACATCCTTGAGGATTAAAATGCACTTGTAGACCATGCTCAACCATCTGTCCAACAGAAACCACATTCTTTGTAATATTTGGAACATGAAGTATATCTACCAAGTACTTCATTTTAGTATCCCTGCATAGACAATCACACTTTACCAATATGTGCAATGGGATGCGCAATATCATCACCTGTTTCTACATAACCTGGGTTTTTCATTTTCCACATGTCTCTAAAACACTCACCATGACAGGTCTTGTGGTTAGATGCACCAGAATCCACATACCATATTTCCTTATATCTTGACACATCTCCTATTGTGGAATTGAGCATGTCTGCATCACAAACAACTGCTTACTTCTATCATCACCACCATGTTTACCCCTTATTTACTGGATGATGCACAGTTACCTTGCTGCAACTTTTCATTTTTAATATTATTCTACTTTTTAAAGCAGTCCTTTGAATGTACCCTATTTTGCTACAATAATAACACTCTTTGCTATTTGCACTCTGATTTCTTTGCCAACTACCTTGGTCTCTTTAGCTCCCCCTACCTCTAGACTTGCCTCTTCCACTTGTGTATGATTGTTGCTACTCTACTGCGAATCATTGAACCGTTGTTGTCCATATCAGCCACCACCTTGGCCTTGACCATGACCTTTACCTCTACCTAAATTGGAGTAGAAGGCATGGTCTAATATGTTCTTGCTTTATGATGAAGAGTCCTCACCCAGAGACTTTTCTTCACTAAGTGCCGAAAGTTGGGAGCATTCTATCTGATTGCAGGTCTTGAATGGCTTGTACTCTTTAAAAGCCCATTCAAACAAATGCTCATTAAATCATCATCTTCCACACCAATACATTTTGATAAATCCAAGGGATTTCATAATGTTCTTTATCTTTAAAGCATACTCATTGATAGACATGCTTTTCTTCGCTCCACAGTATACAGCTCTTGTTTTAGCTTCAGTTTTCCTTGCCTTTGTTTTGGTCTTGAACATTTGTACAGGTTCTACCATGCAACTATTAGAGTGTAGCCATCTTGTATGTGTCCTATCATTGTATCTGTAACACTGATTAAAAGCAATACATGACTTTCCTTGCACCCTGCTTCCAGTCCTTGAATGCCTTTATATTGCTAGAGTGGCATTCTCTTCAAATAACTATGGAGACTCCTCATTGTAACTTTTGCCATAGTCCCAAAATCCTTTACCCACTAAGAAATTGGTCATTCTGAACTTCCAAGCATGGGAGTTGTTCTTGTCCAGTTTCTCACTAACAATCTGACTAAGTCTGTCAAACATGTTTACCTGCAACAACTAAAAACCTACATCTATATACAACCTATAACACAATAGTATCTTTTGTGATTGCTGCAAGTGGGATTTTAGCACAACCTGTATGTCACGAGATGTGACCAAAGTACTTGTACATACACCCAAGTTTAGTAATACAGAACATACTGTAAGGGAAAGTACTCTCCTACAATAACATACAATGGTCGGTCCATAGTGTGAACTTGACTATATAGCCTAGCGTTATAACTGTGTAGTACTCCAAAGTGGTTTTGTCACACAGCCTATTATCATCTATTGGTGGCATATCAACCATAATCTCACCAACCATGCCAGTGTGGTATAAGTACGAAATCCATCACCAAGGTGGGTCATTAATGTCTACAACACTAGTTGAGCTCGATATATGAGAGCAGGGGAGCATCTCATGTTATACTTGTTTGTAGAGACATAGCTCATAGATGTTTGCTTCAGGATATCCCCTAGTTATAATATGCAAAACTTTTACTTAGTATTGACACCACCTACAAGATTATAGCTATAGTATCATGACCATAAATCTAGAAGACCAGATGCATACATAGAGACCTTTGCAGTGGGTATTCATGTTACTGACACCCAATGTGTTTTTACTATATAGAGTGACATCATTTAAACTCTATCAGCCACCACAAACATGGATCTTCTAGAGCTATGCAAATAAAACACATCAAATATATGAGAGATTGGAACCATGGACTCCTACGAGGCTTTTATGGGGCAGCATAGGGCCCCAATTGGTTGAGATCTCCCTATCTTTTGGTTTGCGATCTCCATTTGTATGATTTTATTTTACTTAATAGAAGTTACTTTTCTCTCTCTCTCTCTCTCTCTCTCTCTCTCTCTCTCTCTCTATATATATATATATATATATATATATATATATATAGAAAGGAATGAAATTATATATATATATATATATATATATATATATAGAAAGGAATGAAATTATATATATATATATATATATATATATATATATATATATATATATATAGAAAGGAATGAAATTATATTAAAGATATAAGAAAAGGAGCATTACATAGTTGATTTATATATATATATATACATAGTCGACTATGTAATGCTCATTTTCTTATTTCTTTAATATATACTGAAAGCAATAGAATTATATTAAATAAATAAGAAAATGAGTGTTACATAAAGCTTTTTATCCGAAGAAAAGCTCTTAACTTCTGAAATGGATCTAGACCAAGAATCAAGAAATCAACACACAAAAGTCTAATTCTAGCATCCATTACAAGCACACTTGAGAAAAACATTAGATTATGAAGAAAATAGAGAAAATCCATATGCACATGTAGCAAAGGAGGAATGTGCATAAGGCCTAAGTGACTTAACCTCTCACCCATGAGGATGGCTATCAAGCTTGCTATGAGCCCTAGACAATGAATGGCCATCTCCAAGAAAGGAGCCAAGAGTACATGTAGATGTCCAAGTGATGAATGATCAAAAAGATCCCCACAATGAATCCAAGGCCCTATTTATAGTAGCCTTGTTCATGGCCCATTATTATTTACATGTTTTTGACCTTAGCTTGTGCTTCATTACAAACCATCCTTTCCCAAAGATTTTATCCTCAAAATCATACAAGATATCTACAATTCAACATAGCCTCAAATGAACTAAATGGGAAGTGGTGAAGGTCCCAAATATGCTCTCCAAACGTAAGGAACTCCATAAGACTTCATTTCCTATGCATATGTGTGGAATTGTTATGGAAGCCCTTGTTGTAGATGAAATCCTTTTTAAAAAAATTCATAAAAACTCCAAAAAAATTTCATGAAAACTCCATAAAATAGGCCACAAATGATGCATACACTTAGCCAAGCATGTCCCGCATCATTTTCTTCCATTTTGATAACCATTGAAGCTTGTTGGAGTAGAGCAACGACTCCAATAATGGACCTCAGCATAACTACCCAAAAATTACAACACGCCTATAATCCTAAGTATTGCCTATTTTCTTTATACAAATCATGCCACTCAGTCAAGCAACACCTTCCTCGAGTAGGCCATATTGTTGCACATACTCGAAAGATTTTCAAGTAACGTCATCCATGAGCAATGTAGAACTAGACCCTCCAATCATGAAAGAAGTGCTCTTGAAGCATAGTTGACTGTTATGGCAACCCATGTTGATGACAAAGCCACTTGTAATGCGCTTGGCTCATGAAAACATTTCAAAATGAAGCCCAAATGACATGTGCATGATGCCAAAGCATCTACATATCATAAACTACCAACATAGTAACCATTAGAGGTCATTGAGATCACTAAAAGACTCCCAAAAGTACCTCTGCCAAATCTATCCAAAAATTTCCATAATGCACATCTTCCATTGTATAGGAGTCATAAAAGCCATATAATGCATATCAAATGGCCAATGTCGAAAATCATCATTGGAGGTGAGGCTAAGTATGTATCCTCCTCAATCAAATGGACAAGCTACGAGTATTGCCCCAAAGATGAGGTAGTCCATACAACTGCAATTGCATGGACGAAATGTAAATCCAAACCATGTAGAATCCAAAGCAATGGCTATTAAACTACTTGGTCAAATAGAGAATAAAGAAATCCCATGTCAATCACACGACTCGCCAATCCTCTTGGGTCGAATGGATAACCATAGTGTAGATCATCCAACCATGAAACAAATGTGTGACATCCTGGATCAAAAAGAAGACATAACAACACATACAACAATCTAGATTGACCTCCTGGATCAAAATCAAGACATAATGGTGCATCCAACAATCCAAAACATATATCCAACACCACCACAGTAAGAGGAACTCCATCATCAATGGTCATTGCACCAAATCCTCCTATCTTATAGGAATCTGGAGGGGATAACACACTCCAAGTGACCAAAACCGAGTAGGAAACATCTCTGAGCAAGTGCAAAAATTCCAGTAATCAAATTTCCCAATGATAATATTAAAACATGCATTTTGTGAAATGGATCTAGAGCAAAATATGGAATCAAACACATCAAAGCAAGAATCTAGCATCCATTAATCATGAGATTAGTGATCAAATGGCTCATCACATGAATATACAAAAGAGAGAAAATCTATAAGTGCATGTAGCAAGAGAAGATGCACAAATAGCCTAAGTGTGTTTAACCTGTCACCAAGAGGATGACCATGGAAGGCCATATCTCCATAGATGGAGCCCAAAGGTACAAGATGACCAAAATTAGTAAAAGTGTCAAAAGGCCCTACCAAAGTACCCCAAGCCCTATTTATAGTCACTATCTCCTTTTGCCCATGGGCCCCTATGTACATGTGGAAATCAAGCTCTATGGTTCATGACAAACCATCCCTTCCCAAAGATTTTGTCCTCAAAATCATACAAGATATTTACAATTGAATCGTAATCTCAATGTAAACCCATGGGAAGTAGAGAGGTCTTCAAAAATGCGCCTCGAATACATTTGGAATAGGGAAACCAAATGTAGTGAAGCCGACAAACTCCTACTCCAAAAATAGCATGTAGGACTGTTATGGCAGCCATGTTGTCGATGAAGCTTCCCTTGAAATTCTTCATGAAACCTCCATAAAAATGAGCTGCAAATGATGCGTAGCCGCACCCAAAAGAGTCCCACATATTTGTCATCGAACCAAATGATCTTCCAAGTGTCTTGGAGTAGATTGGTAACCCCAACAATAGATCCCACCAAAGCTGTCCAGAAATTACAGCACATATAAAACCTCATGATATGCCCATTCTTCACATAATAATCATGCCACTTGATCAAGGAATACTTCCATCAAGTAAACCATGTTGTTGAACACACTCCATTGATTGCTAAGTAGCCTCATCTATGGGCAAGCGCTTCCATTTCACAAGGAATTCATCAATGTTCCGGTTCCTCAAAACCCTTGTCCTCTTGTCCACAATCCTCTCCGGCTCATAGATAATCTCTCCCTCTTCATCCATCGGTGGTAACTCTTCAATCTCTTGAGGAAGAGATCCCACAAACCTCTTAAGATTGGATACATGAAACATATTATGAATCCTTGTAGAAGGAGGTAGGTCAAGCTTATAAGCCAAGTCACCCACTTTCTCGACTACCAAATATGGTCCATAGTATCTATGTGCCAACTTGGAATATGTAGGATGAGGTTGGAACCAAATACACCTTATCCTTGTGCCATAGTAGACCATTCCGAAGCTTATAATGAGAAAATTCTTCACCATCTCCTTGCTATAATTTTCTATAAATATGGGCAGCACTCTATTTTGGCATATTGTCCCTCAAAATGCATGCATGATCCCTTCCACTGGGGTCGAAAGGAAACTCATCCTCTTCTTTGACAAAAGAATGATCCTCCAAGTCTTCTTCATGTGTCTCCTCGCTGCAATCTTCAAACTCTTCCAGATCGTGAGATGACTTGGAATCGTAATCCGCATCCATAATGATCATAGTAGCCACCACTTTCTTTGATTTGCAAATGTGCCCGGGTGACCACTTCTCTTTGCATTTAAAACATAGGCCTTTGCTCCTCAATTCCTCAATATTTTGCTCCTCAATTCCTCAATCTTAGGATCATCCATCCGTTGCGTCTCCTTGAATGGTTGAGGAGGCTTCTTGACAAACCCATTGCTCTTCTTAGTATCATTATGAACTCCACTTGTGGACTGTCCACTTCCAAAAGATGTATGGAAATTGGAAGTGTAAGTAGATGTAGAAGAAGGTAGACTTTTCCCCACATTTGAAGAAGTGTGAAATGGCTTATGAAAAGGTACATTGGGCTGAACCCTCTTATACTTTGGCTCATATAACTCCGCCAACCTCATAGCCTCTTTGATAGTGCTTGGTCTTTGTGCCAAGACATCCGCTTTGATGTATGAATCTAGACCATGCACAAACTTCTTCAATCGCATGCCTTCATTGAGTCCATCCACGAACATAGAGAGCTTCATGAACCTCTTGATGTACTCCCTAACCGACATGCCCTTTTGTGTGAGTTCATACCATTCTTCATGGTATCGGTCAAGAACCAAAGGCGACACAAATGTCAAATTCATTTCACACTTGAGTTCTTTCCAAGTATGTGGCATAACTCCTTCCTTGAGCATATGTCTCCACCATTGATGTGCATAGTCTTCCAAATGCAAGGATGCAAAATGCACTTTGTCCCTTTCACTCTCGGATAGAGCTGAAAGTATGTATCCAACTTATTCATCCATTCTTCCAACTCATGTGGGGCTGAACCATCACCCTTGAACTTAGAGAGTGAAATCTTGTCCTTTACATCCTTTGACACGGTTGACGATGCATTCTCATGATGGTGCGAGGGCTTGTGCTTTTGCATTTGCACAAAAGATCCAAGGAATTGTGCAAAATCTTTGTACTCCCTCTTGAGGAAATTTGGCATTTCCATCCACCTATCATGAGCTTCTCTTTGTCTCTCAATGAATGACATATGTTCCCAATCAAGCTCAACCACATCATCCATATCATACACCTCCTCTTCAAGCATGGAGAACTGATTTGCTTTGGGTTTCAAAGGTACTCTCCTTGGATCCCCAAAATTTGACTCCTCATGTCTGAATGTAGGTGCATGTTGCTTTCCATCCAATTGAGAAGAACCCGCTTGGAATGTAGTAGGCTTCATCTCCCGCATAGAAGGCCTCCTAGCATCCGCCATGAATCCAAAAGTGACATTCTTGGTGGAATGCTCATGTGTTACCTTGGGAGAAACCTCTTGTACCATGGGTAGCTTGCCTTCCCTATGGACTTCAAAAGCTGTCCCAAATTGCTTGCCTTCATGTAAAGCACCATGACCACTATCATAGAAAGGTTGGTTCATTGGCCGAGCGACCCTCTCTTCCAAAACTTCCATCCTTGTAGCCATAGTGTCAAGCCTACCATTGACTTCCACCCTTGTAGCCATCGTGTCCATCTTAGCATTCATTTCCATCAGCATTTGCATGATCGAATCAATGGGGATGGTATGTGAAGATTGTGGGGTGTGCTTATGGGCACTTCCGACATTCAACTCCTCATTCCCTTCTCTTGCAGTATGCCCAAAAGTATCCCCTTCTCTTGAAGTGTGCCCAAGAGTATCCTCCGGAGCATCCAAAATTCCTTGTTCCATCATTGCCTCTTCATCCTCTACCTCTTCGGTGAAAAGATGCAGGGGGGAAGAGAGCTTGAGCTCTTGCAAGCACACACACACACTCACAAAACCCTAATAGAGAACACACAAGGTGAGAGGCTGAAAATCTTCTTCTTCTCTACTCAACACTCAACACACCATATACAAGAATAAGAGTACACACAATATGAAAGGTACTCAACCAATACATACACGGGTTCTCTATAGTGTGAACCCGACTAAATGAGCTGGCGCTATAACTATGCCAGTCTCTAGAGTGGCTGTCACACAGCCTGTCATCCCACTGGCCGCATATCACCCAAGATCTCACCAACCATGCCAGTGGTGTAAGTGCGGGGCCTATCCCCCAGGCGGGTCATCAGTGTCCACCGCCTCACTAGAGCTCGATATCTCAACACTCCCCCTTGAGCTCAACTCCATCTCATGTACACCAAGCGAAGCCCTGAATCTGCGGAGCTTCTCTGTACCCAATGCTTTGGTGAAGATGTCAGCTACCTGATCCTCTGTGCTGACATAGACAAGGTCAAGGTCTCCTGCCAAGACCTTCTCTCTGACGAAGTGGTAGTGGACCTCTATGTGCTTCGTACGAGCATGAAAGACTGGGTTCCTGGCCAACTGTATACTGCTAATGTTGTCACAGAAAATGACAACTTGTCTATCCACTGATAGACCCAAATCTGCAAGTAGCTTTCTCAACCAAGCTACCTCACATGCTGCCATAGCAGCTCCTCTGTACTCGGCCTCCGTACTCGATAGAGCAACCGTAGGCTGCTTCTTGCTGCTCCAAGTCACAGCAGCACTCCTCAAAGAAAACATGAATCCACTGGTAGATCTTCTGTCTGAGATACTACCAGCCCAATCAGCATCTGTGTACCCATGTACACATATCTCTGTCCCAGTCTCATAGAATAGTCCACAATGTAAAGTAGACTTCACATACCTCAGTATGCGTCTTACTGCATCCAAATGTGGTTTCCGTGGAACCTGCATAAACTGACTCACCAACCCAACAGCATAGCTCAAATCTGGTCTGGTGATCGTCATGTAGATCAAACTTCCTACTATGCTCCTGTACATAGTAGGATCCTCCAAGATCTCTCCTGAATCTGCACTCAACTTGCCATTCTGATCCAATGGCACAGAAATAGGCTTACAGCCTGTCATACCATACTTGGACAACATGTCCAAGCCATACTGTCTCTGCAGTAATCCAATACCATGTGGTGACCTAATCACCTCAATGCCCAAGAAATATCTGAGCTCCCCCAGATCCTTCATCTCGAACTTCTGTCTAAGCAAGATCTTTACATCAAAGATCTCTGCATCATGGTCCCCCGTAATGATCAAGTCATCTACATAGATGACAACAAGCACAACCCCTCTATCACCATGCCTCACATACAATGAGAAATCTGCATTGGCTACATGAAAGCCAATAGTGACAAGATATTCAGAAATCTTGTCAGACCATGCTCTTGGTGCTTGCTTTAAGCCATACAAGGCTTTCTTCAACCTGCAAACATACTCGGGGTGACCCACATCCTCATAACCACCCAGGTGGCTGCAACATATACACCTCTTCTTGCAAATCCCCATGTAAGAATGCATTCTTTACATCCATCTGATGTAAAGACCATTTCTTTGACGCAGCCACTGCTATCACAACTCTCACCGTTGCCATCTTGGCAACTGGGCTGAAAGTTTCCTCATAATAAATCCCATATGTCTGCGCATATCCTTTGGCTACCAATCTAGCCTTGTACCTGTTTATGCTTCCATCACTGTTATGTTTAACTTTGTACACCCACTTGCATCCAATGGCTTTCTTGCCTTCTGGCAATTGCACTAAATCCCAAGTTTCATTTCCATATAGTGCATCCATCTCCTCATCCATAGCTTTCTCCCAACACACATTTCCAACAGCCTCATCAATGCATGTGGGCTCAACAACCTGCACAACCTTTGCCCTGAGATTGCGCGAGCATTGATGGAAGAGAAGAATATGCCGCATTGCTATTGGGCTGAGGCTGTTTCTACAGCAGTATACATCATGAACAGGACTCCAACTGCAGCCATACATGATGTAACTCCAGAGGAGAGGTTTACTGGCAGAAAACCAGATTTGTCTCATCTGAAAGTCTTTGGATGCATTGCATATGTGCATGTGCCAGATGAGCTGAGAACTAAGCTGGATCTGAAAGCTAAAAAATGTGTGTTTATTGGATATTCCCTTGAGCAAAAGGGATACAGGTGTTATAACCCTACTACACGTGAGTTGAGGGTAAGCAGGGATGTTGTCTTTGATGAGATGAGCAGCTGGTATGCTGCTGAAAAAGAAGCTGTTGGGGCTGATGTGAGTGGAAGTGTGGTTGCACAGAATGCAGGTCAGCAATCACAGTCTTTGAGTGGACCAGGAGAGTCCTCATCTAGTGGGTCTGTTTTGATAGACCATGGAGTGGCAGGCTACGTCATAATACCAGCCCTGCAAATGTGATTACTACATCACGTAAAGGAAAAGAGAAAATGGTTGAGCCCCTTGGTATGCCTGACATTTCTGCAGGGCATTCTCATGTTGATGGAGAGTCTAGTGGGTCAGATATGAGCCTTGATGAGGAGCTTGGGATCCCAGCTATGAGAACACCTGGTGTAAAGAAGGCTATGGAAGCCATGAATGAGAAGCTCAATGTGCCTGTTTTTCCGCTCAGCAACTCCATTTTGCTGCGGAGTGTATCTGCATGTATACTGTCTCCGAATACCATTCTTCTTTAAATATTCAGAGAACTCATTGGAGAAGTACTCTCCCCCTCCATCTGACCTTAGGCACTTGACATATTTCCCTGTTTGCTTTTCAACCAAAACTCTGAAATTCTGAAAGTGAGTGAACATCTCACTCTTCTCTTTCATGAAATATACCCACACTTTCCTTGTGTGGTCATCAATGAAAGTCACATAATACCTGCAGCCTCCCATAGATATGGTCTTCGTAGGACCCCATACATCTGAATGCACAACATCTAGTGCATTTCTGCTCACATATCTGTTATGTGGAAACACATGCTTTGTTTGCTTCCCAAATTGGCATGCTTCACAGATTTTATGCATACCTTCCACTTTAAATTTTGGCAGCCCTGTCACAATTCCTTTTGTCTGCATAGACTTCAATCTCTGCACATTCACATGTCCAATTCTTTTATGCCATATGTCTGTGTCTGCAACAATTCCTGAACCATTTGCAAACATCGCAGCACTCATCTCAGGCATGTCTACATCCAACGTAAACATTTTGCCCACTCTGTTGCCTTTTGCAACCAACCTGCACTTGTCTTTAAAATCTTCAACATAACATCCATCAGGGTTAAACCGAACCTGCAAACCCTGCTCAATCATCTGGCCAACTGAAACCAGATTCTTTGTTATGTTCGGTACATGAAGTACATCTGCAAGGTACTTCACTTTGCCATCCTGCATAGACAATGGCACATCTCCAACGTGGGCAATTGGATGAGCAGTGTCATCCCCTGTTTCCACAAAACCTCGTCTTTCCGGGTTTTTCATCTCCTTGAACCACTCCCCATGACTCGTCATGTGGTTCGAAGCGCCTGAATACACATACCATACATTATCTTTTTGTGCTGCATCAACATTTTCAGACATGGCATTCACAACATGCTGCATAACAAACAACCTTTCATTATCCTCATTATTTCTGCTTGAGGATGCATAGTTGTTTTGCTGCACTTTCCCATTTTGCATGTCAGCCTGCTTCTTGTAACATTCTGACTGCACATGTCCAGGCTTACCACAATAATAGCATTCACGTGTATCATTATATTGCCTTTGCCGATTTCCACGGCCTCTTTGACTCCCCCTGCCTCTGAATTTGCCTCTTCCACCTGCGTGTCGTTGTTGTTGTTGTTGATTCTGGGACTGTTGTTGCTGCTGCTGCTGCTGACCATAATTCTGATTACCTGTTCGGCCACCTCCTTGACCGCGTCCACGGCCTCCTCTACCTCGTCCTCTTCCTGAACTCGTGTAGAAGGCCTGTTGCTCTGAACTGTTTTTGCTTTGTGAAGACTGTTGGTCTTCACCCAAGTTCTTCTCTTCGATAATCAGCATGGACACCAAATCTGTAAAGTTGGGAATGTTTTCCCGAGTCTGAATAGACGTCTTAAACGCCTTGTATTGTGGCCCGAGACCACGTAGACAGACTTCCACCTTGTCATCATCATCTACTGACACACCAATAGATGCAAGGGATTCCACAATACCCTTTATCTTCAACGCATAGTCATTCACAGACATGCTCTTTTTCTCCACAGTATGAAGTTCATTCTTCAACTGTATCTTACGTGCCTTGGTATTTGTTTCATAAAGCTTTACCAAGGTGTCCCACGCCTCCTTGGGGGACTTGGCATCCTGAATGTGCCCAATCATGGTGTCCTGTATACTAATGGAAAGCCAATACATTACTTTCCTAGCTCCTTGGCTCCAGTCTTTAAACTCTTTCACATCTGCAGCAGTCGGATTTATATCCGGTATCTCCGGTGCCTCTTCATGCTCACCTTCTATGTAGTCCCAATAGCCTTTTCCCATCAGGAAATTTGTCAACCTGAACCTCCAAGCATGGAAGTTATTCTTGTCAAGCTTCTCAGCCACAATCTGTGTTATGCCATCATTAGACATCTTGCCAAACACACAATTTTACCAGAAATTGCACTCTGGTTTTTCCTGCACAAATGCTGTATTTTCTGCACAGCAGTACTGTAGTACTCTCAAATGTCACAACCAGTGACTTCAATGTGCATACATACACCCAATGGCAACTGTAGACCTCTTTGCAGCACCCACAGTGTCTGCACAGTCAATCTGTCTTCCTGCAGTTCTTAAAACAGAGTTCTGCAGAGAATCGATGACTTACCCGCAATGCTCGGAATCGCCTGCTTTCTGAAAAACGGAGATCCAGACGCGCCCGAAACGCGTTTTCGGCCCGAAAAATTTAGTCCGTAGGACTGTATAGTTGCCCTATAGCTTTACTCCCGCGAAGAAAGCTCCTCAATCAGAGATCGTTTGCCGGTGCCTCCCGTAGAGCTCCCGACAAGGGTGTAGTCACCAACACAATAGGGAAGAGTAGTTGAAGCTCTTACCCTCGTACCGCTTCCTGTGGTTCTCTTGCTTGCAGCTCAGCCCTTAGCACGAACCAGGCTCTGATACCATGAAAAGATGCAGGGGGAAGAGAGCTTGAGCTCTTGCAAGCACACACACACACTCACAAAACCCTAATAGAGAACACACAAGGTGAGAGGCTGAAAATCTTCTTCTTCTCTACTCAACACTCAACACACCATATACAAGAATAAGAGTACACACAATATGAAAGGTACTCAACCAATACATACACGGGTTCTCTATAGTGTGAACCCGACTAAATGAGCTGGCGCTATAACTATGCCAGTCTCTAGAGTGGCTGTCACACAGCCTGTCATCCCACTGGCCGCATATCACCCAAGATCTCACCAACCATGCCAGTGGTGTAAGTGCGGGGCCTATCCCCCAGGCGGGTCATCAGTGTCCACCGCCTCACTAGAGCTCGATATCTCAACATTCGGAAGCCAAAGTGTTGCGCCTCGGTCGCCCTTTTGGCTTCGGCCCCATGGAAACCTTCGGTTTTAGAAATTTGGCTCTAAATTGAGGTAGGGATGTCCGATTGAAGTGATCTAAACCTTGTTGGAGAGCTAATGAAGTGTACTAGACCACTATGCAAAGACTTGTAAGAGATGAAGTGTGCTACTATTCTCTGTTTTAGGGTTTACAGGGTTATAGGCTGAAATGGTATTTTGGGTATAACTTGAGCTAGGAATATCCAAATGCAAAACTTTTTAGCTCAAATCGAAGCCCTCGATGAGTACTACAAGCCTATGTAATTAGATTTAGAAGACCTTCAAACCCCTGTGACTGAATTAGGGTTTACTGTTTCTGCAAAAACCCTAAATTCTACCCTAAAGAGATATCGAAACGTGGAGGTTAAGGGCTCGTTGGGTAGCTCTAAGGAAGCACTAAGAGCTCATATGGTCCCTTTTAAGTCAGTCCAAAAGGGTTGGGACTGAATTAGGGTTTTTGGAAACCCGCAGATTCTTGCCAAAGTGACCCTTTTTGTGCCCAATTGATCCTTGTTTGCTCCCAAACCAATGTCAATACCTTCCGCACCTCATTGGCATCCCAAGGTCTGCAAATTATGCTCCACGAGCTTCAATTGTCCATGTATGACCAGAAATTGGAGAAAATTTTGACAGTCTCCTTTGTTTTAGGAGCTAAATCTCAATCTTTCTCAAGTAGCAATGCAAAAATCCATAATCCTCTTATCAATTCCCATCCATTACATAGCATGTGCCTCAACTTGCATCCCCAAAAGGCATACAAATTCCTTGCAATTCCCATAAGATGTCCATATCAAGGCGCCATTGCCATGTACATAAACCAAGAGGATCGTCGGTGTAGCGCGTTGAAGCTTGGCCAAGCTCTTCTCACCCCCGTACCTAGTTCGAACCAAGGCACGGGTTGAGGCCAAGTCTTCACCTCCAAACCTAATCCTCCACCGTACCGCTTTACCAAGGCACTCACGACACGGTGGATTCAAGCCATGCTCTTCCCCGGGCCTCTTCTCCAATGCCCGAGGTACCTCACAACATACTAGTTTCTAGAAATTGAAGTGAGTGGAAACAATTGTGAGGTGCATAAAGCTTGAATCTGAAAATGAGGTAGATCACTTACAAGGATGTGGCATGACTCATGCCCATTACAATATACTCATAAACCATTATGCATGAACTCATGCTTATCCACATAGCTCCAAATGTCCACCATTCATCCAAAGATCCAACATCAATCAAAGCAAGAATCTAGCATCCATTAATCATGAGATTAGTGATCAAATGGCTCATCACATGAATATACAAAAGAGAGAAAATCTATAAGTGCATGTAGCAAGAGAAGATGCACAAATAGCCTAAGTGTGTTTAACCTCTCACCCAAGAGGATGACCATGGAAGGCCATATCTCCATAGATGGAGCCCAAAGGTACAAGATGACCAAAATTAGTAAAAGTATCAAAAGGCCCTACCAAAGTACCCCAAGCCCTATTTATAGTCACTATCTCCTTTTGCCCATGGGCCCCTATGTACATGTGGAAATCAAGCTCTATGGTTCATGACATTTTGTGTGTTAAATTCAAGAAGCTAGTAGAGCACAAATTTCTCAACAAACAAACAAAATAGCTCTTTATCATCATTGCAAGTTTTAAGCACATATGTAGCTAGAACAAAGAAAATACCATTATATAATTTTATGAGATCGCATAAAAATAAAAGGTACCATGTAAGGTGTTATGAAACTAGAGAGCTACGATCTTAACAATGACATAAACTAAATTTTGAGGTATGGAATGCTAGAGATGCATGAAATAGACCTTACTTCTTGGTTTTTACTTTGTTAGTGTAGGTGCCTTTACATCTTAGTCATCTCAAGATAGGAGGTTGGTCGAGATGTATGTTTGTACCTCGTTTACGAGAAAATGGTGTACTCAGCACACCTACAACTTCCAAGGAGTATGACTCCCTTTGAGCAACATTGTAGGGTGTAGCACAGCATCTGCAAGATGGGACACTACAGGACCTTGCTGACACACGTGTGGGTGGTTGGTACATCTGTGGGCTGAGTGGTAGGGAGAAAAGGCATCTCAGAATCTCCATTGAAACCCTCAAGCAACCACCCTACTCTTCCTTTATGAACCCACCAGCAGCCTTAACAGTGCAGCAGCTTTCCATGTGGTCAAAAGGCTCCGAACACTCACCAGATCTAGCAGAACCTTGCTCGTCTCTATCCACAGTGAGGTCTTTGAACTATTCCATCATTTGTGCATGCTTTCATCTAATCAAATAGTTTACTTTGGTGAAAGAGTGAATGCAAAGCAGTTTTTTGAAGGTGCCGAATCCTTGTGCCCGGCACCCATCAGATCATTTCCTATGGATCATAAACTCAAAGTTTGAAGAGACGAATGATGATGATGACGTAGAGATGTTGAATGGAAGAACTCCCACATTACACAAAGCTCAACATCTCATAAAAGCCTATGGAGACTCGAATATTAGAAGTTCTGTGTCAATCTAAGAATTCAGCAAGCTTCTTAGAAGGAAGATGATTTGATAGAGAAAGGTGATGCTAGTGGGGCGAGCTAGTTAAGCAAGCCTTCTATTTAACATCAAGATCCTTCATAAACATGAAAAGTGTTTAGGGTTCTCAAACACAACACAACTAACTACTACTGACACAGCAAAGACACCCCCATTAGGTAACACTAACTTCAATTCCCACATCAGGCTAAACACAAACAGAGCATAGAGAACACAGATTGAGTAGAGATCTGTTAAACAAGATAGAGAATAACAGAACAGAACTGAAATACCATGTTTGATTGATCAAGATGAATCATACATTGCTTTCTCCTTCTTCTCTTCTTCTTGTTGTTGTAAAAGACGACTACAAAGCCCCTATAAATAGGCGACTTCAGACAGTTTAAACGGTTGTAACTAGAATGTCACAAGACACTAACAGATAATATCCGACTAACCAGATCATAACAAACTCCGACTGATCAATAATCCGACTGAGTAGAATTCCGACTGAGCAACAATCCGACTGAGTAGAATTCCGACTGAGCAACAATCCGACTGAGCAAAGATACATATATCCGACTAAGCAACTATTAGGTAACTATTAGGTATTCTATCTGTAGTTCAACACATGGCACAGCCCGGTGGTTGATTTCAAGGAAATCGGACTTGAATTCACAATCCCTTGATCAGAAAATACTGGCCACATGACAAAATTTGATGCTGCTTCTTCAAACGTCAGGTACGACATCACTTTGCTGCTCAGCCTGCATCCCTTCAACAACTGGAACCTCCTTCAAAACCTCAGTCATTTCTGCTGATTTATCTTCCACTGAAGTCTCCACTGGCTGCTCACTCTGACTTGCTGTTTGTACACTTAAATTGATAATAGATACTTCCACCTGAACTTCTAGTTCCTGAAACTGATCATACCAGGAATCCGACTCAGCAGCCTGAACTTCAAACAATGGGGCATCTGGGAGATCATCATCCACCCCACTTGGTGCTTCTCCAGTTTCCAACCTGCTAAAGTAATCAGCAATAGCATGCTCTTTCCCTGGAGTATGGACAATCACAAAGTCAAACTCCTGTAACAAAAGCATCCACCTGGCTAATCTTCCTGTCAACAATGGCTTCTGAATCAGATACAGCAGGGCTTGGTGATCCACATGAAATATTACCCTGTTCCCCAACAAATAATGCCTGAACTTATTCAAGGAATATACCATCCCCAAAGCTTCTCTTTCAGTCACAGCATAATTCCTTTCTGCAGATGATAATATCCGACTGGCATAAAATACTGGCCTGTACCATCCTGTCACCCTCTCCTGCATCAGAATTGCCCCTATTGCTACATCTGAGGCATCAACAAAAATATGGAAAGGTAGAGTCCAATCTGGTGACTGCAAAACTGGTGCAACAGCTACCATCTTCTTCAACAATTGAAATGCCTTCTCTTGAGGCTCAGCCCACACAAAAGGTACATCCTTCTTAGTTAAATGTGTCAATGGTGCACAAATATTGGCTAAATATCGGAGGTACCTGGCATGCCATTTAATCTGACCCACAAACCTCATTACTTCCTTCACATTAGTAGGAGACTTTGCTGTTTGAATAGCCTCAACCTTCTTTACATCAATTGCCATGCCTTCCTGTGAGATCACATGACCCAACAAAATCCCACTCTTCACAGCAATCACACTCTTGAAAGGGTTCAAGACCAGTCTGAACTGCCTACACCTCTCCAAACACAACTTCAGATGCATCAGATGTAAGTCCTTCTTACCAAAAACAGAGAAATCATCAACAAATACTCTCATAAAGTCTTGTAAGTGTGGCTCAAAAACCTTATGTGCCACATAATTGAATGAGGGTGGTCCATTTTTCAAACCAAAACTCATGACAGTAAAATCATATGCACCAAACTCAGTAATGAAAGCAGTCTTATGCTGATCCTCCTCAGCAACACTAATCTGATTGTAACCTGAAAAGCCATCCAGAAAGCTATACATTTCATGACCTGCTACAGCATCTAACACTGCATCACAAAATGGCATTGGAAAAGGATCTGTTATGGTTGCTGCATTGAGTTTCCTGTAATCAACACATACTCTCAGCTTCCCATTTTTCTTAGGCACCACAATTATTGGAGATAACCATGTCACCTGGCTCACAGGTTTAATGAACCCTACTGCTAACAACTTATCTAGTTCTTCCTTCACCTGCAATGCAAAATTCGGATTCATCCTATACCTTTGCTGCACCACTGGAACTGCATCTGTTCTTAAATTAATCCGATGCTGATGTAATGCAGGATCTATACCCTTCACCTGAGAATACTCCCAAGCAAAGACATCTATATAGTCCTGTAACAACTGCAAAAGATCCTCCAAAAATTGTCCTTCCACCTGCACACTTACTTTCACCATCCTTGGTTCTGCATCTGTACCCAAATTCAATTCCTTAAGATCATCTTCTTTAACCCGACTGGACGTGCCATACTTCTTGTCATAAATCCTTACAGCCATCTCTCCTGCCTCCTTTTGCTCTTGTTCCATCTGTTCCTTGGTAGCAATCTCTGTTTACTGTTCCAGCAACTGTCTGAACACTGTCCCTTCAATCTCTTGACCTGGCAAGAGCTCAGATTCTTCCTGATTCTGATATTCCACAAGCTGCAATATTCTTTCTACATCAACATCAAATAGTGGCACCACTGTTGGATTAGCCATTAAAAACTGTTCCTCCTCATCATCTTCTATTTCTTCAGCAAGATTAATTGTCTGTGCACACAATGGCTTTTCTTTAAGAGACATATTTCTCTTACCCTGCATGGTTACAGTAATCTTCTTTTTCCCCTTGGTCAGAACCACCACATTCAATCCCCAATCCTGTTTAACTTTAGCCATTCTAAACCAAGGCCTACCCAGTAACATTTCATAAGGTGATAGTGATTCTGACATTCTGATTACCACAAAATTTACCAAGAATCCCATACCTGCAACTTCAATTTCCTGCTGCTTCAAAATTCCCAATGGTTGCACCCTGGTTTGATCTGCCATTTTCACTTGAAATGGTGCTGGGGCTAAACTTGCTGCACCCATTTCTTTATATACAGTTTCAGGGAGAATGTTAACCCCTGATCCTCCATCCAAAAGAACTTCATCAAACACCCTGCCCTGGTACTCAACCTTAATGACAGGAACCACAAAGTCAACATCTGCTGGATCAATGGTATTAACTGCTGGAACCAAAGTCGGATTATCTCCTGACTGCTGACCCTGAAGTCTTTTAAGCAATCTTTCCTTAAATGCTGGAACCAAAGCTAACAACTGATCTAATGACAATTGCAAGGGAGAATTTATGAGTACCTCAAACCAATCTTTGTCCCGTTCATCCTTCATCTTCACATGGCTTTCTGACTGATGCAGAACTAACTCTTCTTCATCCTCCAACTCCGATTCTTCTTGCTTGTCCTGATTCCTCAAAATTCTTCTTTGTACCTGGTCCCTGATGCCTTTTTGTTCCTTCCAATCAATTGGTCCTTTCTGTTTAGACCTGGTAACAGCCAATACCTCAATATCCTCACTATCCTCAGGATGCTCTTTACTTTGCTGCTCCTGTATGTTTGGACCTTGCTCTACCTGTACCTGTTCATCTGCTAATTGAATCATGATTACATTTGCTTGAGCTGCTGGTTGATTCTGTTGTTGCTGCTGCCCCTGCTGGTTATTCTGATTGTACCTAAGCACTGGGACACCTCTTTCTTCTCTATGTTTCACCCATAAGGCACATCCTGGCCCTATCCAATGATCTGGTGCTGAACAATAAACACAAGGCATGACTCTTGCCTGTCTTCCTTCATTGTTTTCCTGTTCCCTCCATGGTGGTCTATCAGATCTTGCTCTCTGAAATACTCCTCTACCCCTAGTTGGAGCAGCCTGGTTTACTGCAACCTCACCCCTGCCTCTTCCTACATAAGGTGTAGTCTGACCCCTGTTCTTGGGATTATACCAACATAAAGCTGTCGTATGCCCATCCTTGTCACAAATTTCACAGAACTTCTTTTCTTTTGGTGCTGCAACAGAATAACCTATCTTTCTCAATTTACTTACCAAATCCTCCTCTTTGGATTGCTTTGCTTTGGTCTTGTTCTTTTTCTTTGTCTTCACCTCTTCTTCCTCACTGTCGGATCCTACTTCTGAATCCTCCTGCTCAGAATCTGATGCTGACTCTGGCTGGTCATCTGAATCCGAATCATTCTTTCTGGTGTGTTTGCCCTTGCCGCTTCCAAGTCTTTTCTCTACTCTAGCTGCTGCAATTACCAAATCATTAATTCCACCTGCAATATCAATGCTAGCCACTGCATTTTTCAGCCCACTTCTCAATCCTTTCAGAAAATAACCGGCCAGCATCTCATTGGTGGGTCTCTCATTTCCCTGTAACCGTTCAACCAGAATTCTGAATTTCTGAGCATAGTCCTCTACAAGCATCTTCTTTTGTCTGATGTCTCGGAGTTTTCTTAAAATGTCTGTTGGAGTCTTTTCCCTCCTGAATCTCTGTAAAAAGGCTATTCTAAGATCATCATATGTTGGGAAGTGTGGTATCCCATATTGGCTAAACCAACTCATGGCCTTCCCTTCTAGAGTTGCTGCAAATTGCTGCAATTTAACTGCATCATTGTACAACACAGTATACCCATTTGCTTCCCATTTTGTCTCAAACTGAGCTACATGACAATCAGCATCCTCCTTAGATCCTCCACTGAATTTAGCTGCTTTCACCCTAGGGTTGGGTAGTTGTTGAGCCATCGGATGTGGCTGAGGTGGTTTCCTAGGTCTTTGCCTGGTAGCCCCCCTTAATGGGTTGAACTGAAGACTCCTTCTAACTCCTGCAGACCTTCCTGTCAGGATTAGGGCGCCTAGAAGTCCCCCCACTAGCCTCCTCTCTGGTGCAACTGAACTTTCCCCCCCTTGGCCTACAACAATTTCTTCAGGGATTTGGTGTTCCTGATGTTCTTCACCCTCGTCAGCATAATAAAACGGGTCAGGGTTACCAATTCGGGCCTGAGCCCTGGTATAGTAAACCCTTCCTACTCTTCTGTCCCCCTCTGACATTCATTTCCCTTCTCGTAACAGAACGGGACCAGCAGGATCGCCAATGTGTTTAGGGTTCTCAAACACAACACAACTAACTACTACTGACACAGCAAAGACACCCCCATTAGGTAACACTAACTTCAATTCCCACATCAGGCTAAACACAAACAGAGCATAGAGAACACAGATTGAGTAGAGATCTGTTAAACAAGATAGAGAATAACAGAATAGAACTGAAATACCATGTTTGATTGATCAAGATGAATCATACATTGCTTTCTCCTTCTTCTCTTCTTCTTGTTGTTGTAAAAGACGACTACAAAGCCCCTATAAATAGGCGACTTCAGACAGTTTAAACGGTTGTAACTAGAATGTCACAAGACACTAACAGATAATATCCGACTAACCAGATCATAACAAACTCCGACTGATCAATAATCCGACTGAGTAGAATTCCGACTGAGCAACAATCCGACTGAGTAGAATTCCAACTGAGCAACAATCCGACTGAGCAAAGATACATATATCCGACTAAGCAACTATTAGGTAACTATTAGGTATTCTATCTGTAGTTCAACAAAAAGGGACATTACCTATTACTAGTTCTGACTGTTTGTTTATGTGATGTTGTCGATCTTCACACAAGAGAGGCTGAATGGGCACTACGGAGTCGCAATGTTTGTTGTTTCCAACACATTGTCTTCTTTCCTCTTTGTGGTCTTGGCTTTCGTGTGCCAGGAAACATTTTGTACACAATGAGTGGCTTACATCCCGGCTTTGACCACTTCATTGCAACTCTGTTGGCTGCCCTCTCAGTTGAGGAGGGCCTACTCATGGCAATCGCAAGCATTGCATTGGATTTTCGCCATTGGCATGATTCCAAGATGTGGCATAATGGGGATGTACCTTCTAAATGGAGGAGGGCCTACTCATGGCAATTGCAAGCATTACATCGGATTTCTGCACAGGCATGATTCCAAGATGTGGCATAATGGGAATGTACCTTCTGAATGGAGGCTTCTTTTAGTTATTGAAAGATTTGCCCAAGCCTGTTTGGCGATATCCGTTGTCTTATGTATGTCATCCCACACATGGACAAGCAATGCTTTCTACAACAATGACTTTAAAGGTTTGGTCTTTGAGAACAATGTGGTAGGTGCCCCACCCCTAGCAATATCCTAAAGGTAGATTCCACATGTATATAGGGTACTCCAAATGGTGGGACATCTTTGTGCTTGTGTGCATGGCCATCATGTACCACCTCATTTTCTTCTTTGCACTCAAGCTCAAGGAGAGGCTTCTGTTATGGCTTACTGCACCTCCCAAGAGAACTCCACACTTTCATCAATGGAATAAGAAATAGACAACAACCATCGTAGGGTACTTACCAATGCTCTGAGCTCACGTCCCTTAAGGCTCTCCAAACTCGCTTGTAGAAGCTCCAATCCTCCAATCTCCACCTCCACTCTGCGCAAAGTCGCTCACACCACAATGCAAGGCAATCGTCCTCTCACTCCCACACGAAGAGGCACATGCACTAGAGTACTCTCTCTCTCTCTCTCTCTCTCTCTCTCTCTCTCTCTCTCTCTCTCTCACACACACACACACACAAGACAAGACAAGACAAGAGCTTTTATAGCACAAATGGGGATTGTGTCTTTCTATTATGAGAAAATTCCTTATATACAAGTGGCCCTCCCTTATTCACACTTGGGTGCCCAAAACTTACTAACTAAAAGCCTTGGCTAGCAAGTATCTCATAATGTACAACCTTTATAGTGCCATTACATAACACTCATTAATGTCCTCAAATTGAGAAGCATATTTGTTAATCCAAAGTGGGATTATTAACATCCCCCCCTACCTGATGTATGTTCTGTCCTCATAACCTTTTACCAATGTCAAAAGACCCAGTTGCCAAACTCATTCATGTCTGTATAGTAAAAGTTTTGGCGTGACTGAAGCTTTTCTGAATGTTGAGTGGGAAGTCCATAACCCGAAGTCAGCAATCATATCTTCGAATGTGATATGCATGTGTCCACCTGAGGCAATGCTAGTATAGCATCATCCCTCATTCTTATGGGCCTGTATTCTTGTTGAAGTAAAGGTTTTTTGCATTATGTTCATCATAGCTTTCTTTTGGTCTGGTCGATTAGAACCACAATCAATTTCAGAAATTGAACCGCAGCCACTATGTCTGGATTTGGAATTCTTCGCATGTGAGCATCTGATTCCTTTGACTCGATATATATGGAAATTGTGAGGGTGAAAACTTTGGAAAGTTATAGCATACATGGGAATCCACTGCTTCTCTTCTTTGAACTCTAATGGCGTGAGTCTTCTCTTGATAGGCATGTACAATGGGTAAAAAATTCATTCCATGAAAGTGCAGAGTTATACATTTCACAATGTGAATTGGTCAGACGTGTGAAAATGCAGGGGTGCATTTCACGACATGAAAGTGTGTCCTTGAAAATGCAAAGGCTAACGCTTGAGATGTGAAAATGGTGTGGCCGTGAAATAGTGAGTTTTGGATCTCATGCCATGAAATAGCAGACTACTATTTCATGACTTGAGATCTCTTATGGCATTAGTGATTAGGACTGGAAGCATTAAAGTGCATGACAGTAAACGATGCAAAGTAGAAGAATCACTGCAAGCCTCATAGCATAGAGAAAACATGTGATAGATTTTCAAGCATGATTGAGTTTATTTCTCATGCAAGGAAGATTGATGAGATTGTTGAATCATCCACATGTAAGATTGATGAGCTCCTACCTGAGAAATGGAGGTGGCAAAGTGTTTGGCTGAAGACGCACACTCGATGGACAATCGGCTAAGCTAAGAAGATGACTTTCAAAGAAGACGAGTATGCAACGTGCAAGAAAAGGGGATGGTAAGTGTTTTTATGATCTAGTCGGCACGACGGCTATCTTAATTGGGTATTCCATGTGGCAAGACGAAATTCATTGGATCTTTGTGGCTATAGTGTGTAGATTTTCACGGCATGAAATGCTACCAAGCAAAGGTTTTCACGTCATGAAATGGTCGCTTTCCTTATACATGCAAACGGGGATACCCTAGATAGTCCTATATGCTCAAACATTCCAAGGCCAAAAATATATGCATTTAGAGGAGGAGAACTGAGCATGTGACATGTATGAACCTATTTCATGGCGTGAAATGGGTTAGACATTTTACGGTGTGAAATGTTTAACCCTTTACCTTCTACCCATTGAAAATTGAAGTTATTTGCTTGGTAACTAGGTACTCCTTGTCCCCTTCCCCTCTTTTTATTTCCACGAGAACCAAATTGGTACTTTAGAGCTTATGGGTATGTGTTGTTGTAGCGCTTTAGTTCTGAGTGAGAGAACTCCATAGTTTTCCTTCAACCCAGTGAAGGAATATATCTACTGAATCTTCGTGAACCTGTTGTTTTTCTTGTGCATGTCGATTCACTTCAACATTACCTTTGTCTAGAACTTGGCCCTGCGTAATTTCTTTGGTGGGTGACATCTTGATTGTTGGTGTTGCACACTCATGTTTACTTGGGTGCATGGTTTTCTTTCTCCAAACCTATTTTGGTGTTGCCTTAACACATGCTTTAGTTGGACCTTGAGTCTGCTTGTGCCTGTGGCTCTCTTCTGTTCTTCCGGAGATAAACTCTGCACTGGATTTTTTGTTGTTCCTTGGTACCCATACTTTTGCGACTCCTTGATAGTATCCCTGTGCTGCTAGTAAGTCTTTTCTTACCCACTTCTTTTGACTGGTTGGTTGTGTGCTCGGGCTTTATTGGGTTGTTGCTTCCTATCCCTATTCTGGTTTCTTTGACTCCTATATGTATCTTTGTTTCTCTGCCAGACAACCCTAAGGTGTTGTCATTATCACAATATCCTTGGGCTTTAAGCTGGGACTTAGGAATCATTGATCCTCCTGATTTGTTTGTCCCTGGTTGCTTCATGTCACATGTAATTACTTGTTTCCCTTTATTCCAAGGACTCCATAATGGAATAGTCAGGGGCTCATTTGCCATCATTGATCCTCCTGATTTGTTTGTCCCTGGTTGCTTCATGTCACATGTAACCATTGTTCCTGTAGGCATAACAAATACCTTCTCAACCAAGGGATTATTTCTAATGGAGATGCTAGAATTCAAAAATCCCATGGTTTGCATAACTGATAGATGCACATAGCGAACCTAGGCATGAGTTGCCTCTAGGTGGGGTTTATCTAGAGCTACCCAAGTTTTATAGGAAATCAAAGGTGATGATTTTCGATGTACCACAAGGAATCCAGTGAGTAAATGTTCAATCACCTCATTGATGAAGTGTGATCCCCCAGTCACTGACTAATTCTAGTGGGCAGCCAAATCTAGAAATAATTTGTTTGCAAGAACTTGGCCATAATTTGAGCATCAACTTTTTTAGAGGTTCTCGCCTTTGCCCACTTGTGTGAGACGGATGCGCTGCTAGACTAATGGGTCCAAAAAAATCAATGCCCATTTCTTAAAAGGTTCTCACAATTACAGGGCTAAGAGGCATTCTATCTTTTTGCTACGGAATAGCAAACCGTTGACATTCTTCACATCTCTTCATAAATTCTATGGCATCTCCGAACAACGTTGGCTACCATAGTCCTACTTGAAGGACCTTAGTGTCTGTATTTCTTAACAGCATATACCATGGCTAATCCTTCGTCCAGTTGTGGTATAGTTAATTTCTACATCATTTAATTGTCGATTGGCAAAGCGAACCTAGTAATCCAATTTATATTCGCCAGGTTGTGCCAATACGCATCCTATAGCAAATTTTGATACATCGATGTGCACATGGAATACAAGGTTCCAATTGGGTGATCTCAAGATTGGTGCACTAGTCAATGCTTGCTTCAACTGATCATATGCTTTTTGGCACTCTTCAATCCATTCAAAGACTATGAGTAGTCTATACAATGGCCTGGCAATTTTAGCATATAATATGATGAATCTTCAATAGTACCCAACATGTCCCATAAACTGTTGCACACCCTTGTAGTTTGTTGGTGGTGGTAATTCTAGAATCAACTTCACTTTGCTCTCATTGGAGGAAATACCATTCTTAGACATAATGTATCCTGATATAATACTATGCTTGACTCAAAATTGGCATTTTAAACTTAGCTTTCCATTCTTCTTCGGCACAATCATGATTGGTGATGGCCAATCTGTGTGCTCAATCTTGTAGATGAAATCTGCAGCCATGAGTTTATCAATTTCTTCCTTTTACAATAGTAGCTGCATATTTGGGATTCATCTAGTAAGGTTTCTGCCTGGATGGTCTCGATCCCTCCATGATCAGAATAGTGTGTTGAACCACCTCGGGTGGTACACCCTTCATTTCAATGTATTTCTAAGAAAAACAATCCTTGAATTCCTTCAATACAGTGATGAACTCCTTTTCTTCAGCAGCAGCAATTAAGCCATTAGCAATGCAGATAGGTTTGGGATCCTCCCCTAGCTCAGCAATGTCTACCTCTTTAACTTTTGTTGGTCCGTTATAGACATAAGACATAGACATAGGCTGTCAAACTGGACTACTTTTTGCTCATTAATGGTGTAAGTTTTGAAATGGTCGCCATGGCAATGAGAGCAGGTTTGGTTTATTGTCCTCATCATCCTTGTTTTGACCCATGGCCTTCCTTGCCTCTCACTCAACTCTAACTAGAACCTTATTTCATTTTCTTCTTTCAGCCTTAGTAAGTTTAGGCGGATCAGGCTCTTGAAGAGTAGTTTTCTCTTCTTGTTTCCCTTCCAAGGTGATCTTACTCAACTCCTCACCCCATTTTTTAGAGAACTCATGGTGTACCTTAGTGAGTGACTAGGCATCCATGGATTCACTTCGCAACATGGCATTACGTCAAGCAATATACCTCTTTTGTTTCTGCCACTTCCTGAGGTGCTGAGTGTTGTTTTGTGACCATGCAGTTCAGGCCCTTCTGTGCTTGAGGCTTCATCCTCTATTTCTTCTTCCATGAGTTGCACATCCACCATGTGCACTGAGGTAGTTGGAATGGTTCCTGATTCAACACTTGGGGGCAACACATCTATGGTGGCAAGTACATACATCCAGTTTTCACTAAAGTTCGGAGGTGGAAGCGACGCGTACATCTTGTTCTCTTCCTCCTTACGTGAATGCTTTTTAATTGGTTGGTAGACTTAAAAGGACGTGGTTCGTTTTGTTGTGACCAAACCATCTCCCAATAATTGCCCTTCCATGGGATGTGCCTTCCACATATGGAGATTAATCTTCAGAATTTGTGAATCCTTTCGTATATACACTTGGTCTAATGCCCAATCATGCACCACCTTGGCTTCCCTCCATGAAGGGTCCGCCCAAGATAATATCATATGAATTTGGTTGGTGCAGAAAGCCCATTACAACAAATGCATGATGGTAACGGAACAAAAAGACCTTGAGCTTCATGTTTTTCAATAACCCCATGGGCCTTGAGGATGTTCCATCTACCATCTTAACAATTAGGTCCGCTCTTTCTAGCTCTAATTTTCCCCAGTTTTCCCAACATCGCTCGGTGATAATGCTCACAGTCGTACCTTCATCTAGGATAGCAAGTGCTTGGTACCCATTATGGTGGATCGTACCTTCATCTAGGATAGCAAGTGCTTGGTACCCATTATGGTGGATTGGAATTGCAGCATTTGTGTCATCGCCCTCCTAATACCTTCGCAACAATTAGTTGATAGATATTTGGATAAATATGGGTGCTTCCCTTTCCTCAGGCACTAGCTTTTTCTCTGCCAAAGGTGTCTAGCTCTCCTCTGTAAAGCTCTCCTCTGTAGCGATCATTGGGTTCATTCTTCCTTCTACCCAATCCATGGCATTTACCTAGAATGCCGACATGTTGCGTAGGAATGGTCCTAGCGGAATTTTGATAATTGTGGACAATATTACTGAGAGACTACCTATATCCCTGGTTTCCCTGGCAAGTGAAGGCTCCTTCCATGTATTTGTCTCATACTCCATCCTAGGGAATGAATGAGTGGACAGTTCTTGATCTGTCTCTTCAAACATCCTTGCTCGGACTCTTCCAGAATTGGAGTAGACATCTCCAACTTTCTTTCTCTTGGCAACTCATTTCGTGGATACAATGTATCTACTAGTCTTGTTAGCCCTCAATTCGGCTTCATAATTGCATTAACATTCCTCTACAATGGCCTAAGATTCTTCAAGACTTCTTATTTTCTCTTCTGCATTCGGATATTCTCCAATACCCTTGGGGGTCACTGGTCTCTCCCTTCTTGTGGTTTCTTGGGCTTGCTCATCTAGCATCGGCACTTGATCGCCTCCCTCCTATGACTAGGTGGAGCCAGTGTTAATGGTATCTTCGTCAGATCCATCATGAATTACCACCAAGGTGTCACCCTTGCCCACCTTTTTTACTCTTCTCCTTCTCCCAATCTTAGAAGTTGTAATTACGCCTTGGGTTTTTCCCCTTTATCCACTTATTTTGCTTGTGCGCATGTCAGGACATCCAATGGCATGATATTTCCAGGCTGCACACTTATGGTCCTAATAGGGCATGGTTAAATGTAGAAGCAATTCCATTGGTGCGATAAGGACAGTCCTTGATCAAATGATCAACACCACACTTAACATAGGAAAGTGTTGGCATGGCAAATGTTGGTCTACGCTGCTATCAGACGTGATATTTCCAGGCTGCACACTTATGGTCCTAATAGGGCATGGTTAAATGTAGAAGCAATTCCATTGGTGCGATAAGGACAGTCCTTGATCAAATGATCAACACCACACTTAACATAGGAAAGTGTTGGCATGGCAAATGTTGGTCTACGTTGCTGTCGGGCTGAGGTGGCTGACCAGTATTAACTACATTTTTTAGGGGACACTTTGCTACTCGATGAGGTCCATTGCAATGAAAACATAGTATGGGTCCCCTTTTCATAGTCGAGTTTATGTCTTTTCCCTTCCATTGTATCGTGGTTTGAAACACTGGTATTGGCGTGCTATTATGTAGGACATAATACTCTGGTGTGATATCAATTAGTTCCTCGTAGTAGTCATTATTCATTTTTACTTCACGCATAGCTTCCCCATCTTCCACAGGTTCTTCAATCAACACCTGGTTGATTTTGCATGTGGTGGCTGTGGTGGTAGAATAGGAGGCGATAATGACATCATATCTTGCATCCTAAACATTCTTCTCGGTAAATAGGATGCATTTGGCTATCCTGCAGCCACATTGGGTTGCATTGGTGGTATTGGTAAAGCTAATGGCACTCTGGGTGCTGGCAATTGTGCTAAGGGTTGGATCCTCAGGTATCTGCACATGGCAATATCATGGTTCCCTAGCCTTTGACAATGAGCACAATAGAGCAACTAACTTGGTCTAAGGTGAGGACAGTCAGTGCTTATATGATTTTGTCTATAGATTGAGCACCAAATTAACTCTCTCCGTGGGTAGTGATGGGCATTTCCTGATGTTTCCCTCCCATCCCTTGTTTTTAGCTTCTCCAAGATGGCATTACTGAGTTCTTCAAGTGTCATGTTACCAACTTGCTTGTTCTTGGGTCTCGCATCGTGATGCCTAGAGACTCGTGATGTTGCTACCATTGAAGCTACCTTGGCATCTTCTGGTTGCAGAGCAACTCAAGCATGTTATCTGTATACTTGATAGCCAACTTACAACTAGTATCTAAAGTAGTCGGTCGGGCCACCAAATAATCAAATGCATCTTATGATCTCGTACTCCTCTTCGGAAACAGGGCAATAATTGATCACATCAGTTAGCCTTTCCCTCAATTTGCATCTTGAGTTTAAGTGCTTGAGTCGAGAAACATAATCCCTCATGGATTCATTTCTTTTTACTTGATGTTATGGAGCTGAGCCACAGGACTCCATCTATCACCACTTCAAGCAAAGCTTGGTATGAACACATTCTTGAGCCGTGTGAAATTGACTTTGTCCTCAAGATTTAAGGTTCGATACCACTGGTGGGTCTTCCCTTCTAGAGTTAGAGAAAAGGCATGTATCATGGTCACATCGTTTACCGGTCCACATGTTGAACTAGGTATTGGATTGGATCCCCATCTCCTAAGAACTTTTGCATGGGTTTTGAAATGATGTGTGGCTTCATCTGAGATGGTTTGGATTCCAAGGCAGTACCTAGTTCCCAAGCCATGCCTTTGTCCATTTTTGCAGCCATATTCAACAAATCAACCCTTGTGGCCATATTTAGATATGTGTTTACCAGTCCATAGGTTTCACATGTTGACTCAAAGATCTCTAGGTGTCGGATTGGATCCCCATCACCAAAGAACTTTTGCACGAGTTTTGAAATGATGTGTGACTTCATCTAAGATGATTTGGATTCCAAGGCAGTGCCTAGCTCCCAAACCATACCTCTACCCATTTTTGTGGCCATATTCAACAAATCTACCCTTGTGGCCGTATTTAGATTTGTGTGGGGATTCACTATTGGCCTCCAAGGAGCCATCCCCCCTACCTAGACCTCGTCCGCTGCCTGCATAGGTCCGTCTATTTAATTCGAGTCTACGGCTTAGTTTGAGAAATTCCTCATCACCTGGCTCATCATTAGCGGCCTTAGCTCCTTTGTTAAATTAAGAGTTCCATACTCTACGAGAATGTGGGATTATTAATCATTTCATGTATCTCCTCTTCTCCTGCAGATGCCCTAGGTAGATTGTCCACCAATTCTTCCTACATTTTGAGGTCTTCCTCATCCTTGGGTTCCTCATTTATGGGTTCTAGGGTTGGTATCCCTCCTTCTGTCAGTCCCAACCCCATGTTATTCCTGGCATCCCTAGATGTTTCTGCTTCCTTGCCACGTAATAGAAGTAAATTATCAATTTCCCACTGTTCCACCGCCATTCTACGCATATCGAGCTCTTGCCTTTTTAAGCTCAGAAGTCGTAATTGATGCTCTGCTTCAGCCATCTTAATGTCAACCTCCACTTGCTTAGGTGTGGGGAAGAAGATTTGACCACGTTCTCCTTGTCTCACCTAACCCTAGGGGGTCATTTCACTAAGTCTCAAGGTGTTAGTATTCCTTGGGCCAGATGTTAGGGCTATAGGTGTTGGTAAGTCAGGTTTTGGACCGTGTCTTGCGTTGATTGAAGAACCCTTGTCCACATATTGAGCTTCATCATCTATGCCGGGTTGAAGACCAAAGGGCTATAGGTGTTGGTAAGTCAGGTTTTGGACCGTGTCTTGCGTTGATTGAAGAACCCTTGCCCACATATTGAGCTTCATCATCTATGCCGGGTTGAAGACCAAAGAATCCCTTGTCCATATCAAAGATTCCACTAGACTTCGTAGGAGAAGCAGGATTCCATTCCTCTCCAAGTCCAGAGAACCTTAGTCCTTCTTCCATGGATTCTTTGCTACTGTGTCTGCAGTGGTCAAATTTTTCCAAGCTGTAACACTCAATTGAGTGCTTGCCCAATGGCCTGAACTAACGCTTTTCTAGTAGAAAGATCCTGGGTAATTGGATGCACTATTGTCGGGGGTAAGGTTGCCTCCAATACGTTTTTCTTACCTCAAGTGCATGAGAATGCAGTTCAGTAGGCCAATTCACAACTCCAATTGTTATGCTCAGTTTTCTGTCGAACTGACGTTTCATGTCGTGAAATGGCAATTCTACCTCACGTTGTGAAATGCTAATCTTGCTTTTTCACAAGAATGTGTTTCACATCGTGAACAAGTTAACTTGTGTTTCACGCTTTGCAATTTCAAGCTAGATGTGCAGTAACCTGAGTCGGGGAGATTACTATAGTGCACTTATGTCTCTCTCTTACCCCTGATTTGACGATCCTTCAATCCATGAATTCGACCTGTTTCACACCGTGAAATAGCACACTGTGTTTCACATCATGAAATGCACTCTATGCTTTCACAAGATATGGTTTTTCTATTTCCATGTGTTAGTCATGTCAGGATGAGATGCACTAACTTCAGTAAGGCAATTCTGAGATTTTCGGCGCAAAGGTGGGTAGGATTTCACGTCGTGAAATGATTTCTTGCACTTTCACGCATTTAATAGTTGAGCCAACATAATGCTTTTTGAGTGATTTCCCTACCCAATGAATCCAGAATGGTTGTACCTAGCAAAAGGAATGTAATACAAGTCACCAAACACAACCAATGGCTCCTTATTTTTGTGATTTTTTGAAAAAATAAAAAAAAGAGTATCACCAACTGCTAACTCACGATAGCAAAATTAGTGTGACGAAAACAACATCAAAAGAAAATCCAAGTGTAGCTTTCCTCCAAGCATTACCACAAGTACTCACATACACTTCAACACACACAAATTTTCACAACTAATCCAATTCCTTCGTTTCCACACATTTTTTCACAATGCACTTCCAGAATGCAAAGGTAACCATGAATCTTGCATAGCGGGAGTTGGAGATCTAAGAAGATGGAAGAAACAATGGTGATTTCCCCGTCAACACGACGCTAAAAATGTTATGACCTACTACACCTCCTAAGAGAACTCCACACTTTCATCAATGGAATAAGCAATAGGCAACAACTGTCGTAGGGTACTTACCAATGCTCTGAGCTCACGTCCCTTGAGGCTCTCCAAGCTCACTTGTAAAAGCTCAAATCCTCCAATCTCCACCTCCACTCTGTCACACCGTGGAGTCGTTCACACCACAATGCAAGGCAATCGTCCTCTCACTCTCCCACACACAAGCATAGAAGAGGCACATGCACTAGAGTTCTCTCCTCTCTCTCTCTCTCTCTCTCTCTCTCTCTCTCTCTCACACACACACACACACACACACACACACTCATTCACAAAACAAGACAAGGAGATCTCATAGCACAAAGGGGGATTGTGTCTTTCCATTATGAGAAATTACCTTATATACAACTGGCCTTTATTTATACTTGGGGACCCAAAACTTACTAACTAAAGCCTTGGCTGGCTAGTATCTCATAATGTACAACCTTTATAGTAATGTCCTCAAATGGAGGAGCATGTTTATTAATCTAGAGTGGGATTAATAGCTTTCTGCCTTTCTCCACAACCTCAAGGCTAGGCCACGAAGGTTGATTGAGAGGGTTGCCTCATGCAGGTTCATTGCGCCTCACAATGATATGGATGAGGAAGATAAACTCTAGATATTGGGACATGCGCCAAGGCATATTTTCTTTAAAAAAATGTTTGGAAGGGTAGCCTCCTTCCAAGATTTTTTTTAAAAAGAAAATATTCACAAGTTCTTTCTAAAAAATGCCCAAAAGGAGGTTGTGTCGGTGTGGCCTCCTTTTGAGAAATTTTTAAAAGAAAATATTCATATCTTCTCCAGGTCCATATCCACCTTGACGTCATCGTAGTAGGCGCTGTTGTTGTTACTGAAGTAGTTCTAGATCTCATGGAAGGCACTCACATGCAATGCCCTCCGGCTGCCTGTTACCACTGCTGTTTGATCACACTTAGGATATTGTATTATAAAAAAAGCCCCTATGTGTTTTTGGGCTTATTTGTCCAACATTAGTCTACAATTCAGTGGGTCACCCTCTCCTCTGCCTACAAAAACGAGAAACAAAATGTGAGATTTTTCCCTCCAACACTGGTGAAAATTCAAATGTAAGGTATAAGACCAGGATGTTGGACTCGTTCCTGCCATTGTCACAATAGCATGTGGGATGTTTTAGAACCATGACATGGATGTCTTAGAGGCATGGCAGGCTTAGAGAGCTTGGAATTCTGCAGGTTTCAGCAAATTTGCAAGCAAAAGAACCCCTTCCTTCTAAAATATCGTTAGGGAATTCTCTCTTAGTTCCTCTCGCAAGTTTACTACCTTAGCATGATCGGCGTCAGCGTAAACGAAAATCTATTAGATATCCCTAGCTTTGCCTTTGAGATTGACGTAGACATAGGCAACGGTGGAACCATCATTGATTCTGGCATGTCATTGACAACCTTCATAGATGAAGCATACATTGTCATCACGCAAGCTTTTGAAAGCTCTATGGATCCATCTCTCACAAAGCCAGACAAGGGAGAGAAAAGCACTATGTTGTGCTACCAAGTGCCATTCAAACAGCAGGAGGCTCCCTTTGCTCCCAAAGTGACGTTGCATTTTGTGGGTTCACTAGGCATCGACCTTGACACAGACCATCTCTTTTGCAATGCCGCCTCGGATACCACCTATAACTACTACTGCTTGGCCTTTGATAATTCGGGAACCCTTGCATCAGGCGCCAAAAATTTCATTGGGAGTTAACTACCAGCAGTAGGATTTCCTTGTGGAATAAGACATTGGCAATTTTAGAGTTAGTTGGCTTTGCGCCTACTTAGTGCACTAGCAACCATGCTCCCAAATTACCATTAGCATGCTTCCCCATCCTACTATCAATCATTCCATCCATGTTATTATTCATTCTTTAATTCTAGTTACCCATCTTTCTCCAGGCAAACAAATGAAAGCTTGATTAAAGTTGTTTACAAAATGCACTTAATATTGCTCCTGATGTCCAATTTGCATATGTGTCCTTTGTGTCCTCTGACACGAAACTTAACCATCGGTTTAAACCCAAGCGGAGGAGGGGCCAGAGGAGGAGTCAGAGGCATCAAAGGAGGGCAAGACTAAGAGAAGGGGTTAGACACTCAAATCCCTTGCTCCAGAACCATGTTCATCATGTCAACACCCACTCTGCTAACTGCCTACTGACTCCTGTCTGATTTAGCCTTGCCTCAATTGACTTCAAACCTTCCCAATTATGTTGTTTCCTTTGTGTCCTCTGACACAAAACTCAACCATCCACACAATAGGTTTAAACCCAAGAGGATGAGGGGTAAGAGGCGGAGTCAGAGTAGTTAGAGGAGGAAGGACTCAGAGGAGGGGTTAGAGGAGGAAAGTCTCCTCCGGTACCTCCATGTTACCATGTTCCACCATCTATTCTCCCTCTATATCCTTAGAGTTCAATGCTTTTTCCTCGGCCTTCCCTTATAAAGGCTTGGGTGGCATGAAAATTTACTGTTTTGGAAAATTGGCTATAACTAGGGGTAGGGATCTCGGATTGGGGAGATCTAATACTTAATAGAAAGCTTATGAGATGTCCTATCTAACCATGCAAAGATCCAATTAAGATGAGGTGCCCGAATATCCTCTGTTTTAGGGTTCACAGGTATATAGGCTGAAAATGTAAATTACGCTATAGAATACTCAAAACTCACCAGATTTGGATGAAACCTGGTGTGTCAGCTTGTAATGAGTACTAACTATGCCTAATTGGGTTTGACTAAAGTCAGAGTGCAGGTATGCTCTATTTTGACTTTTTGGACAAAGTCAACCACATAGGTTTAACTATCCCAATAATGTCAAAACGGAGAGGTTAAGGGCTTGTTACGTAGGTCTAAGGAAGTACTATGAGATTATGTAAGCACCTAAATTTCAGTCCTAATGTGCTTTGATTGAATTAGGGTTTAGTACCTATGTAAAAAATTATCAAGAATGGTTCCATTAGGCTCATATTGCACTTTTCTTGATCTTCCAAAGTGTAGTAACCATAAAAAACAACTCCATTCATTAATTGTGTGCCATCAATTCACTCCATGCATCAATTTTTTTTGGGAGAAATTTTGCCATAGTCTCCTTTGTATTATGAACAAAATTTCAAAATGGCATTCCCATAGTATCCTTTGCATTTGCCATTGCACTTATCATATCAAGGCATCATTGACCATCATTGCATAATGCATTTGGCATCATTTCCATTGCAAAACCAATCCATTGCTCCAATTCATATACACGACCTCTTGCATTCCATAGGTTGTTGAAGCTTGTCGATGGATCATTGCTTGCTAATCTCCTATCCAAGCCTTCCAACCCCTTAGTGAGTATTCTCAAGCCAAGGGTTGGGGCTAAGTCTTCACGCCGGTACCTAATCCTCCGATGTACCACTTTCCCAAGGCAATCATGGGCATACCAGATTTATGACATTCTCCCCTTGGCTCCTCCACCATTTGCCAAGGTACCCTCACAACATATATCTTCACCATGCCACACAATTGAAGTACAAAGCTTATTTGTAAGGAATGGTGTATGCTACTAACAACATGGCACTTATAATTGCATGCCTCGTCACTTAATACAAGAGGTTAATGCCGGTGATGAGGTTTGGGTTAATGTCAAGTCCACTTCTTCATCAAAGGCACCAATAACAACCACCATTTATGCTCTCTTGATAGCATGTGTTAGCCATATGAAGTTCCATGTGAGCATATTGTCAACAACTCTTCACAATAAGCTCCAAATGTCCCAAAATAGAAGCTATACAATTGAAATGGTATTGAAAGAGTCTTGATTAAGTGCAAGGTATCAAGATTGATCAAGATTATGGCCCTCAAAACCCTAATCCTTCAAGAAACCCCCAAAATAATAATCCAATTGATATGTGCAATGTATTGGTAGGAAGAGTAATGCATAGGGAAGAGGCTTATTAGCATGAATCTCAAAACTTAATGGTGAAACCCTAAATTTCAAGAGAAAACACCAAATCTTTCAAGAAGGTAAAGAAACCCCCAAGGTTGGAATCAAGCATTGAGCACATGTATGGGAAGAGGAAAACATAGAGAAGTGAAATTTGATGCTAAGTTTGGAAAAAACTTGAGTGAAATCCTAATTTTTTATGAAACCCCTAATTTGCAAAAGGAGAAGAAATTAAAGAAATTGAAGAGATTGGAAGCTAGCTTACATTTAGTACTTGCATTTCCAAGCATTGTAGCAATCCTTTGTGATTAATGGACTCCAATTTCTCCAAAAAATGCACGTAGCCCACTGCATCCTCACAGCCTTGAAATCGCATAGAACAACCACCATATAGTGCAAAAAGCTTGTTAAGTGTGCTTATTACCTTGCTAGCCATAGCTTAGAGGCAATGCTAGGTTTTAATCACCACTTATAGCTATCTAAAAGACCACAAATTGTAGAAAACGGTGGCAGCTTACAGGTGCATCCTCATGGCTAAATTCCATGGAAAGGGAGCCAAGGTTAGGTTTGTGAGATGAAGCCCTCATCTCCCAAATCAAATCCCTAAGCTCTTGCTAGCTTTAAAATGCAGATTGAAGTTCCAAAGCTCTTAAGATCCAAGCAGGGAAGAAGAAGAAAGGAAAAAATATTTTGATTAAGATCACTAATCTTGATTAGTGTAATTTTTTTCCCAATTTTGGTCATGGGATTTAAAATTAGGTGCGGATCACCCAAATTTTGATCCCCATCAAACCCATGACCCCAAAAGCTTAGGAAAAAAACAAAGAAAAAGAAATTCAACCATCCAAAGTCCTTCTTAATCAAGAAAATCAAGAAAAATCAAAAGATTTTCAAGAAAATTCAAGAGAGTGGATCAAAAGCAAAGCTCTGATACCAATTAAAATGGATCTAGACCAAGAATCAAGAAATCAACACACAAAAATCCAATTCTAGCATCCATTTGATGGGTAACAAGCACACATGAGAAATACATGAGATTATGAAGAAAAAAGAGAAAATCCATATGCACATGTAGCAAAGGAGGAATGTGCATAAGGCATAAGTGATTTAACCTCTCACCATGAGGATGGCTATCAAGCTTGCCATGAGCCCTAGACCATGAATGGCCATCTCCAAGAAAGGAGCCAAGAGTACATGTAGATGTCCCAACTGATGAATGATCAAAAAGATCCCTACAATGAGCCCAAGGCCCTGTTTATAGTAGCCTTGTTCATGGCCCATTATTTACATGTTCTGACCTTAGCTTGTGCTTCATTACAACTTCTAGTTTTGGAACAAAATAAATAAAAATTGAAGCAGGCTTCATTCTTTGTCGATATTCTCTACATCCCTAGTTATGAGACAGGTGTACTCTGCAAGCTCTTCATCCTTAGAGGCTAGGTCAGCAAATGACTTCTTTCTCTTTAAAGATCAAGGAGGAGATGGAATCCTCTATTGCTTCCTTGCACCTTATGTAGGATTCCTCTACTTCTAGCATATCAACAATTCTTTGATTCTCAAGGGACAAGATAGTGATTGAGCACGTTTTCTTCTTCAGATCCAAGAGACCTTTCATCTGGAAAAATAAAGAAGCTTTCAGACCTAAGCACATGATGTCAGAATTTTTAGCTAAAAAAAGAAAGGCATTCATGTTTTTCCACACTATCCAAAGAAATTATGCCCTAATAATATTCTACAATTTAGTAGAGCATCATTAGCTTCACCCAATAATATTTCTTTCCAATTGAGAGTAGTAGGATGGACCAGCTTGATGCACATGTGAAGGAAATCTAATACATTGGCGTTCCATTCACAGTTAATGTAAAGTTGGGAGACTGTTTCCTCCTCTCTTTTACATCTGGGTAGAGGTGAGATCCTATGCCAATCTTAGCAGCATGCTGGTTTGTCTAGAGAGCTTTGTGGAGGATAAGCCACATGAGGCAAGGCGCTATCCTTTTAGACCGTATATGGTGGAATTTGAATTTCCCACTGACTTCTGGGCAAGTTAATGAGCCATCTAGCATTGAGCTTGACATGGAGAGAGGGAGGAGGAGGAGGGGGGAAGGAATGAGCATATCAAGTTGGTTTGGAAGGGCTAGATAAAAGACCAAAGGAAAAGGGGACCTCTAATCTGGATGTGGGGGGGGGGGAGGAGAGGATCCCATAAATTCATAATGTCTTGGATGAGATCAGAATCCTGAACATTATCCCTAAAGGTTGCTTGGGTCTAGTAAGCCATCTTTTGTGGTTGAAGTGCCAGATGGGGCAGCCCAGGTCTTAATGCCTTTCTTAGAACGTGTGTGAGCTCTTATGAAGTGGTGGGGTAGGATCACACATTTTAGAGCCAAAGAAAACCAAATCGAATCGAGGTGAAAAATTGAGGCTTTGAGTTTGAGATTTTCCACTAGCCCAAGCTAGGGTTTAAGCTTGTTTCGGGCTTGAATTAAGCCATAAATAAGGGAAGGAAGGGGAGATCCTTACACCTAGGGAAATCCGTGATAGCATTGAAATGGGTGCACCTATTTAAGAGGATAGCCATACCTCCTTGGGGGAGTAAAGGCTTCTAACAATCCATTTGGCTAAGAGTTTATCTGCCATGTCAAGGATGTTAGGCAAACCCAACCCACCTTTATCCTTAAGGAGAGTACAATACTTTCAGGCCACTTTAGGGATCTTATACTTGCTAGAGTCTCCGGCTCACAAGAAGTTTCGACACATGACTTCCAAAGTTTTAAGATCATTTAGAGGGCCTCCCCAACAAGATAGAAAGTAAATGGTGGAGGGGATGAGAATGTGCTTAAGGACCACCAATATACTAGCTAGATTTTGTTGACAGCCTTTCCATCTATTAAACCTTTGTTGCACCTTCTTAAGCACCCACCATTGCCTTTTGTGTATTGATACCCCAAATCTTGTGGGGATTCCAAGAAGTCTGAAGATAAAGCCCTGCTCTAGAAGCCAAGTGGGGGGTTCTTTGAGTAGAGTTTTAATGCCAATATTACTTTGGTTAATGGTGGCAGAACTAGAAGCAAGGTAGAAGGTGAAAAGGCAGCTCCAAAAGGAGGAGATAGATTGTGAGGACCATGTTGTTAGTGTCATCAACAAATTGTTGAAGGTAGAGTTGACGTGCATTGTTGGGGAGGTAAATATTTACCCACGAGGGGTTCCGGCTTGATAGCATCTAACTGGGCATGACAGAGCATCTCCAGCTATGGCAAATCTAATGAATTGTTGGCCAAGACCCATGTCATGGAGGGTGAAGAATGAAGTCCCATTCCAGTTGTCATAAGCTTTATCAAAATATTCTTAAAGAAGATGATTTTTCTTTTCATGAGGTCTTATTCCATTTTTAGGTGCACACGGGAATTTCACCCGATTACACACACACCCGCGAGTACCACAAGGGGGTACCACCCTTCCAAATATTGGCCACTTTATAGGCAATGGACAAGCTGCGGGACGAATCCCATAAGTTTGTCACTCGGTCGATTGGAGTGAACACCCTTCACAACTTTGGTATAATTGAGCATCGCAAGTCGAGTCACGATCTTTGATGTCCATGGCAACCATCGTCCTCCTTGATCCAGAGGCTACTATTAATGGAAACTCTAGCACAAGCATTGGCGACCAGAGTTTTGACAAATCTCATGAATTGGTGGCCAAGACCCATATCGTGGAGGGTGAAGAATGAAGCCCCATTCTAGTTTGTCATAAGCTTTATCAAAATAATCTTAAGGAAGGTAAGTTTTTTTTTTTCCATGAGGTCTTATTCCATTCCTAGTTGCATATGAGAATTTCACCCGGCACACACACCTGCGAGTACCACAAAGGGGTACCACCCTCCCAAATATTGGCCACTTTATAGGTAGTGGACAAGCTGTGGGACGAACCCCACAAGTTAGTTGCTTGGCTGATTGGAGCGAACACCTTGCACAACTTTGGTAGAACTGGGCATTGCAAGTCGAGTCATGATCTTTGATGTCCATGGCAACCATCGTCTCTGATCTAGAGCATGACCTTGAAGAGCAAGAATTGCACACTGTTATCGCTGGATGACTGGCTATGTGCTCACCTGCATGCAAACACACGTGTGGTGTAAGATGTCCCAAAGAGGTTTTGAACCCAAAACCCTTGTTTAAACTTAAAGGCATATCCATTAGGCTACGGCCTTTAAAGCATGGAACTTTTATTTTTTGGATTCTTGAACATGTTCATTACACATATATATATATGTAGGATTCGAAATCAAATTTTCACTTAAAGGGCAGTGGATGTGGAAGTGGTGGAGGTGGTCTGGCCACAAAGCCCTTCTTTTCTCTTCCGCTTGGTTCTCTGTGCAGCCGACTGAGAGTCCGGGCCTCTTGAATCGTATATAGCGCTGCCTATTCACAAAACCTGTGGCTGTGCACGCAGCAATGGCTGGGGCGAGCTGCACCTCGACGTCGAGTTTCATATCATTTGCGAATATCGCTTTTCTACCGCTGGGCAGGAGCACGAATGCTTGTTGGGGGGAACGCAGGAGGAGGAGGAGCGTTGAAGGCATAGTGCTGTCTGTGTCCCTGTCGTTAGTCGTGCCTGAGCTGTTGTGGCTGAGGAGTTCTTTGCTGCGTGGGGGAGGCAGGGCGGCGGACGGCGGCATAGGCAGAGCCACGCCGAGGGCAGCATTTGGAGGCGAGTCGAGGAACGAGCCTTCCGTAGCGGAGGTGTCGGAAGCGTTGCCCGACCGGTGGGACGTGGTGGGCCTCGGCCAAGCCATGGTACCCTCTTCCTCTTGCTAAGCTTGGGTTGGAAACTGGCAGCATGGTGCTATTGTTCTTATCCATTGCGTGTCAAGGGTGATACATGGTTTTACCTTTGCGTTAATGGGCATGGGCGAGGTATTAGGGTTTCTTGTAATTTGTGGGCATGGCAGAACATCCAAGTTTATCAAACCTTTTTCTTCCTTCAGGTTGATTTTTCGGGCATGGTCGGAGGAGATTTTTTAGAGAATCTGCAGCTGGAGAAGGGCATCCGAAAGATTGTTAATCATGAAGAAAGAGGAAGAGTTTTGCGTGCCCTGGATGGCTGGTCTTTCAAAGCTTCTGCGGGTGGATCTTTATCCAATACCCTTGTGGCCCTTGCAAGGCTAGGATCAGCAAGCAATAAACATCCAGCAATTGAAGTGGCCATGACTGGAAGTGTGGGCAGTGATCCTCTGGGTGATTTCTACAGGTCTGTTGATGTGTCTCGTTCACCACTTGAGTTGACAGTTTTGAACAACTCAAGTCTCCTGAACGCCTGAATGCTTTTTTTTACATTGTGTCCAGGGCAAAACTCCTCAAAGCCAATGTGCACTTCCTCTCCCCACCAATTGTGGATGGAACCACTGGGACTGTTATAGTTCTTACAACTCCAGATGCCCAAAGAACAATGCTTTCATATCAAGTACGTATTTCAGATCAGTCTTTTATGAAGTTGGCACTGAACAAATTCTCATGGCTGTGGGAGCTCTCCATCTTGTCTGATTGACATGGCTTGCAATGCTGTATACAGGGCATGTCCTCTGTCATTAATTTTGATGCAACATTGGCCAGAGCTATGTCTGCTGCACGGATTTTGGTTGTTGAAGGCTATTTATGGGAGATCCCTCAGACAGTGAAAGCCATTATTGAAGCATGTGAGACTGCACATAAGAATGGTGTCTTGGTTGCTCTCACAGCAAGTGATGTGTCCTGTGTCTCAAGGCACCGCAAACAATTCTGGTTAGTAGTATACAAAAATCCATTGAAAGAGGACATTTTGTTTCCTGAAAATGATCTCAGTGTTCTTGTCTGTGTGGCAAAGCAAGGAGTAGAGATAATGCTATAATTGTTATGGTTTCAAAATTTGAGTTTCCATCTGCTTGTTTGCAGGGATCTATTGGCTTCACGTGCAGACATACTCTTTACCAATAGCAATGAGGCAAGGGCCATTTGTGGCTTTGGGACAAATGTAAGCCCAGCATTGGCTGCTCGTAGTTTGAGTCAGCATTGCCCCTTTGTTTCAGTGACAGATGGAGCTCAGGGTTCATACATAGGGGTGACAGGTGAAGTCATTTATGTATCTCCTGCGCCATGTGTTCCTGTGGACACGTGTGGAGCAGGAGATGCTTATGCGGCAGGCATTCTATATGGTATTCTGAAGGGGGTGTCTGACTTAAAGAGCATGGGCAACCTAGCTGCAAGAGTGGCAGCAGTGGTTGTTGGGCAACAAGGGACACGCTTAAGACAGAAGGATGCATTGGATCTGGTGGAGGCTCTGTTTGCTGGGTCATTTCCTATGGAACAGAGAATACTTGAGGGCACAAGCTCGTGCAGTGCTATAGAAGCAGACTAAGTTTGAAATGTGTAACTTGAGTGTCGTCATTGAAGTCAGTGTTTGAGTCAACTTGGCTGCCCAATTTGCCTACTTGTTTGTACATAATTATCAACCCCGTGTGCTTCACCCTTTTCAGATGAGGGCTACCTGCATTACCCACTTTGTCCTACTTCAAATGGATATGGACAAAGTTGACTGTGAGATTGCTGGGTCATTTTTCAAGCCACAGTGAGCATAATTTTTCAGGAGGCATTAAGAACAGAGGGATTACTTGAAGGTGCACCTCTGTACAATGTCACAGCATCACAGAATCACAATTGGTTTGTTTGATTTTAATCATTTCAGAGTTGAATTGGTAGTTTGATTGCGCAATGCATTTGTATGTGCTAGATTGACAATTAGCCTCCTGTGACATGCCCATGTATGTCGTCCCAATGAATTGCCTTGTGCAATATTTACTTTGGAATTGTTTGGGTTTGGGTCATTCAGTTCCTCTGTCTGCTTTTTAGGATCTCCTACAGGATTTTGCATTTGCAGTATTTTAAAAATGTCCTTCAAATGTGAAGGTAAGGGGTAAGCCTTTTCTAGCTTTTTAAAGAAGTTTGCAAGGTGGTAGAGGTTTCTAACATTGTGTAGGTAGATGGCATGTGCATGTGCACCTGCACCTGCACCTGCACCTGCACCGTGTGGATTCAATGGGCTTGGGGACTTGAGTTAGATGTCTGCTCTCTCTCTCTCTCTCTCTCTCTCTCTCGTTAATGCACCGCATTAATTGTATAGTTAACTAATTACGTGTGGAGGGTACACATGTTGATCATGGTTTGGTCTTACAAGGGGAGCGTATGCACGTGATTCATGAGTTCACTATGTTGGAGAAGGTTCATGCTCACGGTGGTGATGCCTCATACACACCTGTTATGTATGGTGACTTTCCTACTACTTGGGAGGTTGATGGTGGATACCATAGTCATTCTATGGCGAATGATATTGAGGTTGATCAACCTAAGGAGAGTCTACTTGAAAATTATTCTACTATCATTCATCGTGATGATGAGGATATCTATGATGATGCGGATGTTCATGATGAAGATGCATGCTCTATGCTTTGTGGTGGAGATTCTTATGCATACATTACACATGGTACTTATGATGAGGATGAGATTTGCATTGGTAGTGAATATGTGGATTTTAAGCACGACACTTATGAGGATATTCACTATATAAGGATGCATGCTTTATGCTTTGTGGTGGAGTTTTTTATGCATACATTACACATGCTACTAATGAGGATGAGATTTGTATTGGCAATGAGCATGTGGATTTTCAGGATGAGACTTAAGCCCATATGGATGTTAGCTATGAGGCATGTGTCTTTGGATTTTGGGGATGTCGACATGGGGATTTCACTTTCAGATGTGTCATTTGCTATTTGGGATGTATTGTGCATGATAATATGACATGCCATGATAGATGTTTATTGGATCTATTATGGAAGGATGGGTTGATATGCTTTCCCTTTGATTTGAGAGTATGTATGCATAATTTACGTCTGTTATTCAAGAGGATATTTTTTAAGCCTAGTCCACTAACAATTACTCGATATTGGCTATTTTCGAGAATTCTAGAGCCATTGTCTTGAGATATATGTGAGATGGGATTCCATTTGGCCCATGCAATTAAATGCTTTTCTATATTTTTTGTTTGATCTCGGCGGCTATGCGACTTATGTGGGGTTGAGTGGATCTCTCCATTTGGGTGTTTCGTTTTTCTTTGAGAGGGGATCTATGTGATCATATGAGTCACCAATCAATTTTGGGCTTTTGTATATAGCCTTTAGTTAGTCTCTAGTATATGTTGTGTGTATGACCACTCTTTAATTTCGAGGACGAAAAAAGTATAGGGAGGTGATTGTTTGTAATGAAGACATTTTAGGGTATATATACGCATGGAGATGGATCTAGCCACTTAGGTCCTAGTGACATTTACACATGCACATGGGGATGGGTCTAGGTATTTTAGGCTTAGGGACATATTTACACGTGACATATGGAGGCTTTGGATTGTAACAACCATAGGGTTTATGGTTATTATACTTTTTGATCTTTTTAGATATAATATAATTATCCTTTTTGGAGCTCCAAGCTCTTGGCTATGATGGTACTCCCTTAAGTGCAGGTGAACACTCCATTATGAGTGTGTGTGGTCTCTTCACTTAAGTGCAGAGAACTTATATCAACACCATTACTTATATGTACAATCCCTAAACATGCATGTAATAAAAAAGAAGTAAAATCATACAAGCTACTTCAACCACAAAAGCAAGAAGATTCAAACTCAATTGTGAGAATGGGATCATGTTTTTGCTCATGAGTCAAAATGTCTTATATATAAGACTTATTTATACAATGTTGATCCACCCAAATAATGTGTAGGTGCCTAATAAGTTAGTCTAGGCTAATTTCCTTGTCTAAATATACACTACCAGCATTACATAAGTTGTGTCCCGACGATTAGAGAGGATACCAATAATGTAGAGACCAATTTCACCTTGCTTAAGAGAAGACCAGTAAAAGCTTTGAGGCCATTGCTGCCTCCAAACTCTTGGGTGATGATATAAGAGTGCCACACTCAAAGAAATTAGGGACAAAAGTTGTGAGGTCATTGCCTCCAAACTCTTGGGTGATGATATAAGAGTGCCACACTCAAAGAAATTGGGGACAAAAGTTGTGAGGCCATTGCCTCCAAACTCTTGGGTGATGATAGAAGAGTTCCATAGTCAAAGGGGCCTACACAAATTCCATATATCATTACCAGCCTTGAAAGCTATGTAAGTAATAATGGGCAAACACCTAAGGACATAGTAGGACTCACCGCCTTCCTTTCCTCCCATGTTCAAATTTCTATTGGTTCATTACTATAAGGAAGCCCAAGCCTATGAAAGGATTTAAACGATTGGATGGAGGGTTAAAAGTGGGTATGGAAGGATAAGGAAGACTCCTTAGACAAGTTGGATAATGACAAACTCGCTAAAGGAAGAGGCAGTTCACCAAGTCTTTGTGAAAGTACTGGGGTGAATAAGCTAGGCCACTACTTTGAGAGTGATGACATGAATGTTTTCCTCCTTGTAAAATACAAGGACATCCAAGTCACAACCATCCTGGATGGAGGGAGCATCATTACCAAAGTAGTGCTAGTGGGAGAAGTGGGGACAACGTCACTTGACATCACTAGCCTAATAGTCAAGCTTACTGAGGAGGCCATAGCAAAACCCACGAGGCTATTGTAAAATTAAGAATTTTGGTCTAAGTTTTTGCCATTCTTTTGTGGTGATGAACTTTTCGTAGAGTAACCCAACTCCCATGATTGCATCATTGGCAAACCTTTGCAATTGAGAGATACTCTACTGGTCCATTATTGGGACACAGTACTACATCTATGTTTGGAAAAGGAATGAAGCACTCAAAGTAAAATTACGAACATGGAAAACAAATCCTACAAGAGTGGTGAACCCTTTGACAAAGACTTAATAACCACCAATAACACCCACTAAGCCAAACATGTTCTAAACTTGCCATAAAATGTTGGGACGAGGAATGTGAGAGCTCAGGGTTTGCCTCACTTTTAGAGCAAGAAGACTAAATTGGATGCACATTCTTGTGAATAAGGACATCCTCCCAACAAGAATAGGCACAAGATATGCCAGAGTAGATGTTAAGGAAATCTCTTTGATATATATGTTGAGAGCATTGCAGCAATGTAACATGCACCAGACTTTGAAGGCTATATCTACGAGTAGGAGGCAGTAGCTTTGGGCCCAAAACAATCAAATACAAAAGACCTATACCTCTTCTAAGGCAAAAATGAAGACCATTGGCTTTTGATACATCAAGGCCACGGAATCCCATGTCTTTTACCATTTGTGGGGAAAAAGAGCTCAATATTTCCAAAGTTCCAACTAGGTTAATGGCCACACACAGAGATGAATCTGTAGGATCAAATGAGTCTATAAAACTCTCTCGCTCTACAAGAAGAGAAAAATAAGGCCTTATTAGCAGAGGTTAGAAAAGAAGCTGAGTATATCTTTCAAGAGAGTGCCTACACTAAAGCCCTTAGATAGGTGCTTGAGCATTTCAAAATGTGTAATGTGGGTGCCCACTTTGTACACTTTAAGAAAGTAAAGAGAACCTTTCACACAAGAAGCCTTTGGAACATCTTACAATGGACCAGCTGAAGTTAAGGAGATCAACATAGCAGGACTTGACAAGGATACTCCAAATGAAGAAAAATACCTCATCAACCTACTCATAAAATTCCAAGATTGATTTGCATGGAAATATACTAACATGAAGGGCATACCCTCAGATGTGGAAATATACTAACATGAAGGGCATACCCTCAGAGGTGGTCAAACACACTATTCCCATTGTGGAACGCGCATAGCCATCAAGGCACAAGGCCTATCACATGAATCTAAAATACTCTAGAATGGTCAAGGAAAAAATTCACAAACTCATCAAAGCTTGATTCATTTATGAGATAGAGCACATGGAATGGCTATCCCTAATAGTTATAATGCTAAGAAAAATGGAAAGATTCAGGTTTGTGCTATAGTCCTCCCTAATAATTATAGTGCCTAAGAAAAATGGAAAGATTTGGGTTTGTGTTAACCTCAAAAAGGTTAATGTAGCCACTTCATAGTGAGCATGTGCTGGAATGAGTAGTAGGCAAGGAGGCCTTTACAGCTTCCTTGATGGATTCTTAGGCTATAACCAAGTGGAAAAAGACCTAAGTGATCAACATAAGATTGCATTTGCCACGAAATGGGGCACTTATATGTACAGAGTTATACCATTTGGCCTATCCAATGCCCCATGCACTTTCCAAAGGCTTTTGTGCATAGCATACAAGGAATATCTTAGGGAGTTCCTCGAGGTTTTCATGTGGATGAACTTTATGTCAATTCCAAATGGAAAACACACCTTTGGTGCTAACATATGGGTACCCAAGAGGAAGGTCGAGCATATGCCAATCATAGCCATGCCACCAACTAGAACACATAGCAAAACACCCAATCCCAACCCTGGCCCAAAAGAAGGTTCATCAAGGAGTTATTGAAAGCTCAAGGATACTATGCGGGTTACACAAAACTCTAGCTAGGGAAACATTGTCAAAACCAACTAGCAAAAGAGGAAAACTCCAACGAAGGAGCTCTACCCAAACATGGTTGGGTACCTCACACTCTTCTAGTGGCTCAAGGAGGGGTAGAGGAGAAAAAGGTTGCACTTAAGTGGAGTACCACACACACTCATAATGGAGTGTTCACATGTATTCACCACATTGGCTACTCCAAAACATGTGGAAACATCTTCACGCCATATTTTTATACCACATAATAATGCACTTTATGTAAGATGATTATGGGAAATCTCTAAGCTTACGACTTGTGTAATGTTAGAAGATAGTTAAACACTAACCTTCCAACTTATGTAATGTCAAAAGATAGTTCAACACCAAGCTTACGACTTGTTAATTCCAATAATGTACATTTAGACTAGGAAATTAGCTCTAGACTAACTTATTGGGCCCTTTGACATCATTTGGACAACGAACATTATACAAATAAGACATTTTGACTAATAAGAAAAGACATTATCCCACTCTCATAATTGAGTTAGAATCTTCTTACTCTTGTGGGGTTGAAGTAGCTTGTATGTTTTTCCTTCTTCTTTATTGCATGCATGCATGCTTAGGGATTGTGTGGGCGAGTGATGGTGTTGATGTATGTTTTCTTCTCCTCTCTCCTTCTCTTGTCTACTCTCTCATGCTCTCACTCACCTTGGCATGAAAGTAGGTGAAGCTTTCCATAGCTCTCTCTCTCTCTCTCTCTCTCTCTCTCTCTCTCTCTCTCTCTCTCTCTTTGCTCCCCACCCATTTGCAAAACTCCTTATGGTGACTGCGAAAGAGGAAAGGTTGAGGACCATAGCTCTCCACACACAAGAGACAGTTACTCTACTCCCAAGAGTGGCTTAAGGTGCAAACTGGTAAGTCCATTGCATCTCCTCGCCTTCTCTCTATCTTGCAAGGTTTAAGTATTCTCTATTGGCGAATGTCTTTGGCATTGCTCACTATCAGGGATGTACCATTGCTTAGGACTCCCTTGCTATACTTTACATTTGGAGTATTAGACATAGCCCAGTTGAAGTGCAAATCCACTAGTTTAACTTTTTTTAATTGTTGTTTTATGGTTTTTTTTCCTTTTAATTATTGTTTTATGGTTTTTTTCCCACCTTGGTGTACCTTCGAGATCAAGCTACATAATTACAAGTAAGTATTCTATTTAATTTCCTTTGATTTTGACTAGTTCACTCTTGTATTTGTAATTTTTTGAGTTTTTGTTCATTTTAGGAATTAATCTTTGTTAAAAAAATCATTACGTTGCATTAATCATATCATTAGATAGGTAAGGGAAAGCTAAATCATGCTATCAAATCCAAAATCCAAAAACATGCACCATTAAAAGGAGAAATCAGAGGGCAAAATCTAGATTTTTAAACCAAAGCACACAAAACTGCTCTCAGATTTGCTTATGTTGTGTATGTGCTTGACTAGGCCTACACACGCATGTTCACAACTAGGAATTCATGTTCCTAAGTCTGATAGGGAGAATCTGTACAATAGTCTCATTAAGGAAAAGTCAAATAATATTCTTCCCATAAATGTCCATAATAATAAAAACGATTAAAAAATGACCATCACACATGGCCCTGACTTCCACCACTGGCAAGTGGCAAACCTGTCTAGATTACATATGCACATGCCAAAGTGGGAACGCACATTCTCTCATATGAATGTACGTTTGCAAGTCCATAGACTCCTGGCCATACACGTTCCTATCTTTCTTGGCCACGCATGTTCCTATCTCAAAATGCTTGTTCACAGATCATATCAGGCCACACACTAAGGTTATGAATGCACATTGTGGGAATGCATGTTCTCTTGTGAACATGCCCGTTCACAAATCTAATAGAGACTAAAACATAAAAGTTTCAGTTGAATCCAAAATATCCAAGACCATCGCTTGACTTGTGTTAGGGAGTGTAATCTAAGCTCGTCACCCCTTACATATAAACATGAACTATGCTAAATCAAGAGCACCTTCTCAAGAGGAATCTCTGCATGCTTCAGAGTCGCTAAGGCCTCACAAAAAGCCAGGAAACCCTAGGAACCAGACATTTGAGAAATATCAAGGATGCTAGCTTGAATGAGGCCTATTACTCAGAACCTATCTTTTCAGGGAACCTACATGAACCAAGAAGTTGGAGTGCTTGACTCCAATAACTACTCAAAGGAGTTTCATAAAAGTCATTAGACACATTATCATAGGAGGTCCAACCGAGGAGTGGCATTTAAAGACTCATCAAATTGTCTAGAAAGAGAGAGGCCAGCCACCACTAGAATGACCAAGTAGGGAGACGACTAGGGCAAGATGTCAGGAAACCTTCCACCAATGCGTCAACCTCCACCTACACCACTACCCTCTACTCTAACCATTGAGGATATCTTAAGGGTAGTAGCCTAAATAGTGAGGGGATATCTTAAGGGTAGTAGCCTAAATAGTGAGGGGGTAGCAAACAAGGCTAGCAGTAACACCATTATTGGTTTGGCTGACAGGTAGCAGCAACATGCAAACGAGGCTAGCAACAACAACACTACCATCAGTCCAACGACAACCTATAGTAGCTAGACTGAACTCTAAATACCAAAATACTACCACAAACCTATGTAAATTGTAAAACTGATGTTGCCATAGTTCAATGATGGGACTAGAGACTCCATTGTGCACTTGGAAGTGTTTGATTAGATGCGTGATACTTATGGTTGACATGATGACCTTGTACGAGTAAGTGCCTTCGGCCTTCCCATTGAGAAGGCTAGATCAGTCAAAGTAATGCTAAGACCACAACATTACTTACTACTATGAGGGTAACATAAAATCTGGGCACCCAAAAGAAAGGTTCAGCATACGCCAAAATCAAAGCCACGCAACTAATTGGATCATGTAATAAAACACTAAACCCCAACCCTAGATCTAAAACATGGTTCATCAACATGGAGTTGATGGAAGCCCAAGGATACTATGCCGGATAAAAACAACTATGGCTACCCAAAGCAGCACAATCAAAGCCGGTTAACCCATCAAACAAGATAACCCCGACAAAAATGTACTACCCAAAGATGGTGGGTGCTTGACATGGTTCTAGTGGCCCAAGGGTATGATGAAGGTAATAGAAGCATTTAAGTCCCTAAGGTCACACCATCAATTCCTACAGCCTCTTTAGTCACAATAAAAGAACCAAGGAGAGATGGCAATGGCCAAGGCTATCGACAACATGGAAACCCCAAGTGCAACCCCATTCATCGAGCCCCATGACCATCTCCAAACATACCTAGGATAGGATATTCCTTCCACCTTGAACTCAGAAGCTTATGATGTAGTTGAAGGCCTTGCACCACCCATTTCCCTATCACATCTGGCACCAAAAACAAGTAGGGATACCAATCAGCAAAACTCATGAAAAATATTAGAAAGTAAAACAACATGGTCCATGGTACGGCCCATCGCCGCGATTACTAGTGATCAGTAGTCGACACCATTAAAAAAACAAAAAAAATGTACAAGATACACATGCACATTCTCATCTATGCATGCATGCTCTCATTTGCGCACACATGTTCTCGTCTACACATGCACATACTCATGTATGCATGCACATTTCCCCCTTTCTGTGCATGCCCGTTCACATCTCAGCATGCACATTTGAAGATGAGAATGCAGGTATGCTACTCTGCATGTTTGTTCCCAAGAATGGTATGTGAATGTACGTACATACCCACTTACGTATGCACGTTCCAAGGTAAGTACTATAAAAATAGAGGGGCCCCTCTCATTTTCCACTATTCCCTCTCTAGCTAGCCAAACTCTTGTCAATTTTATCTAGAATCCTCCCTACCTTCTAGCCCTCTACATCCTCCCTATCATCATAGTGACAGCTATAGCACAAGGGCATTTGAAACCTCTTGGGATATTGTGCACACTCCTCACACCCACCAAGAAGAGGAAGGCTACCAAGGTTGCCAAGCTCTTGGAATACCAAGTATCTCCTACCAACTTTCTCTCCACTTGGAGTGAAGTTGCTCTGTGAAGTCAGTGTGGTTGCATGATTCACAACCGCACATCCATTCCAACAACAAGGTGGAGTATTATCTCACCTGCCACACCAAAGAGTCCTACTAGATTGCTAGTAGACCAGAGTCATGGAACACCTCCACAGACTTAGATTTGGTGGGCTGGCAACTGTTTAGGCTTGGGGTCCTGACCTTAGCACCTGCTTCAGATTCATCTGCTCTTACAAAACCCACCTCAGCACTCTAACACAGTCAGTGATGCTATAGGTATTGACTTGATCTTAGCCCTCATAGTCAGTGATGCTATAGGTATTGACTTGACCTTAGCCCTCATAGTCAATGTGGTCTCTTTGAAGCCTTGCACCTATCCTGAGCTATAGAGCCTTACTAGAAGATGAGAAGAGCATCAAGAATGGTCAAGACATCATCAGCACACAAAGGGGCCCAATCAACAATGATGGAGTTATTGGCAAAGCCAATCAACCCATATGGCCGCCACCCAAGTTCCTTCCCTTTTTATAATAAACTTACTATGGGCTAAGCCTTCTTATAAACAAACTTGTAACAATAATCGGGTAGTACCCAACTAAATGTAAAAAACTTATTATGGGCTAAGTCTTCTTGATTTATAACAAATTTGTAACAATAAACGGGTAGTACCCAGCTAGATGTAAGAAGCAAAAGTGGGAAACTCGAGAGAGGTTATGCGAGTTAGGAGATCAATAGATATCGAATATATGTACTATTGAGAGTTTGAGCTAATATTCAAAAGTCTTGTGAGTTAATCTCTGTATTGACTCTATTCTGTACTGCATAGTTCTCTCCACTCAATGTCAATTGCATGCATGCCTGTATGTTAACTCCTATTAGGAAACATGAAGGATATAGGAACTAACTTGCACGTAGTCGTGATTAACTCCCCTAAGCATGATCAGACTGGTAGTTCATGCTACGTTGTGCATTGGCTTGTTGCATTGGGCATAGTTGAAAGTCATGTCTCTCTAGGAGCCGACTAGGTGGTCCGAAACCACTAAAGTGTCGGGTCTTGACCGGACAGCGACACTTTTGGCAATCCTGTTGGGGGATGGTATGCCAAGAAGGGGAGTAGGAAGGTAAAGTTTAGTTATGCATAGGAAGATTGAATTGGGTTATACATTGCATGCATGTTCTCTTGGAACACTTCGAACGTAGAAGAGCTAGTATCGATCACGAGAGGAAGTGTCCTTGTGTTGGGTATGCTCATGAGGGAGTCATAGTAATGCAATGGACAGTGCATGCATGGAGAATGAGGAAAGTTAAAAAACAGAGCAATCTGGTACCGTAGCAATGGGGCTCGGGTAGCCAAGAAGGTGGTCTCAAAGGTGAAGATGTGCTAGAAGAAGCCAGAGTGATAGAATCAAGAACCTCTAGGAGATTAAGAGCGAGAGGAAGCATACCAAGAACTCTGAGACAAGAGGCTGGGAGATCAAGAAGGAGAAGAACAAGTAGCTTTGGGAAAAATGTCTCTGAAATATCCAAAGTTCAAGGGCAAAAAGTGAGGAGAATCCAGATACTCACATCTTCACCTTTGAGACCACCTTCTTGGCTACCCGAGCCCCATTTCCACAAAAGACAGAGTACTTTTCAAGAACTCTAGGTGGAAAGGCCACCAACTAGTATGCTCAGTATGGTGAGAGAATTTCCATACATTTGAGGGACTGAAAAAAGCTTTCATAAAATATTCTAAAGAGATAAGACCACCACGGAGGTACTAGAAAAGCTGCAAAGGCTGTTGACTCAAAAGAAGAGGCCAACAAAAGACTATGCATCAAAATTTAGAGCATTATTAATGCATCTAGACCAGCCAAACAAACCTGCAACATCCACACTGAGTTAGTGGTTTGTGAGAGGATTGAGGGAGAAGCTCCACATGGTAGTAGCCTCTTATGATTTGGAGACCCTCACATTTGAACAAGTGGTAGTAGCAGGAGCAACTAGAGGTGAAGGGATCTTGAGGTAGACAAACAAACACCCCAAGAAGAAAAAGAAAGGAGATGAAAAAAGGAAAAAGAAAGAAGAAGAAACTTTTGAGTCAAATTCTGATGAAGACACAATCTATGGATCTCCCTGCTTGGACCTATTGCGAATACCTGCTAAAATGATTGTCGGTCTCACATAGCCCTCAACACAATGCATTCTTGTAAACTTTCTAAGTGCCACCCATGATCATCCCGATGCATCATCACATTTGTCATCCATAAATGAGTTATCATCCTCGATGACCTCACCTTCTTAATGATCATGTCTGTGTCTTACCATTGTAAAACAATGCTTTGGATGGTGACACAAGTTCTAATGTAATTGTGGCACTACCTCTGGACCTCCCAAATGGAGTAAGTGCGAGGTGGGATAATAGAGATGCACATACACATGCATTGGTGGAACTTTTGGTTAAATTTTCAATAAAGAGGAGCATTATTCCTCGTATTCACTCATGTAAAACTATAAACACTTGGGATGTTCTTGTTGCACTTTACCAGGTGTGTAACAAGGCACAAGTAGCTTACTTACTATAAAAAGATTTAATGGATGAGTTCCTCACAAGGATTAAAGATCTCAAGGAGCAGCTTGCATGTATTGATGAGGCCTATTCAGATAGTTCTTTGGTGTCTGTTGTACTCATAACTCTACTGGATTCATATGAGGGTTTATTGTATTTATACGAGGGTTTTGTATCTACACTTTGAAGGCTAACCCTAATGCCCTTTTATTGTCCATGAGTTGGTTGGTGTGCTCTTGTAAGAAGAGCAATCTTAGCAAAACCAAACTAGCATGCATGTGGAAAATCAAGCATTTGCTGCCAGTCAAAAGGTAAAGGCAAAGCCTTTTCTTAGAGCGGCTATAAGGCAGAGTTAGCCCATTCTTCTAGAAAAGATGTTGAGAAGGGGGGTGATAAGTCTATAAAGAAGATGTAACTAATATCAGAAACTAGGTCATTATATCAATGAATATAGAAAAAGGCTAGAGAAGGAGAAAAAGAAAGAGTCAGGCACTTAGGTTGATGCATCACATCAAGTGTTGAAAAGGAGTCAGTGAACTATGCATAGGATGATTGGGCATTACAATTATGATTTGTAGTTATGATCACTCTTCCCATGATGTATGCGTGTTAGTGAGACTATTGAGGATACAAGCTCATTGAAATATTATGGATAGCATTAGCAGTGTAGACAGTAGCCTAGTAATGTTGGACAATAATGGTCGTGCCCACCTAGCCAAGTGTGTGTGCTATCTAGAATCTTCCCATTGGCAGATTTTGGATAGCATTAGTAGTGTAGACAGTAGCCTAGTGGTAATGGTCATGCGCCCAACTGGCCAAGTGTGTGTAAACATTAGTACTAGGATTTATTTGGTGTGAACACTCATCATTATGCGTGTGCTATTTTTGTGAAGGAGAATGAAGCTATTGTGTAAGATGGATTAATACGAGCACATAGGGTTTGTGTGTGTCTCCTCTAGTCTTCCTTATCATTTTTTGTGTGTACTATTTTTGTGAAGGAGAATGAAGCTAGCTATGGATCTTCTCTACAATGTGTGAGATGGATTAATGAGAGCATTTAGGGTTTGTGTATGACTCCTTTGGTCTCCCCTATTCTCTTTTCAATGGTATCAGAGTAAGGTTCTCTCATTTTCTAGGGTTTTGTGAGTGTGAGAAATAGTGGTGAAGAAGAATGTATTTTGGAGCAAGGAAGAAGCCATGAACAACTTGTTGAAGATTGTGGAGCACACATACATCACACATCTAAAAGCTTAGCCCAATTGGTGAGTTGCCGTAGCCATTCTCTTATAAATGTGCTCAAATTGTTGTATGCCCATGATGGATGAGATAAGGTGTGTGTGTGTGTGTGATAAGGTGTGTGTGTGTGTGTGATAAGGTGTGTGTGTGTGTGTGTGTGTGTAGCAAACCTTCTCACTTTGAGATAAGGTTTGTGTGTATCAAACCCTAGCCTAGAAGCTATAAAGGGATCAACTCTCTCTCATATGGTGTGAGAGGAGGAAGGCATGTGTAAGTCTTCTTTTTAGCAAAAGAAATTCATGTGTCTTTTGCTAATGTCTCTCTCTTCACATAATAGCTATCTAGTGAGTTGTTTGGTATGAGCCTATCCAGGATTCCTTTTAACCTTGGTATCAGAGCCACGGGTATGTATCCTCTACGTGTTGTGAGCCATACACTCAAGCCTTGCCCTTGTTGCCTGCTTGATTCGCTAACCAAACACCTTACTAGCTTTCTGCCATGTGTCCGTCGACCACCAAGAGCCGGACTGTCCTCCTCGCCTCAAGCAAACTAAGGGTAACAACAGTGCCAATTTGTTGGTTTGCCTTTGCTTGTTGGTGCCAGTTGGTGCCAGTTGTCCATCGAAGGGATGGGCCTTAAACCTCTCCATCACCAGCATGTGCTGCGACGAGCTCTCCCCGGTGTTGAGCAGTAGCCCATAGTGCCTGTGCTTGCTCTTCAACACCACACTCACGACATCGTCATCAACACCACCCTAGCTCTACAGCTTCCCGCTGTATGCAAGCTCATTTCTGCATGTCGCATGTAAGGGTTAATAATTAGCTCAATTTTTTCCTTTTCTTTTCTTAATGGTGTAAAAGGGCCCCAATAAGAGTGTGTACATATGTGAATCTTCAAGCATCCCCTTTGCAATAATTAAGGTTGTTTTCCTCTCTTGTTTTGAGGCTTCCGGTTGTAAAGGAGCTAGACACTGCTCCTTCCATTCTATGAGGGAAGTAGTAAGACCTCTCCTTACTTTCCATCATCATCGTGTCAAAAGATACACATGTTATTGACAAGTTTGATGTAGAAGGATTTCACACTTGGCGAGTCCAAGTGCGGTATGCTCTCATGGGCAAAGGTTTGTGGCCCTTGGTGAAAGGCATGAAGGTGGTGGATTTTAAATTGTGGAAGATTATGAATGAGCTAAGTCCATTATAGCTCTAAATATGGACAAAAAGCTCATTTCAAAATGTATTTTTATGCATAAAAGAATAATTTTTTTATTATTATGGAAGTGTTTCTTTCATCAAAATAGATTTTTATGCATAAAAGAATAATTTTTTAATTATGAAAGTGTTACTTTCATCAAAAAAGATTTTTATGCATAAAAGAATAATTTTTTTTAATTATGAAAGTGATACTTTCATCAAAATGGATTTTTATGCATAAAAGAATAAATTTTTTATTATGAAAGTGTTACTTTCAACAAAATAGATTTTTATGCATAAAAGAATATATTTTATATTATGAAAGTGTTACTTTCATCAAAATAAATTTTTATGCATAAAAGAATAATTTTTATTATTATGAAAGTGTTACTTTCATCCAAATAGATGAGAGAGAGAGAGAGAGAGAGAGAGAGAGAGAGAGAGAGAGCAAGAAAAAAGCATCAAAATATATAACATATTGAGAGATAAAAATAAGAGCGAGAGAATAAAATAGAAAGAGAGATATAGAAATTGAGAAAATAGAGAATTTATAAATATCACCACCACAAAGAGCCAAATATGGAAAGTTATAATACAATTTGTCCCTTGAGCAAAAACATCATTACTCTCACAAAATCTCTAGGCAACTAACCTGGTTTCCAATATATAGCTCATCTTTTTCATCATAGTATTGAGTCAATCAACAACGGATATCTTTAGACTTAATACTTCCAAGCCTAATGTAGGTGCTTGCTCTTTTAGAGAATTAACTTGTTCTTTACATTCCCTATTACAGCCACCTAAACGTTCCCTAATTTCAACATACATATTTTCCAATGAAAAAAATCATGTCTCGTTGGTTAGCCTCCATGCTACCACTACTCTCAAGAACGCGATGGAGATGACGTGTCAAGTCATCTCTTAGCGTATCTTCCCTTTGGTTGCCACTTCCTCGGATCTCATCCCAAAGGGCATCTAAGTACTCCTTATAAGCATCCTAAATTTTCTTAGTGCGCACATATGTCCGAAATAGTTTGTAGATGTTTAAAGCTTGGCTATCCAGATGGAGACCTTGACTGAGCAAGGTGTTTTGCAGCTCGAACATTCATAAACTTAGGTGTGGGGTAGAAAAAGCTACTTCAGAATTGGAAGCTACATTCGTCGTCGTCGGAGCCAATACGACATTTGAGCTGTTATTATTATTTTGGATCTCCATTTACAAAATGAATATCTTAAGGCTTTGCAAACATCTCTTTATATCTTCAATGTATAACATAACCATACTAACGCAACTGTATACCAACACTATATATACGTAGATACCTCGTTTATGGAAAAAGTACACAATGTTTACTCTTAGTGAGGAATATAATTGTCTCTCTAAACGTCTAGTATTGGCAACCAGAAAGAAAGTTATGTACTTTTATGGCACATTTCTCTACCTTTTTAAGGCTAATATAGTATGTATATTCTCTTAGGCTCATTTGTTCTCTCTCTAGAACTCTATCTACAATCTCAAAGGCAATGGTCTAATAAATGAAAAGTTTCTAGCTTAGACAGTAAGCATATCAATATTATAAACTCTATTTATGTGCACATACTAAAGTATTAGACATGCAATCACATTTGCCATACAAATTATCAATATTCAAACACTTAATGAGATAGAAAGAGATATAGAAAGTGTTTTAATGTGCAGTCTCTTCTCTCTCTGTCTCTCTAACCAAACATATGAACATAACAAAATATCTTTATCTATGCATCACATACTAACTGCAAACACACAAATAGATAGAGAGAAAAGGGGTAACAATAAAACTAACCTCAAGTTGAAGACAGAATGGTATTCACAACCACCAACTTTGATGCTATCGTGCATGTACGTGCCTCTACACAATCACACAGAGAAACCAAAACAACATAAAACTTATGGTCTATCTATTTTCTTACACTGTCCCAGCTACGTTTCACACCAAACACAAAAAAAAGGTAAGAGTAACTATTTGTGTATTACATGTGTGTGTGTGTGTGTGTGTGTGAGAGAGAGAGAGAGAGAGAGAGAGAGAGAGAGAGAGAGAGAGAGAGAGAGAGAGAGAAGAGAGAAGAGAGAAGAGACATCCATCAATAATCTTAAAGATTATTACATCATTATCTTTAGCAATTTCCTTATTGGAATACACTTTAGTATTTCCCTAAAAATGAAGCGCTTTTCCTCGGAGCTCCTACATCTACTATCCACAATGTAAAAGCCATATAGTGATCCCAATGCCTCTTTGATTAAGAGGAGCTTAAGATTGTCATCTATGCTATAGGGGTCTAAGAACTTTCCATTTTGGACTAGGTTGGTACCAAAAAACCAAATTGTGGCATCTCCTCAGAAAAGATTGTATCTAACAATTTATTATTGTCGTAGGTCAACTTTAAAATGTCTAATGACATATCTTTGATAAAACATAATCAAACTTTACATAAATAACAATCATGATATTTTTCCTAGTGAGAGAGAGAGAGAGAGAGAGAGAGAGAGAGAGAGAGAGAGAGTAGAAGAAAAGAATGAGAGAGACAAAGATAGTATATTTAAAATTTTTTACAAACTATTCAAATACTAAAAGCGACCTTCCAGCACCAATGGTCACAGAAGAAGAACACACCCATATTTATTTTCTAAGAAACTTATGCTTTGGAATACATTTAATAACTTCATCAAATACTTGTCGTACTTGATCTCTATCACCAAAGACATTATAGTTTATTTCATAAAAATCTATCAAGCCTAGGCTTTCTTTAATATACATCAACGTAATATTTTTATCTACTTTTTCTGGCTCTAAATGTATAATAAATTTATAAACATCATCCCATTCAGCAACTTGAACCATCCATGCCCCAACGCATCCGGCATTATGAAAAAATGATGCTCAAAATTTGTAGCCAAATTCACCCTTTCCTCAAAAGAGTACTCCCCATGTGCTAAAAAAATGCAAGTCACCTCTTCCATCTCAGTCAATCATACATACATATATATGTATATAGTAAGATGTTAACATAGGTAAGTTGATTCATGACATATAGGTAGATGTGATATGTAAATAAACACATGTAATTACAAAACATGCAAAATTAAAAGGCAACAATACATTAAAAAAACATGTATATTTAAAAAATGTCCTCCTCTAACAATATAATTTTTTGGCCCACATATACACGTACACATACACACAAACAACAACGTTTTCCAAGTCTTTGCCACAATTGAACGATTCTAACTTTAGCATTAATTTGTAAAACTCACAAAAGTGTCACTACTACTGTGTGTAGAAAAATCATAATTGTAACTACTATGCGTGTGCATTTGCATATAAATCATAATTGTAACTACTATGTGCGTGTGCATGGGTGTGAAAATCATAATTGGTAACTACTATTTGTGCGTGTACATGTGTGTTTGAATTTGTACATTTGGGTGCTTACCCTTTTTTTTTGGTGTGTGTGTGTGTGTGTGTGTGTTGATGAACAATTCTAATTTTAGCAATAATTTGTGTGTGTTAAGCGATTCTAATTTTAGTAATAATTTATAAAACTCACAAAAGTGTAACTACTTGTGTAAAAATCATAATTGTGACTACTATGTGTGTGCATGTGTGTATAAATCATAATTGTGACTACTATGTGTGTGCATGTGTGTATAAATCATAATTGTAACTACTATGTGTGTGCGCATGAGTGTAAAAATCATAATTGTAACTACTATGTTTATGTACACATGTGTGTTTGAATTTGTACATTTGGGTGCTTACCCTTTTGTGTGTGTGTGTGTGTGTGTGTGAGAGAGAGAGAGAGAGAGAGAGAGAGATCAATATTACATTTCAAATTACCATATGATTGAGCATCTGCATCCATGTGTGATCTATGTGCTACATGTATCAACATATGTGAGTGCGAGTGTGTGTGTGTAATATACGCAATAACTACAAATATATATTACATTTCAAAATAGCATGTGATTGTGCATGTGCATCCATGTGATCTATGTGTTACACATGTATGCATAAGATACCCTTTGAACATCTCTTTACTTAATGCATGACGATGGTCACTCTCATGTAGCCCATCATCACTCTCATGTAGCCCATCATCATAGAATAATGCATATACTATTATTCAAAATGTGGTGCTACATGTACATATACCCACATATAGACCATTATCAAAGAATGATGCATATACTATTATTCAAAAAATGTTATTGTATTTATTCTTCAACATCCACCAATTTAGCTCCAACATCATACTTAAAGTAAGATAATAAAAGTGTCTTTAACACCCTAACCATGAGTATAAAAAAGTTGCACTTACTATTCCTCATTCCCCCTTAAGTGTCACATTTCAAAATCTCTCTCTCTCTCTCTCTCTCTCTCTCTCTCTCTCTCTCTCTCTCGCGCGCGCACACACACACACACACACACACACACACAAAGTTAATGCACGTAAACATCAATCATACTTAAACAAAGTAAAAAGATAATAAAAGTTCCTTCAATTTAAAAAAAATAGCTTTCACCTTGCATATGTTTGTTTTTGCATGCCTTGCATGCGCGCACATAAACATAAATCATACTTAAACAAAGTAAAAAGATAATAAAAGTTCCTTCAATTTTAAAAAAATAGCTTTCACCTTGCATATGTTTGTTTTTGCATTCCTTGCATGCGCGCACAAACACACACTTAATTGTGACTACTATGTGTGTGTGTGTGTGTGTGTGTGTACATGTGTGTATAAATCATAATTGTAACTACTATGTATGTGCGCATGGATGTAAAAATCATAATTGTAACTACTATGTGCGTGTATATATTTGTTTGAACTTTTACATTTGAGTGTTTACCCTTGTGTGTGTGTGTGTGTGTGTGTGTGTGTGTGTGTGTGTGTGAGAGAGAGAGAGAGAGAGAGAGAGAGAGAGAGAGAGAAATATTAAATTTCAAATTACCATGTGATTGAACATGTGCATCCATGTGTGATCTATGTGTTACATGTATCTACATGTGTGTGAGTGCGGGTGGCATGTCTGTGTGTGAGCACACACACACACACACACACATATATATTTATCTTTAAGGTAGGCATATATATATATATATATATATATATATATATATATATATATATATAGAGAGAGAGAGAGAGAGAGAGAGAGAGAGAGAGAGAGAGAGAGAGAGAGAGCACTTCTAGAAATTTCATATATTTCAATGCAAGCCTTTGATAGAATTCATTTTAGTATGTAATGATTAATGCTTGAAAAAGTCAATAAAATGATGACCCCCATATCCTCTCTATTTAAGGCAATAAAATAATGACCCCCATATCGTTTCTATTTGCATATATTCACCTATATGCTTTCTATTTGCAATCCTATCTATTTAAGGCAATAAAATGATGACCCCCTATATTGTTTCAATTTGCATGCATTCACCCATATCCTTTCTATTTAAGGTCCACAATTCTCTATAAAAAGCCTCAAAGGGCTCACTCAATGGGGTGGAAAAAACTAGTCTTCTAAGGTTGTATTAATTAAATGTGATGTGGCATTTAATTAATGCATATCAAATAAATTGTCTGAACTCTTACAACATTAGCTTAGATTCTGGAGCACTCCAAACAAATACCGATATTTCATAACACAAAGAGGCACTCTCACATCGCTTTCCTTATTGAGCTTAGATTGGGCCGCCTCATACCACCTAGTGCCATGAGGTCTTAAAGATCCTTGTCAAATGATATCAATGGATGGCATTGATAAAAAATCACGACACCTTTTTTGGGTCGTCAGATAAAGTAAACTAGGGTCAGTAAACTAGGTTACTAAGCAATCATAGTTTACTAAACGGGCATAGTTTACTTTCTAGTTTACTAAGATCCTAATTTACTTCCTAGTTTACATCATGGAATGAAGGTGAATTTGGATTTGGGACTTAGAATTTTTTTTTTGAACTTAAGACCACAAGTCACCTCAAAATACATCTTACCACCATACTATACCTTCAAACAACAAAACCATACGATTTCAAACCATTATATTCTAATGTACCTAATGGGGACTAAAACTTTAAAAAAAATGTACCTTCTAGGAGAAAAAGAATTTGAGCAAATAAGAACCATAGATATTTTTTATTTCTGACAAAGAAAAATCTAGTGGTTTTATAATTTTCAAAATCATCTTGAATCATGACTAACTTCTACTACATTAATTAATGACGAATTCCGAGTTATGTCTTTCAAATAGGGGGATGAAGTCATCTCCAAATTGGGCGCGAGGAATGCCATCCTCGCTATCTTTAATCATAATCTCCTCATCATCTATGATGATGTAGTTATCTTTATTCGTTGAAGTGCTAGTATCAAAATTAATCTTTTCCTTTCCTTTCCTGAAACCATTTGTATTTTTTTAGTTTTTAATTAAAAGTTAAATCAAAAGAATTTTTAGAAATAAATTTTAACAAACTTACTTTGAGACTTCATCAATTTGATTTGAATCCTTCCACAACGCTGAGTGAACCAATCCAGTCTTGGTTGTGAGTCTCCTACACCCCCTCTCATTACAAAACTCTTCTTAATGTCATTGTAAGTGGTATGTGTAGGAAAGATCATGCACTTCCATAATGCATTGATTTTGTTTATTGCCATCCCTCTACCTTGGTAAGGAGTTATCCAAGAAGAAGAAGGGTAGTACTTTCCAGTTTTAATCATTTTATGCACTGTTCCTAAGAAGTCATTACCAAGAGGATGTCTCAAGTGGAACTTCCAAAACATAAGGGCTCTGTCAAAAATGTTAGAATGGGTTAGACAAACCCTATTCTTGAGTTCATCTGCTCCAAATTGACTGTAAATTTCAAAACCCCTTGAAATATCTTCTGCATTGTGTGAAATATTTTGATAATGCGGCTTGTCCATGTCTTTCATGACATAGCCAATCATACCATGAAAGGTATGCATGCCCTTTTGCCTTCGGGCTCTACACATTACCACTCCTCCTATTGGGTTATTTACATTCCACTGTAGGTAATTCTTTATTTTTCTATTCACCGCAATAATAGATGATGCTAGGATTCTGATCACCATCTGAAAGTGAAGATGAAAGACTGTTCCCCCTCTCTCTAGAGAGCATGTACCTGCAATTGTCTCTTTCTCTATAAAATCTTTTAAATTTACCAATAGCTTATCATCCACATCATGTCCTCCAATTGATATAGTTACACTCAACTCAAATTGCTTAATGTTTTTATTCTCCTTAGTTTCTTCATTCACCGGAAGCTTCTTCTTAGGGTGACCTCTTGCTTTTACTTCATGATCATTTTTTAGGGAATCATTAGACTGTTCAATTGTGTTCGATTGAGTGGGAATGAATTTACCAACTACTCATGCCCTTTTTTTCAAATTCGTCATCTGAATAAGAAAATAGAATAAATAAACAAAGAATAAGTTTCAATTAATATCATAAAGATAGACGAAAAATGTAAGTAGAGAGAAAGAGAGAGATGGCAAAATGTGTGCGCGAAGGGGCATACCAAATTTAGCAAATTTAACACTCAATTAATTAATTAATGGAATTTCTTTTTCCACTCAATGTAGGCCCCTATTAGGCATAGCAGTTCTAAGGTTTTCATATTATTCCTCTTACACAAATTAATGAAAAACCATTTCTCACTCGTTATCCGTCCCTATTCTATGTTTTTCATCCTTAATTTACTTTATCCGACTGTCCAAAAAAAGAGACAAGATTTTGATCCATACCATAAAAAGAGACAAGATTTTGATCCATACCATCCTTGATATCACCTGACAAGGGTCTGGTCTTAGCACTTAGTCCTGATTATACCACGGTCAACATATTGCTAGAAACTGCTGACAAATCTTGGGCGGCGCATCCGCCCCAGGTAAACTCTCCATGCCTCTGCCCTCCGTGGCGCCCCCCCACCCCACAACAGTGTCATCACACAATGCAGGGGTTCCACCCAGTTTTCTCCTTGTTTGCCTGAACTGCATGTAGGACAGATCGAATGAGGGAGAGAGGAGGATTTTGGCGGCGAGGCAGGCGCGCCAGAGCAATAGCATCATGAAAAGGAAAAGAAGAAGCAGCGCCTTGGTTGGCAGCGTGCTGGTGCACAAGTACGTTCGGTGCGGAGCCGTGAAGGAGGCGCGCCAATGCTTCGACGGCTTGCATCACCGCAACGTCTTCTGCTGGAATCTCCTCATCAAAGAAGCGCAAAGGCAGGGGGACGGGGCCCTCCAACTCTTCCGAAGGATGCTGGACGAAGCGGTGATGCCCAACAAGGTCACGCTGGTGTGTTTCCTGTCGTCGGCCCGTTATCATGTTGAAGGCAAGCGGATGCACGCCGGCATCGCAGGGAGTGAGTTGGAGCAGGACGTTGTTGTAGGTACTGCACTCGTCAACCTGTACAGCAAGTGCGGCAGCCTGAGGGACGCCATCAGGGCCTTTATGGCCATGCCCGAGCGGAACGTCATCTCGTGGACCGCCATGATTGGAGGCTTCTCTCACCCACTAGGCCACTGCAAGGATGCCCTTCAATTCTTCCAACAAATGCAGCAGGAAGGAGTCCTGCCCAACAAGGTAACCTTCCTCAACATTCTCGCCGCATGTGCCAATACCTCATTCTTAGTAGAGGGTCACAGGATTCATGCAGGCGTCCTAGGTTGCACTGTTGAGTCGGATGTTGTCATAGAAACTGCCCTTGTACACATGTACGGCAAGTGTCACAGCTTGCAGGAGTCACGGATTGTTTTTGAGAAAATCACTGAGCGAAATGTGGTTACATGGAATGCCATGGTTGCAGTGTGTAGTAATTGTGGACAGCTAAAGGAGGCTATACGGTTATTTGAACAAATGCAACTGGAAGGTGTGCTCCCAGATAAGGTTACCTTCCTCAGCCTACTTGCTGCATGTGCCAGAACAGTTTCCTTAGCGGAAGGCAAGCTGACACATGCTTTTCTATTGAGTATTGGGTATGATCAAGATTTCACAGTGGGGAATACTCTCATTAACATGTATGGAAAGTGTGGCAGTCCAGAGGATGCAGAAGCGGTATTTGACAAACTTGCAGACAGAGACGTGGTCTCTTGGACTGCCATCATTTCTGCCTGTGTAGAGCAAGGGCAGAGTAATGAGGCTCTTTGCTGTTTTGAACAAATGCAAGTTGAGGGCATTGCACCAAATAAAGTCACTCAAGTCGTAATATTAACTGTATGTGCCAACCAAAAAGCCCTAGTCAAAGGCAAGCAGCTGCATGTTAGCATTTTGCAAAGCAGAGTTCAACAAGATCTTGCAGTACAAAATGCTCTTGCTTACATGTATGGCAAGTGCAGTAGCATGGAGGAGGCACAAAGAATATTTTACCAAATAAGGGAGCGGGATGCAGTTTCATGGAATGCTATGATAGCATTATACTCTGAACATGGGCAGCCTCAGGAGTCCCTTCAACTGTTCAACGAGATGCAGCAGGAAGGTGTTGTGCCAGACAAGATAACTTTTGTGAGTGCTCTCACTGCTTGTGCTGACCTGGCAGCTATAACCACAGGAGAGCAAATGCACAGATGGGTCGTGGAGTGTGAAATTGAATTCGACATTACAGTCACAAATGCACTTATCAGCATGTATGGCAAGTGTGGCAACTTGGAGATGGCCCGAAGCATTTTTTATAATCTTCATCAGCGGAATGTGATTACATGGTCTGCCATGATTGGAGTGTATGCCCTGCTGGGATATGGCAAGGAAGCCATTCAGCTTTTCGACCAGATGAAGCAGGGCAGAATTACCCCGAATAGTGTCACCTTTGTGAATATTCTTGTTGCATGCAGCCATGCTGGTCTGGTAAGTGAGGGGCTTGAGTGTTTTGAATCCATGGAGCAAGTTTATGGAATTTCATCAACTATGGAACATTTTGCCTCTGTGGTTGATTTGCTTGCGAGAGCAGGACAGTTAGATGATGTGGAGTGCTTGATCAACGGCATGCCATGTCATGCAAACACTGTTTCCTGCATGGCATTGCTTAGGACCTGCAGATATCAGGCTGATGTGGAATGAGGTGAATGTTTTGCAAGACACAATCTTGAGCTGGACCCAGAGAACACTGTACCGTACACTCCTATTGAGATTAGTGGCAAGGTGCATACATTTCTTGTCGATGTTCAACAACACCCATAGAAAGATGATATATATGCCATGCTGGAAAGGCAAGTTCCGAGATGAGTAAGACCAGTTGTGTTCTGACCGAAAGTTGTGCTAGACAAGTGGATAGGTGATAGGGTATATGTCCACAACAAGAAATTGGCTGTTGCTCTTGGAATTGTAAGCGCCCCCACCCTGGAACATCTTTTCTCATCACCAAGAGTCTTCGAGCGTGCTTGGATTGTTGCCATACCATCAAGTTTATCTCTGAAGTAACAAACATGAAAATAGCTTTGAGAGATGCAAACCAGTTTCATCACATTAATGATGGGACGGGGTATGCTTGGTAAATTTTTCTGAATACCTTTTTACAGCAAACTAAAATGTTGCTTGTTGTTGCAGAGCTCCACTTTGGGGCCTTTGGACAATAGGCATGTAGTAGGATTCTGCAAAAGAAGTTTGTCTCTGCATTGTGCAAAGATCTGATTGTGCTTGGTTTGTTTAAGAATTTACATTGTCAAGACCCCTATGCATTCACATGCATACCTTCCAGCAGTGTGACATGGACATGTCCTTACCATTTAGCCACTTTCGATGGCATGTTCGTGGTCGAGTCTTGGTCAATTTTGGGGTTTTTCAACCATTTCGTTGTATTTTGTCTAGGTGCCCAATGAGCAGCCAACTGTGGACACTTTTATTATATGTGGACATTATTATTAATAAGTTAGGATTGGTAGCCAACCAACCCTCTACAGGCCAGCCAACTAGCCAATAATACACTATAAATAGAGGGCTAAGGCTGCCATGTTCTCGAAGACATTGGTGGGCAAAGAAGATAAAAGGCCACACTCCACATACCGGGAGCAGCATCAAGTTCTCATTATCAGCAATCATTGTAAATATTCATTCATGTTAGTAATAGACATTAGATAATGTCTACATCTATGTTGTCTATTGCATGCTTTTGATTTGCGATTTATCCGAGGCTTAATCATTGTTTTTGTGTGAATCTCTAATAAGTGAAGCACTCATTTTACTTTGGGTATTAGAGCATGCAGCATAACAGGTCTTGCAAAGCTAGGGTGTTGCATTAGGGTTTGTGATTTTGTTGTAGCAGCTAGTTTTCGTCATATCAGAGTTTTTATGTCATTCCTAAGGTTTCCAAGGTCAAGCAAAGTCAAGCATCAATTCAAGTCATCATCTAGAGCAAATCACCCATCATTAGGTAGCTCTAGGAGTTGGAAATGGCTTTTTTGAGTTGCAGGTTAGCATACTTGAGAGCAGCTTTAGGAAGGGCAAACACATCTCAAAAAGGTGGCTAGGGTTGGTACAGAGGAGTGGCATGTGTGGATAGTAAACGCACTCTTTTGTGCGGGTAAATCAATCGATTTTTATTGATTTTGGTTAGTTACAATTGTTTGAAGTTTAACAACATACTAAGTACGGAAGCAGTCAAGGTAAGTGGTATGGTTCACTGACCGATCCACAGTGTGGGAAGACCACCTTAGGCACCACTCTTTGACTCGTTGGGATGACTATCGCATGGCAGTCTTGAGAAGCATTTTGTTCTTGTGGACTATTTTAGTGAGTTAAAGCTGCTTTGCCGAGAAGTAGGGTGAGCAAGTAACTGACCACCTAGCAAATGACCACCTAGCACATTTCTTAAAGCTTTTGCTCATGCTTTGACTTTCTAAGTAGGTTGAGCGTCTTGTGGATGGTTTGAAACCATCCTTGCACGCAGATATTTGTGAATGTCTGCCTACTAACCTTTTAGGTGCGGTTCGTCTTATTCTAGGATCTTCCTCATTTCTTTGTGAAAGATGATCCTAATCTTGTTATATTCTAGGATCTTCCTCATTCCTATGTGAAAGATGATCCTAATCTTGTTATATTCTAGGATCTTCCTCATTCCTATGTGAAAGATGATCCTAATCTTGTTATGTACTGGCTATTAGTGCTTTTAAACACTGGCTAGCTGTGTGAATTTGCCAATTCAAGAGGGTATTCAAGTAGAATAATACATCCGTCCGATATGCCTCGTGATAGCCATGCTCATGATGGCACACTGTGGGAATCATGTGTTGTTGGGATACTCCTATCCCGTGTGAAAGAGAAAGTCATTGATGATGGGCACGAAGCATTGAGGGCTAAGATGAAACATGTCAAGATGGAAGGCAAGGAGGATGATCTTCTCTTCAAGAAACCATCTCATCATGGAGCGGCCACATAGAGGCTGAAATCTGCAATTCATCGTGAGGAGGTGTCAATGACTTCACATCATGCATCTACAACGTATCATACTTGAGATCCTTTACTCAACATAATGGAACCATTAGACAAGCCTTGCCTTTACTCCATGGACTCTTAGCACTTTGTAAGCCTACTCAACATAATGGAACCATTAGACAAGGATTGCCTTTACTCCATGGACTCTTAGCACTTTGTAAGCCTTATGTATGTAGCACGCTTCGCACGCTTCATATGGAGCTTAGTGGGGATGACGGTGAGCCTTATGTGTGCCAAGGTACCCTTCCTACGATGCCTGGCGACAGTTGCAGATTGGTGGTTTATCGAAGCAGCTCTCTCTGGCAATCCCATGAGTACATGGAATGAATTCAAGAAAGTTTTATGCACAATTTATGCCCCCCTAATGCAACGAAGAACATCTGCAAGAAGTGGGATTGGGTGAGTGTAATTGATTCGGGGGTTCATTAATGCGAGTAAACACTGAAATAAAGGCACACAATTTATCCACCACAGTGCTAGGGTCCGGAAAGATGCCCCCCTTCCACCTCCTCCCGCCCCAAGCCACCCACCCACTTTTCCAAAATGAGTCTTGCTCCAAAGTACAAGATCAGCGATGCCTCCCACTACAAGTAAATGAATACAAATTAGCCTTTGAAGGCCTCTCTTCAGATGTTTTTGTCCTATGTAAGAATCCAAGACTGTTCCCTTGATCTCTTCTGCCCTCGCAGTCTATAGTGTATGTGTGGAGTCTTCACAAAAGCTCTCACAAGTACACACACACGTGTGCGTTCGATTAACTCGAAAAGCCTCTTTTGATGATAGATTAGGGTTGTGGGCGCACTATCAATACATGTCCATATTGATGACATGGTAGTCTGTACAGCTACCACGATTGACATGTGGCAGTCTGTACACACGCCTAATCATACGGTCCGTACATGTCCATATTGATGACATGGTAGTCTGTACAGCTACCACTATTGACACATGGCAGTCCGTGCTGTCCGTACATGTCCATATTGATGACATGGTAGTATGTACAGCCACCACGATTGACACGTGGCAATCTGTACCCATACTTCCATAAAAAAAATCCGTAGGAATCATCCATACTTCCAATTATGTATTGCCAAAGCTTCATCAAAAGCTTATATGAGAATCCAACAAGAAAACATATAAATCCAGACACAAATATGTCTCCAATAATTGTCCAAATGATCTAGAATCCTCACAAACACCATGTGTACATGTGAATATAAGTATCGTGGATATCACATGGAATCCTCACATGTCCTGATTTGCACCCTCGCACTATCCAAAAAAACCCTTTCGAAATCCTCACCAAAGTATTAAAATACAAACTCCTTCAAGAAGCCTCACTAAAGTACAAAAATATCCCGTGCCATCTTAATTAACATGCCATGTCTACATGGCAGGTATCCTCTAGACACAAAGGGACATGTGTACCTAGCTTGAATCAATAAAAAATCACTCTCATAGACCTTACCATGCCATGGAGTACATGTCCAAAGCGTATACATCTTACTCTGCCATGGAGCACATACTATGTGTATGGCTAGAATACAAATCTTGCCCTACCATGAGTACATACTATGTACAGATGTACTTGGAGTACATATTACATGCATGGCCACATATGTACTCCATATACATATGTAGATGGAGTACATACCACATACACGGCCACATATGTACTCCATGTACATGGAGTACATACTCCATACTACATACATGGCCATAGTACAAATCCCACAGGTCTTGCCGAGTGTAAAGGAAATCTCTATGGGGCCACACTAGGGATCCCTCCATAATCCTACCATGTTCTAGATGTCGGTCTTGCCCAGAGTTGAGGTACAAGCATGTAGGATTTATTGAGATAATCATATACCTACTGATATATCTCCATCATGAGAAACCATGTTGAAGCCATAATAACTAGACTTTTAAATCATTAACGCTTTCCTAAAACACATTCAAGAAAATGCACCACTTTCTTCTTGCAAAGATACTCAAGGGTGAGTCTTGAAAACATCAAATTCAACAATCTTGAAAAGCTCAAAATATATTGTGCTTTTTATGTTGGTCGGAGTCAAATCTCCATTGTCCCTAAATACAAAGAGGAGGTCCCCTTCTCCAAGCCAAATACAAAGAGGAGGTCCCCTTCTCCAAGCCAAATATTCTGAGATCCAAAGCTAAATTCCTCCATGGCGAGTCCTCTATCACAAACAAATAGCCATATAATTCTCAAAAACCAGGTTTGTGCGTGAGTTTGTGCATAACTTGCACGAGAAAAACTTTCCCCAAACCATCATTGTAATCTCCCAAAATAAAGGAAAAGCTATGCTTTGATACTAATGTAACTGATGTGGGGGTTCACACATGACTATTAATGTGATTAAAGTAAAGACACATGGTTTATCCACTTAAAATAAAGGCACAAAACTACTGCAATTAAACACTTAAAATAAAGGCACACAACTTATCCACTGTCATGTAGGCTGTAATGCCTGTGAGACCGACGGCAGGCCGGATGGCCATATCCGGGGTTCAGTGGGAGAGGACGCCCATGCGGAGTCATGGGCGGCCAGGCTAGTGTGGACGGCAGGCCACACACTATATAGCCTGGGGGATGAGGGCAATCCTCATTCTTCCTCTATGGCTGGGTGGTGAGCCAGAGGCCGTCCCCTCTCGTGGTAACGCCCGTAGTTACGGGTATCTAACACTGGTATCAGAGCGTGGTTCGAGGGGATCGTGAGAGTCCGCGCGTGAACGGGGGCACAATCTTCTCACCCTTATCTCCACAAGGGAGTGTGTGGAGGGAGACGGCCAAGCCATTTTTTTGAAGGGAAGAACTCTCTCTCTCTCTCTCTCTCTCTCTCTCTCTCTCCCCGTCACACACAGCAAGCAGCATCGCAGGTAAGCAAAAGCAATTTCGTTTTGCTTGTTTTTCTGCGTTGAAATTGTCTGTCGGTTGAAGCTTGTGTGTGGGGGGGCGAACACCAGCCCCACTGTTTGCCGTTGAAATTGTCAGCGAAGAGAAGCTTGTGTGGGGGGAGGGGCGAAGAGCAAGCCCACGGAAATGGCAGCCCCACGAGTTGCGTTAAAGCTCCGTGTGGGAGCTGCTGTGTGGGAGGCGAAAACACACTGACCTTTGCGCCATAGCTAACGCCGCGAACAGCTGATTACACGTGAAGAGACGCCGGGAATCCGCCAGTCACGCGCGCACGTCAACCAAGCTCACACTGACCTTTGCGCCATAGCTAACGCCGCGAACAGCTGATTACACGTGAAGAGACGCCGGGAATCCGCCAGTCACGCGCGCACGTCAACCAAGCCCACATTGACCTTTGCGCCGTTTGAGCACGTGGGCACCGTCGAACAGCCTTGCGGGAAGCGAACAAAAGCCTACGTGCAGTGCCGTCAGACGTGTGAGGCGCCCAGGCAGGCCAGGCCAGCCCTTAGGCGGCCAGCCCAGCGGGGGCGGCCATGCCAGCGGCGGGCGGCCAGGGCGGCGGCAGCCCCACGGCGGCGCCCAGGTAGCGGGCGGCCAGGGCCACGGCCAGCCAGCCCTTAGGCGGCCAGCCCTTCGGCGGCCATGCCAGCGGGCAGCCAGGCGAGCGCCAGCCCTTAGGCGGCCAGCAGCCCAGCGGGCGGCCAGGGCCACGGCCAGCCAACCAGCCAGCAGGCGGCCACCAGTGGCCAGAAAAAGAGGAGAAAAGAAAAAAAACCATTTCTTTTTTTTTATATATTTTCATTATTCAATTTTAATAAAAATTAAAAATGAAAAAATTCAAACAAACGCTCTCTCTCGGTTGGGGAGGAAGGATAATCCCCGCAAGAAATAATCCCGGCAAGGCACCTCTCGATCATCTTAATTTTTGTTATGAGTTGCAGGCATTATATTTTTCTCGTGGATCGGAGCATCCCGGAAGCGTCCTTGTAGAGGCTCGCAGCGCAACACAAATCGACAGGCAACCGTAAAAGGGGGTGACTATTATTCTCTCTCCACCACTGCTCATTTTTATTAGCGTTTTTTTAGTAATTTCCGAGTTCTCGCATTATTTTTTTGCAAGAATTAAAAATGTCTGCTAGGCGTAGTGTGTCCCCACCGCCTTCTACTTCTCTAGGTTTTTCCAGTCTCTTGTCCTCGGTCTTCGCGGGTTTGACCCCGACCGAATTGTCAAGCCGTACACGCCCGACCATTGTTCGGTCCGGAGTGCGCTCGTCGATCACGCGTGATCTGCTAGCGCCCTCCTCGTCTATTGACCCCGCCTTAGGACCCAGCGAGCCCGCAGCAGCGGCCGCATTGGCTGATGACCCCTTTCTGGCCGATGAGCCAGAGGACATGAACACTGACGTCGCGGAGGGGACCGAGGAGGACCTCTTGGATTATGACGATGACGACTATGACCTATTAGACCCTGCTGATGTCTTGACAGAGACACAGCTCTCTAGTGGACTGTTTAAATATCTGAATGCCAAATTGAACACTATGGGTAAAGTCCAGGCTGATTTAGTCACGATGCTACAGAGCATCTCCACACGGTTAGATGCAGTGAGACAGCCGCCTCGGCTAGTACTCCGACTCCTCGTGGTAACCGAGCTCCTACAGCACGGGTGAGCGTAGCCTCGCCAGTGGTTGCAGGAGTACAGGCCGATGCGCCTGCGGGGCCGTCCGTAGCGACAGCTTCGTCGTTGTTAAAAGACTTAAAGCTGCCTAGTTTTGGTGGCGAGGAAAAGGAGAGAAACAAGGACTTAGTCAATATGTTTCTAGCGAAGTGGTCAGATTTGCACGCGCTGCGACAGCAGCCTAGCCGTATACAGCCCGTAGAAGAGGCTAGCCTCTCATTAACCGGCAAAGCGTACAAGTGGTGGATGAGTTTGACAACTCGCCCTGCCACTTGGACGGAATTCGAAACGATGTTTCGAAAAGAATTTTTGCGTGTTTATGAGGCAGAGAGAAGCTGGGAGTTATGGGACAAGTGCTCGATGGAGAACAAATCCCTAACTCAGTACATCTCAAACTACAGGGAGAGAGTACTCAAGCTAAAGGGAATCGATGCATTCTAGACATTGCGAGGCTTTAAGAGAGGCCTCAAAGATGATTACCTTGAGTACGTAGAACCCCTACAGCCTAAAGACTTAGCAGAGGCAATTCAATATGCACAGATATTCGATGACATCAAGCGCCGTAGTGCGCGTGGTGGTTCTAGCAGGGCCGAGGGTAGTGAAAAGAGGAGGTCAGGCCTCAAAAGAAAAGGGTTCCACAGTGAGACACAAGGGGATAGGACGGACCAGGAAGGACAGGGTGGTCATTGGTCTAAAAAACCGCGACCATCCAGGAAAAAAAGAGACACTGAAATCCAAAAGAAAGAGCAGTATATTAAAGCGCGAAAGGAAAATCGCTACTTTAATTGCAATGAAGTAGGACACATGAAGGCTGAGTGTCCAAAGCCTAAAGCCAGCACGAGTGGCAACGAGCCCAAAAAAGATGCTAAATCTTCTAGGCAGTTGCATACAGTGCAGAGACTCCCTCCTAGTTCCACAGAGTTCAGAGAGGTGACAGTGTGTCATTGTGATGAGCATCACGCTTGTTCAGTGACACCAGCGATGTGGCAGCCTACTGTAGGTCCGCATGACATGGTGCGCATGTATGGCACCATAGGTGGCCGTAGAGTCACAGTTTTTATTGATGATGGAGCTAGCCACAACTTCTTGAACTACTCGTTAGTCAAGAAGTTGGGATTGACTGAGACCCGGAGTGATCATGAGTATACTGTTGGCCTAGCCAACGGATATGATAAAACGGTATGGAATACCGTAGTATTGGGGGTCCCATTATCTATGCAGGACTACGAGGCTCCGCTTGACTTTCAGGTCATGCACTTAGCCAGAGCAGACATATATCTAGGCAGGGAGTGGCTGTATGGCTTGGGCCCTAGTCTAGCTCGGAATTACTTACATAATACGCTATGTTTTGAGAACGGAGGTAGAGTCATCACCCTGCAGGGCGACCGTACTGTCCTTGCCACACCACTTATTTCCTCCATGGAGCTGTGTACAGCGGTCCGCAGAGACCAGATAGCAGAGGTATATGCTTGTTACCCTCTTTTGAATTCTGTTTCCGTAGATGAAACAATAAATGATGTTTGCGTAGACAAACAAGGAAAACAAAATAACCTTAGACGAGACCCACTGTTTGAAAACCCTGTTTGGCATGCATGTGATTCAAACAAGAAAAAATCCAAGGTGAATGAGACATTAAAGAAAAAGTACGTAGATACTTTAATGAATTTATTAGAGGAATTTCAGGATGTTTTTCCTGATGATTTACCAGATGGTTTACCACCATCTAGAGAAGTAGACTATGGCATCGAAGTTATGCCAGGATCAAAACCTATAAGCAAACCTGCTTATAGATTAAGCCACTCCGAGGCACAGGAGGTGGAAAAACAATTGACGGAATATTTGAACAAAGGCTTTATTCGGCCTAGTTCAAGTCCGTGGGCATCGCCTATTCTTCTGGTAAAGAAGAAAGATGGATCTATGCGGATGTGCATAGACTATAGGGCTCTTAATCAGATAACGATTAAGAACAAGTATCCGATGCCACGCATGGATGAGTTGTTTGATCAACTCTATGGATCGAGATACTTCACAAAAATAGACGTGAGATCTGGGTACATCAGGTTAGAATAAAAGCAGAAGATGTTGCGAAGACAGCATTTAGGACCCGTTTCGGGCATTTTGAGTTTTTGGTTATGCCATTTGGGCTAACCAATGCTCCAGCGACGTTTATGACGTTGATGAACAGTAATTTACGTCCATATCTGGGAAAATTCGTAGTAGTTTTCCTAGATGATATTCTTGTGTATAGTAAGACACAGAAAGAACACATAGAGCATTTGCGTCTAGTGTTCGAGTTGTTCAGAGAACACAAACTATTTGCAAAGAAGAGCAAATGTGAATTTTTTGAAACAGAAATTCACTACCTTGGCCATATTATATCCGCCGATGGTACGCGGATGGAGCCAGAAAAAGTAGAGGCTATTCTTAAATGGCCAGCGCCGAAGAATCTCGAGGAACTGCAGATTTTTCTTGGCATGTCGGGGTTCTACCGACAGTATGTGAAGGACTACGCAAAGATCGCAGTCCCGTTGACTGACCAGTTTTACGGTCAAAAACAAAAAACATTAGTTGGGGGGAAGCCTGGGGGGAAGCCCAACAGAAAAGCTTTGATAAGCTTAAGGTGACCGTAGATAGCAGCTGCACCTGTTTTAACTATTGTGGATCCAAATGAGCCGTTTGTTTTGGAAACAGACGCTAGTAATGAGGCCATTGGGGCCGTACTTATGCAAAGGGGACGCCCAATTGCATTTGAGAGTAAAAAGTTAGATCGTGCGTAGCGTAACTACTCGGCTTACGAGCGAGAGTTACTAGCGATAGTTCATGCACTGAAAAAGTGGAGACACTATTTATATGGTGCTACTTTTGAGGTCCGGACGGACCATGAAAGTCTGAAATGGCTTTCAAGTCAAAATGAACTGAAGGGTAGAAAAGCTCGGTGGGCGGAGATTCTACAGGAGTTTGACCTTCAGATATGTTACCAGAAAGGTAAGTATAACGTGGTGGCAGATGCACTTAGTCGCATGCCACAGATTAATGAACTTAGTTTCACAGTCTTCAAGAATGATTTCTTGGAATCACTACGTGGTTTATGTGAGCATGATCCATCTTTTACAGAGGTCTGGCGCGCTGTACGCGTACGCACTTCTTCACAGACGCGACCACCTCCCTCGTTGGCACGTATTGCTAGTCCGGAGAGACTGGCCGAAGGTGCAACGAGAAGGGAAGCGAGAGTTAGTCCGGAGAGACTAGCCGTGTCTTCTGGGTATAGTTTGGAGCCGGAGAGTTCTGACGTAGGCCCTTCATCACCTTTGACTGCCACGGCTTCAAAGGGGAGTGATAAACTTCGTCGGGGGAAGAAATATGCTAATTACTCCATTGACGACGGGTTCTTACTCTACAAGGGTAGAATATGTGTACCAACTATTGGTGACTTTCGGGCCCAAATTCTTAAAGAAAGTCATGATAGTCCAAGTGCGGGTCATCCTGGGATTCAGAAGACCTATGCACTAGTAAAAAGACAGTTTTATTGGCCTAGTTTGTTTAAGGACGTCCAGGCTTATGTGCTGAAATGCAGTAAGTGCCAGGTCAATAAACATGAACGTCTTAAGGTTGGAGGACTACTCCATCCGGTGGAGATTCCTCAAGGGAAATGGGAAAGCATTTCCATGGATTTCATTACTGGTTTACCCAAGACGAGTCGAGGGAATGACTCAGTGTGGGTGGTAGTGGACAGGTTAACTAAAATGGCAAAGTTTATTGCCACGAAGAAAACTGTAAAAACGCCAGAGTTGGCAAAACTCTTTATTGAACATCTCTACAAGCTATATGGCCTGCCCGCAGATATAGTGTCGGATAGAGATAGAAAGTTCAACAGTCATTTTTGGAGGGAAATCTTCAAAAAGTTAGATACTACTCTGAGTATGAGTACGGCAGATCATCTGGAGTCTGATGGTCAAACTGAAAGAGTTAACCAAATTCTAGAGGATATGTTGCGTTCTTATGTTAGTAAGAAGCAATCTAATTGGGAAGAGTACTTGCCCTTATTGGAGTTTGCCTATAACAGCTCCAAACACTTAGCGACTGGATTTACACCATTCATGTTAATGTATGGATTTCAGCCGAGATCTCCGATGGCTGTAGGCCTAGAAAAGGAGAAGATTCAATCTGTCAAGGATTTCCTTGAAGATATGAATGATATGCTCAGAGCCGCACGTGAGAGCATTCGTAGCGCCCAGGATCGCGCTAAAACTTATGCGGATAAAGGACGAAGAAAGGTGACCTTTGCAGAAGGTGACTTTGTATTCCTCAAGATTCCTGCGCAGTCAGAAACCATGAAAACGGGAAAGTGTAATAAACTTTCTCCGAGATATTGTGGTCCTTTTAAAATCCTTAAGAAGATTGGGGACGTAGCATATAAACTTGAGTTACCGGAGAGTTCTCAAGTCCATCCTGTCTTCCATGTCAGTAAACTGAAGAAATCAGTTCACGGGTTAGAGAACGCAGTTTCTCCAGAGATTTTGGTGGACTTGATAGAGCCACCAAAGATACCACATGAACCTGAAAAGATTCTACAGTATCGTGATAGACAAACCCGACATAAAGTGTACCAGGAGGTACTTGTTAAATGGATAGATAGGGATGAGGAGGTAGCAACCTGGGAACGCCGTAGTGCAATTTCCAAAAGGTTTCCCCAGTTTGTTTTCGAGGACGAAAACTCTTCTTAAGGGGGGGGGTAATGTCATGTAGGCTGTAATGCCTGACCGACGGCAGACCGGATGGCCATATCCAGGGTTCAGTGGGAGAGGACGCCCATGCGGAGTCATGGGCGGCCAGGCTAGTGTGGACGGCAGGCCACACACTATATAGCCTGGGGGATGAGGGGCAATCCTCATTCTTCCTCTATGGCTGGGTGGTGAGCCAGAGGCCGTCCCCTCTCGTGGTAACGCCCGTAGCGGCGTTACGGGTATCTAACATCCACTTAAGGGCCACATCATACAA